>NC_065448.1:142122737-142722737 GCF_917563875.1 Diabrotica virgifera virgifera
ATGGAACTCCTAGTATTGATCTCAATATTTTGGACTGAAATCTTTGTATGATTTCAATGTTGGAATGTGCGGCGGTTCCCCATAATTCTATCCCATAAGTCCACACTGGTTTTAGGATGGATTTGTAGATTAATATTTTATTTTCAGTTGATAGTTTTGATTTTTTGCCCAACAGCCAATATATGGTTCTTAACTTATGACCCAGTTGTTTTCGCTTAGTAAATATATGCTTCCTCCAGTTTAATCTTCTGTCCAAGTACATACCTAGATATTTGACTTCATCCTCTTGTGGGATTCCTTTACCGTTTAAGTATACAGCCGGACATGTTTCCCTACGCGTGGTAAATGTTAGGTGTAGCGATTTGTTTTCATTAATTTTGACTCTCCATTTTGTCATCCATTGTTGAATTTTATTTAGATTATTTTGTAAGATTTCTGAGGCTATTTTGGGATTTTTGTTCGATGATAGTATTGCCGTATCATCCGCAAATGTGGCTGTAGTGATATGTGTATCTGTCGGTAAGTCAGCAGTGAATATAAGGTATAATATAGGTCCTAGTACACTTCCTTGGGGCACCCCAGCGAGAATTTGTTGTATGTTTGTGTATTCATTCTCATACTTTACCTGGAAGTTTCTGTTGGTGATATATGACTTTAAGAGTATATAGTAATTTGTAGGTAAATTCTGTTTTAGTTTACATAATAGGCCTTTATGCCAGACTTTATCAAATGCCTGACTTACGTCCAGAAATACCGCCGAGCAGTACCTATTATTTTCAAAGTCCTCGTTGATTCTCTCTACAATTCTATGTACCTGTTGTATTGTTGAATGTTGTTTTATAAACCCAAATTGGTGTGGTGGTATTAGTTTTTTGTTTTCTATTATAGGCATTAGCTTAGTAAGTGTCAGCTTTTCAAAAACTTTGGATACCACTGGAAGAAGACTAATAGGACGGTAGGACTGTACATTTTCTGGTTCTTTTCCTGGCTTTAGTATCATTGTTATTTGTGCTAGTTTCCACTGTGATGGGAAATGACCTAGTCTCATTATAGAGTTAAATAACTGTGTCAGAAATTGGAAGCCTTTCTCTGGAAGTTGCTGAAGAGTTTTTCCTGTAATCAGGTCGTATCCTGGAGCTTTTTTTGGATCGATGTTGTGTTGTATAATATTTTTTACCTCATTTTTTGTGAATCTTTTTTCAGGAAGTTCTAGTTGATAAGGTTTTGTGAGTATCGAAATAATTTCTTCTTCAGTTTGTAGTGAGTAATTTCCCTCATTTGGTGTAAAGACTTTTTTAAGGTGTGTCGCAAATGTTTCGGCCTTTTCTAGAGGACTTCTCGCCCATTGTCCTGTTTGTGTTCTTAGTGGTGGGACTGTATAGTTCTGCCTTCGTAGAGTCCTTGTGGCCTTCCATAACGAGTAGTCAGTAGCTTGAGTTGCATCTAGTTTTTGTAGGTATTCCTCAAAGCTTGCATTTTTTTCTGCTATTATCAATTTTTTTAGGTCTTTTTGTGCTTTATTGAGGTTTGTTTTACTTTGAGGTGATCTTGATAATTGCCATTGTTTTCTGAGTTTTCTTTTCTCAATTATTTTTTCATGTATTGTATTGGAACAGTGTTTGTTCATATGTCGATTTGTAGGTAATGGTGTTGAGTTCCATGCTGCTTCCTGTAAAACTGTGTTAAAATGTTCTACTGCTTGTTCGATTTGTTTATCGGTCTTTAGTGGGATGTCTAAATTGATTTGATTATTTACTTGATATCTAAAATAACTCCAATTTGTTTTGTTGTTGTGTAATATACAGCTCCTTTCTATTTTTGTTATGTTTTTGCTTACAGTTATGATAACAGGTGAATGGTCAGAGGATAAATCGTAACAAGACTTTGGTTTAAAATATTTTTCATTTATTCCTCTCACTATAGCAAAATCGAGGAGATCTGGAATTTTCGCAGGGTCTGTAGGCCAGTATGTTGGCCCCCTTGTGGTTACTATGTTCAGATTATCTATTAGTATTTCTTTTTGTAGTTCACGGCCTTTGGTATTAATAAGTCTAGGTCCCCACATTAGATGTTTTGAATTGTAGTCTCCGCCACAAATAAACCTAGGTCCAAGTGTATCAAAAAAGGTTTTAAATTCTGGTTGTTTAATTGAATGTTTTGGTGGACAATATATAGCTGAAAAAGTTATAGGTCCTGTCCAGTCTTCTACAACTACATTTGTGGCCTGAATATGTGCTTTTTGATAGAGAGTTGTCTGGTAATGTTTGATGTTGTTTCTTATAATGATTGCTGTCCCACCATGTGCAGTTCCATCTGGATGTATTGTGTGATATATTTTATAGTTGTGAAATTTTATGAAACTTTTTTTCGTGAAGTGTGTTTCTGAAATCAGTATTATGTCTAATTGGTGATTAACTATAAATGCATACAACTCATGTTTGTGTTGTGTCAAGCCATTAGCATTCCATATGGCAAATTTTAGTGTATTAGCCATTAGTTCATTTTTGAGACAAGTGTTGTTAATAAGTTTAGCATGGTGCTCATTTGTTCCATAAGCCCTTTCATCATATTCTTTAACTCCTGCATGTCATTTGCCTGAGTGACCATTGTAATATCTTGTTGGTTGGTATTTACCATTTGAGCATATGTAGGTCTTTGTGTTGTACTTATATTTGTTGTAGCCACTGGTAGCTGTTGGTTTTGTAGTTGATTCGGTGACTCTTTCTTTCTTAAGGTTGGAAATCTTGCTTCTTGCAGTTGTTTATGTACACTGCATCCTCTGTAATTCGCTGGGTGGTTATTACCGCAAAGTACACACTTTACTAGATCAGATCTAATTTTGTTAGGGCAATCAGCTGTTTTGTGATTTAGAGCACATTTTACACACCTGTATTGATGATAGCAGAAATTTTTTGTGTGACCATATCTTTGACATCTGGTACATTGTACTAATTCTCTTTTTAGCCTTGGGGCTTCGACATCAATTTTTGCGTTGAGTAAATATTCCATCTTATAAATTTCTTTATTATTATCTTGCATTTTTAAGTCCACAAAAAATAGTGGTAGGGGTTTTTTTGTAATTCTTTGTAGTATATTCGTTATTTGTAGAACTATATGTCCTTGGCTCTCTATTTCTTTTTTGATTTCTTGTATATTCACTGTAGGATGAAGATGGCGAATCACTACTCTAAAGGGTTTATCTTGCTTCTTACGATATGTATGATATTCGGTTTTTTTCTCATCAAGTGCTTTTATTATACTGTCGTATATTTCAATTGTTTGGGCCTGTACCTTGACTTGTTCTTCATTCAACACTCTGATTAAATGTTTATCTTTGGCTATAGTGTTTAGTAGTTCGTTTAATGGTTGGATGTTTTTAACACCGGCAATAAATATTGGTGGGGGCTTCTCTTCCTGTTTTTTTTCCTCTTCAGTATCTGCTTCTTGTGTCTCTTCATTAATTAATACATTAAATTTATTTGCTGTTGGTGTGTTGAGCCAGTAGTTATCTATTTTGGTTTGTTTAAGTTTGGAATGTTGTTCTGGACTGGTTCTCCCACGTTTTTTATTTGGAACTATTTGCCATTCTTCATCATTTGCTTTGGATGTGGATGGGGGTTGATATTGTGGTAATGTACTTTGGACTGAATACTGGTATTGAGGTTGATATAACTGCATTGGCTGGTTTGGCTGGCTTGGAGCGAAATTTTGCTGAATTTGTGATGCAGGATGTGGTCCCATTTGCATTTGTTGTGGAAAATATCCTAGTTGTTGAACTGTTAAGTTTTGGTCGCTGAGGTTCATTTGGCTAGATGTTGGACATTGAGAGTATGGAAATGGATACTGATTATATCCGTTCGACATTTTGATTTAAATATTAATATTAGTAAGAGGTGTTACCTTGATTGGTGGATTCCAAAAATAAAATTCACAACACATTTTTGACACAATCGCCAGCACTAATATTAATATACTTTATTTTTTATTATTTAATTTGTTTTGAAATAATTAATTTGGTTGATTTAAATATATAAAATCTGTTTTGTATCACTACACCAGAATTTTTTTTTTTTTTTTTTTTTTTTTTTTTTTTTTTTTTTTTTTTAGGTGTAAGTGGGAATTTGTTTCCGACCTAAGACATCTTTTTAAATTTCTCTTTTAAAATATTATTTATTTGGAAATGGAGTCTCTTAGGTTTCGCCTATTTTTTAAAAGAAAATATAAAATAAATAATTTTTACCGTTAAGTTAATACTACTTACTCCAAGTTCGTCGAATTCTAAGAAAGCTTGATGGCCTGACGTAACTGCATCGATATTATCAGCTTCTTTGTTGAATATTTGGAGTTCTAAACATTGCTGCAACCAAATATCCTTCTCTTTCCATCCTCTAGCGATAGCTTCTTGTTCAGCTAGAAGTCTGTCGATAACGCTTTGTACTTCAGGAAGATTGGGATTTGATTTCAAAAGTTTCTTTCCAAGACCAGTTACTTGTTTAAATCTACAACATAATTGTTAATTTTAAAACCTAATATCTATATTACCTATAAAAGTTCTACATTTCGGGCTGCCTAAATACTAAATATTTCGATCAAATCTTATAAAAAGAATATAAACTCATCGACAAGAACAAAAACCTATAATAATTTTTTATATAATTGCGTTAATTGTATCTTTTTTACTACAACTTTTGTCAATAATAATTGAAACAGTTTGGTAGATGTTTTTAAAGGATGCTTTGGTGAGGGAATCTAAATGTAAATGTATAACTTTAATTCAAGAGAAGTTTATGTAAATATTTACATTAAAAATACAATTATACAACTATCATCTTCAGAAATAAAAAAAAATTCAGTACTAATCTCTTACATACAAAAGTAATTGCTTAATTGCTAGCTGCTAGACATTAGGAACAATTATCAACAAATCTGAAACTTATCTCCGGTTTCACACAGTAAGAATTTGAACGTGCGATCGCTAGAACGCACGATGACATTTCAATGGTGGCTCAAGCAATCCCATGGTAATGACACCGAATGCACTGGCGAAGCGTCCATGTAACCACTGTTACCATTGGTAACAGTTAAAAATCTTGAAAATAAATATTTTATGACTAGTATGAAATAATTCTATATATATTTTTTACCAACAGAAATATTTGTTAATAGTACCTAATTCAGTAAATAGCCAACTAGACGCACGAAAATATTGGCGAGATTATGTGAATCCGTTGCACGTTATTATACGTTGTTACCACTTTTGGCTGTAGTAACGCAGGAGGATCTCGCTATCGCTCGGGACTAGCTCGTTTCTGAAAATTTTGAAGGAGCGACGGCTCTACAGACGGCGCGTGGGCACGTTGTGTATATCAGTATTGTTACCATATTTTTGTTTGGTAACATTAGTTTAGTACCTATTACAGATTTACAGTGTGCGTGCATTTAAACATGGAAGAGTGTTGCTGCGTATTGCGTAATCGATCAACTACTTGAAAAGTCATTCTCCTTGTATATTTTTTTTATACAGGGTGTTTGGTAAAGAATGGGCCATAGCTTAAAATAGGCCGATTTAAGCTAACCTACCTTAGTACAAAGTTTATAATAACCGAGATACAGGGTGTCAAAGATAAACTTTTTTTATTTATTATTGAATATTTCCTGACAGGTATGAGATAACAACATGAAATTTGGTATATGGGGTTTTTTGGGTCGAGAAAACTAAATTCCTTGTCCGGTCCTGAACATGGTAACACAAACTGTGTTTACATTTCAGTCCCAAAAAATCATCTTTTTTCAAGTAGTTTATATCCAAATAAACTTGAAAATAAGCAAAAAGTAATAGTATATAGTGCAGTTACCTTACGGAATAAACCAGTGAGTTTTTATTATTTATTTATTCAAAACATTACAAAGCATACCGTTTGTAAGGTTAAGTGACGGCCGAAAGGCCAGTTCTCGGAACTAGTTCTGGTTCTGAAACTGGTTCATAATTACTAATGAGTATACCAAATGATACCAGATCCGACCTAACTAATTTGTCAACAATCATGACTGAAGATTATCAACAACCTCAAAACAAAACCTCATATTCAACTGTGCTTAACAATGCTTCTTCAGTTCAATTTCCTTCAAAGCTGCAAGCAATTTTATTTAATTCGCTACCTGATACTAAAATAGAAGAGTACTTAATAGCACTTGGTGAAGTTGTTCATCCACGGAATATTTTATTTTCATCAAGGCTATCAAATAACAGAATATGTATTTATCTCTCCAGCGAATCCCTGGTGGAAAAATTTATGTCCGGTCCAGCAGAAATAACAATTAAAGGCGAAAATCTAAAAGCACGAAAATTGATAACTCCAAACGAAAGACTGTTACTATCGGGTGTTTGCCCTTCTATTCCACATATTCTAATAGAGAATGAGTTAACCAAATTCGGTCTTAAATTAATGTCATCTTTAACCTTCCTTAGAATCGGTAGTCAACTTCCAGAATTTCAACACGTCCTCAGTTTTAGAAGACAAACTTATATTCAACCACTTGTAGATATAGACCTTCCCTCTTCTTTCTTAATGACATATGATCAAACTTCGTATCGCATATATTTAAGTTTAGATAAACCATCATGTTTTATCTGTAAGAACACAGGTCACATTGCAGCAAATTGTTCAAATCATAATCAACAAAATGATTCCTCTCATATCCAACACCAACCGCAACAACCAATACAACAACAACCACAAGAATCCCCCAAGTCTATTCCATCACCTCTAGTAATGGAACCAAATCATCCAGTCAGTAATTCTAGTGCCGAACCTTCACTTAACCAACAAACAGATACTAATTTAATGCCCCCCGTATTAATTATGGAAACTAATTGTATATCTAAGGATCAGTCAACGACCAATAAGACAACAATTTCGGAAATTAATACTACTCCATCTCCCACTGAAGAATTAAATAAAGAATTTAAAGTACCAACACAAACCAAAAAGAAACAAAAAAAGCAAACTGAATCTACCAGATCAATTCAGGAAATAATGATGCCAACGAAAACAGTATTTCACGATACGTCAAATAATTTTAACTTAACATATGAACAAACACTTGATTTTTTTGAAAATTATACTAGCTCGACTGATCCCATTAGTTTATTACAAACATACACAACGGATATACCCAACTTTACTTACATGTTAACAACAATTAAGCCATATTTTACAGAAAAAAGCATGAAAACCAAATGCACTAAATTAATAAACAAAATCGAAAAAATGCTAGACGATCCCGCTTATCAAGATAGTGATTGTTCGACAAATTCAGCTCCAGAAATAAACTAAAATCTTCGAACCGATACTACAATGGAATGTTAACGGGTTTTATCCCCGTTTAGAAATGCCTAAACATTTATGTTCAATAATCTCACCATCAATAATATGTTTACAAGAAACAAACTTTAAAAGATATCATAGTTATGACATGAAGAATTATTCTTGTTTCCATAAAAACCGAGACAACGCAAATATCGCTAGTGGAGGAGTTGTTACGTATGTTAACAAAAAATATGAATCAGAAGCATTAGTAATCAATAGTAATTTAGAAGTAGTAGGAGTAGTAGTCCTTTCCACAAAAAATGAATATCTGTAATATTTATATTCCACCTGACTTACCTATCACAGAAGCAGATATTTAAGATGTATTAGATCAGATTCCCACTCTCATAATAATCGTTGGTGATTTTAACAGCCATAATCCAATATGGGGATCTCTTGGAATAAATTCCAAGGGCAAAATTTTAGAAAACATAATTACCTCAAAAAACCTAAACGTACTGAATGATGGACAATCAACAAGATATAATATTCATACAGGTACTTCATCAGCTATCGACCTGTCATTATGTGATCCTGTACTGTCAGCAAAGTTTTCATGGGATGTAATTCCGTTTTTATTTGGAAGTGATCATTATCCTATTAAAGTCTCTTTTAACAGTAATTATGAAGATACTAATACAATCCCAATTCCAAAATGGAATCTAAAGAAAGCCGATTGGTATTTATTCAAAAAGTATATTCAACAGAACTGCCATAGCTTAAAAGAAGTCACCGAAAATCATCATATAGATGAACTTTTGAATTCGTTTATATCATTAATCCATCTTGCCGGTGAAAATCATATAGGTAAAACACAAACTCTACATAAACGAAATTCATTACCATGGTGGAACGCAGAGTGTACTGATATAATAAAGAAATATAAAAAATCCTTTAACAAATTGAAATGTCACAAAACACTTGAAAATACTATAGAATATAAGAAGTTACGGGCTCAAGCTAGATATATAACTAAAAAGAACAGAAAAAAATCTTGTCAAGAATTTATGTCCTCTATTAATTCCACTATGCCTATAAGCACCGTATGGGAAAAAGTTGGAAAAATATCTGGAAGTAATACCTATAAAAAGATTCCATTTCTACGCAATAACAAACAGATAGTAACATCTAATAACGAAATAGCAGATTTATTAGCAAAACAATTTGAAATGAACTCCAGCAATAACAACTTTTCTAAAGAATTTATCAATACCAAGATGATTTCGGAAAATAAATTAATAGATTTTAATTGCATTGAAGATAATCCTCTTAATATAACATTTACCATGGAAGAGCTTAATCACTCTTTAAGTACCAGCAAAAAATCGGCGCCAGGACCAGACGATATTCCTGTTAGTTTCTTACAAAATCTACCAGATAATGGAAAACAATATCTTCTTAACCTATACAACAGAATTTGGACTAATAATGAGTTTCCCACAAAATGGACGCAGGCGATAATAGTTCCATTACTAAAACCAAATTAACCACGAACTGATCCCGAATCCTATAGGCCAATTTCGCTTACCAACCCATTTTGGAAAATCTTGGAAAAAATGGTGAATAATAGACTAAGGTGGTTTTTGGAAAATAATAAATTAATAATCAATGAACAAAGCGGCTTTCGCAGGAACAGATCCACTATAGATAATTTAATTGACCTAGAATCCGAGATAAATGAATCGTTTGCAATTGGACAGGAATGTCTTGCGGTTTTTTTCGATATAACAAAAGCGTTTGACATGGCTTGGAGATACGACATTCTTAACACACTAAGTCAGTGGGACGTCAAAGGTAACATGCTATATTTCATTCAAAATTTTCTTAGTAAGAGACAATTTAAGGTTAAGATAAATGGTACACTATCCAGCACTAAAGACCAAACAAATGGAACACCTCAAGGATCTGTTATTAGTTCAACACTATTCTTAGTAGCAATAAACAAAATCCTAGAAAACTTTCCACAACTTGTTAAAGCGAGATTATACGCTGACGATTTAGTTATATATTCAAGAGGAAAAAATATTCTTTCTATACAGAAAAATTTACAATGTGCATTAAATCACCTTGAAAACTGGTCGAAAGCTGTAGGATTGCAATTCTCTACAACCAAAACTAAATGTATTTTATTTTCAAAAAAACGGCAGTCTACAACTCCAGATCTTCAGTTATATGGAAACAACTTAACTTATGTGGAACACTTAAAATTTCTAGGAATGATCTTTGATAAAAAGCTATCTTGGAAGTACCACATTATGCACATTAAACAATCCTGTCAATCTGGTCTCAATTTAATGCGTACACTGTGCAATCGTAATTGGGGTTCAGATTGTAAAAGTTTGATTCTTATTTACAAATCTCTAGTACGATCCAAACTCGATTATGGATCAATTGTATACTCATCTGCAAAGAAGACACTTCTTGCTCAACTAGAAGTCATACAAAATACAGCATTAAGAATAGCCACAGGAGCATTCTGTACTAGCCCCATTAATAGTTTACAATGTTTAACCGGAGAACCACCTTTAAATTTCCGAAGAATGTACTTGTCATTAGCCTACGCATCATCCATATATGCAATAGAATCGCATCCCACTTTCCACCACACTATTGCAGAACGTTTCAAAGAAACTTATGTAAATAAAAAAAGAACTAACCCCCGCTTTTACGAGAGAATCAGAAAATATCTCTCTAAATAATATTCAATTCCCAAAATTTTTTAATCAGACAAATACAGTTACTCCTCCGCCCTGGACCTTTCCTCCTGCAATATGTGATCTAACTCTTTCTAAATACAATAAGCTTGATACCCCCCATGCAACAATTAATCAATCTTTTCTCAACATACTTGCTTCTTTCCCAGATCATTGTTATATTTATACAGATTCATCTAAGACTGCTGATGGTGTGGGATCGGCAGTTGTAGATTCAAACACTATATTACAATTTAAATTATCTTCCACTTGCAGTATTTACTCTGGAGAACTATATTCAATTCTGCAAGCCCTCATTCACATTCGTACTCAAAAAATTCCAAAATCTGTCATAATTACCGACTCTCTCAGTGCATTACATACGATAGAACAGTTATATACAAGTAATCCTATAAGTATTTTAATAAAAGAACAATTACATTTACTGAAGAACACGATGCAGCAAGTAAGCTTTATATGGGTTCCATCACACATTGGACTTCAAGGAAACGAAAAAGCAGATTTCCATGCCAGAGAAGCAATACACAGTGCGTCTTCAGTGTTAGTGAACTTAGTGCCTGTTTCCGATTACAAACCATTCCTTAAAGAAAAAGTGTTAAACAAATGGGAAAACGAATGGAATCTTTCACAATCATCTCTACACGCAATAAAGCCCTGAATTGAACCTTGGTGTGAGATAGACCTAAATCGCCAGCTGTTTGTGAAGCTAAATCGTTTACGCATAGGGCATAGCAGACTTACTCACAGCTACCTAATCTCTAAGTCAAATCGCCCTATTTGTGACCTGTGTAATTGCGACATCAATGTAACACATATATTAATAGAGTGTCCTAAATATCTTAATGAAAGACAAAAACACTCCATACCTCTCAATATAAAAGCAGTCGTAGGATCACACTGTAAGCTTACACATTTGTTTAATTATTTGAAAGACATTAATGTTTTAAGCAAACTATAACCACTGTTAACATTTTATAAACCCCATTCTTAATTTGTAAATTATGATATTGTTACCTAAATGTGAACTTATGTAATAATCAAAATGCTATTAGATTTAAGTAACCATGTATCAATGACAGTACAGCTAATAACCCAAAGTGGTTGATGCTGATAATAATAATAATAAAAAAACTAAATTCCCTACCAAAAATTATGTATTGCCCAGAGGGCGCCACATACGCCTTTCAGCACTCATTTATTACATTCAATTTTTTTTATCCCTCACTCTGTGTATAATTTTGACATTAAAATTTTTATTCTCCTATTAGTTTTACTTAAAAAAGGTATACTTCTTTCATCTCCCTAAACTCAACCGTTTTCGAGATAAACGCATTTTAAATCTGCGATACACCATCATTTTTAGCATAATATCATTGTAGTTACACCCGAAAAATAACTTAAAACCATAAAATTATCCAAAAATGTATCGCAAATTTCTTCAAATGGAATTTGCGATGCAATGACATAAATTTGAGAACTGGCACAATTATTATGGTTTTAAGTTATTTTTCGGGTGGAACTACAATGATATTATGCTAAAAATGATGGTGTATCGCAGATTTAAAATGCGTTTATCTCGAAAACGAGTTTAGGGAGATGAAAGAAGTATACCTTTTTTAAGTAAAACTAATAGGAGAATAAAAATTTTAATGTCAAAATTATACAGATAAGGGATAAAAAAAATTGAACGTAATAAATGAGTGCTGAAAGGCGTATGTGACGCCCTCTGGGCAATACATAATTTTTGGTAGGGAATTTAGTTTTCTCGACCCAAAAAACCCCATATACCAAATTTCATGTTGTTATCTCATACCTGTCAGGAAATATTCAATAATAAATAAAAAAAAGTTTAACTTTGACACCCTGTATCTCGGTTATCATAAACTTTGTACTAAGGTAAGTTAGCTTAAATCGGCCTATTTTAACCTCAGGAACCTGAGGTTAAGCTATGGCCCATTCTTTACCAAACACCGTGTATATAATTTTGAAGAAAAAAAATGAGATTATTGAAAATGGAAGACTTAAAATATAAACAATAGTTTTCAAAATATGTTCTTTTTCCTACTTTTTCTTTTTGCTATGTTAAATTTATGGTAGAATAATCTGTTTAGTTCGTTTATTATTTAGTGTTATACCTATTACATATACATAATTACATACATATAATTTGGGAATAGTGATTTGTTTAATTTTATCCCACAGGATTGAAAATAAAAACTTATATTTGGGAGGTTCAAAATAATATTTTTTAAATAAGATTTTTTTTCATCTGGTTCTGGTAATACTTTAGAAAAAGTCACGCGTCGCCACTGACCGAACGTTATAACCGCCGTGTAATAAGAAAGGTTCCATATGCTTACTCGAGCCACCATTGGAATGTTATCGTGCGTTCTAAGCCTCGCACGTTTCAAATTCAAGGTACTAGTACACTTTAGAAGATCAAAAATAATAATTTTTTCAAGAATTTTTTTCTCAGAACCTTTATTAAAAATGAACATAAACCTTTTTACATATTAATATCTAACTCTTAGAGAGTACAAAAAAATATATTTTTTTCATAATTTATGCACGTACACTAATATTGTAGAGGGAGCAAAAGTCGAGGCCTCGAAAAATGATGGCGGACAGTTAATCTCAGGATTGGAATATATGAAACAAAAAAATGGTACTGCATTTGAAAAAGGAAGGTTTCTTACGTGACAATTTACCACAATTTGACCAAAAAATAAAAAATTAATATTTTTTAACCATGAAAAACTGAAGAAAAACGTGCGATTTTTTCACAAATTTTTTTCAAATTTCCGTAAAATCTTTTTTTTGCGGAATTTTTCACTAACGGTGGTAAATTGTCACGTAAAAAACCTTCCTTTTTTAAATGCCGTACGATTTTTGTGTTTAAGAGGTCCCAATCCTGAGATTAACTGTCCGCCATCGGAACTACTTTTTTCGAGGCCTCGAATTTGGTGCCCTCTACAATATTAGTGTACGTGCATAAATGAAAAAATATATATTTTTTGTATTGTTTAAGAGTTAGATATTAATATGTAAAAAGTTTTATGTTCATTTTTAATAAAGGTTCTGAGAAAAAAATCTTGAAAAAATGCTTATTTTTGGTCTTGTAAAGTGTACTAGTACCTTAATGTGTGAAAGGATAAAGGTTATTGAACGAACCGTTAGAAAATTGTTGAACGCTGCTAATGGTAGATTTCGAAGGCCCACTACAGGATCTAAACTTTCTAGGAAACACGAAGTAGCCACATTACATTGCGCTAGGAAGAATCAAAATTAAAATGTTAGTTTTTGTCAGTTTTTATTTTTTGCAAACAGGTTTCTGATGGAAATAGCTTTACAACAAACTTAACTAGTTAAATATTAAGTTTTTTACACCATATAGAATTATGTGAGAAATTTTTCAGAAGTTCTCTTTGCAAAGGACACCGCACACATCACATCACACATCTTATGGAAAATATAATGTCACTCAAAGCAATAAAATTGACATGAATAGATTCGTCTCGAAATTACAATCATTTCATATCAGTGCGCCAACTCTGAATTTTGTATAATTAGGGCGTAAATTGTAATTAAAGTTTATCGAAATCACATTTTTGAAGTCCATAAAACTGTCATTCATAAAAACTATTAGTCACGTGGCTATTAAAAACAGCTTCGCCGTGTGAGCTAAGCCGATTACACGAACTCCAGTCGGAAAAATGAAAGAATACCCATGAACGATCACATCAATCACGTATTTTGTATTTGCTATCTTTTTCTATAACAAACGTTTGTTATTTATAGAAAAAGACAGCAAATACAAAATAAGTGATTGATGTGATCGTTCATGGGTATTCTTTCATTTTTTCGACTGTATACACTTTTGTATATAGTTCGTCGTGTTGTTTGTTTACAGATCTACATACTGTCATTTGGTCTGTCACTAAACATAAAGAAAACAAAATTCATGGTTATATCAAAGAAAAATATTAGAAACATCAATCTACACGTAATATAACGAGTTCAGAATTATAACTATTTAGGGAAAAACATTAATCAAACAAACGTTTATACAGTATTTCTCATGATCATCTTTCAGTGCGTCACAGTTTTTCGATTTCTTTCTAACGCATTAAATTGTATGTGACAGAAAAAAAGGCACGTTGGTGATTACATTTCGTCGGTGACATTTTTATAACATTTCTTCTAGTTATTCTAGTTGTCGATAGATGACGCCATAATAAAAAAATAATTTTTTTTTAATTAGATAATAATATTACAAATATAATCTGTATAATTTATGAGACTATACAAATCAAAGAAAATACCATTTTATAAATGCAAGAAACACATTTGATTTGTTTTTATCCCAAATTGAAAATAAAATGTGACAACTGTCAGATTTAACTAAAATGTCATGTTAGAATAAATGTCATAAATGTGTATTATCACGGACTTACCCTTTTTCCTATCATTTGTTACGCACTGAAAAATGATCATGAAAAGGACAATACCAAAGAAATCAGAGAATAGAAAATGCTAGAAGTGCATTAAGTAATATGAACCAAATATAATGTGCTCGTAGTAGAGACCTCCGCCTAAATCTTAGAAAACGAGGACTAAAGTGTTATTATATTTTCTGTTCTTTTGTATGATGTGAAGACATGTACTCTTAATAGCTTTGTTCCAACACGACCGAGAACCGCCACGAAACGGTAACGCTCCTGCGCAGTAAACAAAATCCGTTCCAACAAAAATATGATCGTCATCGGATCGTCCTTCCCACTGTACCACTGTACACTGTGATCTTTCGGTGACGGTTTCGTGATGATCATTTCAGTAATCGGTCAAATGCATAATGTGCTGGTTGGACTGACTTGAGCACTAGGATTTAATTCTTTAAATTTTTTTGAGCCTTTGATCGACTAAAAGCACACAAGCTGTTACCAACAAAAATGACAAATATATCACATTTTTAGATAGATAAATCAGTGATCAGTCAGATAACCGTTCCAACATCGGTTTCCAAATTACCGTCATGGGACGATAAAAGCACACAAGCTGTCATCACAAAAAATGACAAATATATGATAATGATAGATAAATCAGTTATTAGTCAGATAATCGTTCCAACATCGGTTTCCAAATTACCGTCATGGGACGATAACTGGGCGATACAATTACGAACATGCGCACAACAAACGGTACAAGTAGTTTCGTGGCGGTTGCTGGGCCGTCCAAAAGTTCATGTTGGAACAAACCTAATAAATCATGTCTCAATAGATTGGAAGCATTTGAAATGTGGACATATCGAAGAATGCTGAGAATCTCGTTGGACAGACAGAATAACCAATGGAGAAGTACTAAGAAGAATAGAGAACAGCAGGGAGATTCCATCAACTGGATTCCACCAAAATAAGAAAACTACAATATTTGGGTCATATAACACGTGTTGACAGATATGAACAACTAAAATTAATAATGCAGGGAAAGATTCAAGGAAGACACAGCATAGATAAAAGAAAAATGTCTTAGCTGAGAAACCTCGGAGAATGGTTTGGATGCAGCTCAACTGAACTCTTTCGGGCTGTAGTGTCAAAAGTGAGAATAGAAATGATACTATTGCCAACCTTCGTCGTTGAGGTGGCACGTAAAGAATAAGAATATACTTTTGTACGACTGACCAAATTATACATAGTTTATTATCTATAAAATAATAGTAAGTATCTGCCTTAATACCTGAAGAAAGATTTATGAGGTCCGGTCCTGAACATGGTAACACAAACTGTGTTTACATTTCAGTCCCGAAAAATCATCTTTTTCATAGTAATTTATATCCAAATAAACTTGAAAATAAGCAAAAAGTAATAGTATATAGTGCAGTTACCTTAAGGAATAAAACAGTGAGTTAATATTATTTTATTTATTCAAAACATTACAAAGCATACCGTTTGTAAGGTTAAGTGACGGGCGAAAGGCCAGTTATCAGAACCAGTTTTGGTTCTACAACTGGTTCATAATTACTATTGAGTTTAATAAATGATACCAGATCCAACCTAACAAATTTGTCAACAATCATGACTGACGATCAACAACCTCAAAACAAAACAACATATTCCGCTGTGCTTAACAATACTTCAATTCAGTTCCCTTCAAAGCACCAATTAATTTTATTTAATGCGCTGCCTGATACTAAAATAGAAGAGCACTTGACGAAGTTGTTCATCCACGGAATATTTTATTTTCATCAAGACTATCAAATAACAGAATATGTATTTACCTCTCCAGCGAATCCTTGGTGGAAAAATTTATGTCCGGTCCAGTTGAAATAACAATTAAAGACGAAAATCTAAGCACGAAAATTGATAACTCCGAACGAAAGACTGTTACTATCGGGTGTTTGCCCTTCTATTCCACATATTCTAATAGAGAATGAGTTAGCCAAATTAGGTCTTAAATTAATGTCACCTTTAACCTTCCTTAGAATCGGCAGTCAACTTCCAGAATTTCAACACGTCCTCAGTTTTAGAAGACAAACTTATATTCAACCACTTTTAGATATACATCTTCCTTCTTCTTTCTTAATTACATATGAACAAACTTTGTATCGCATATTTTTAAGTTTAGATAAACCTTCGTGTTTTATCTGTAAGAAAACAGATCACATTGCAGCAAATTGTCCAAATCATAATCAACAAAATTATTCCTCTCATATCGAACACCAACCACAACAACCAATACAACAACAACCGCAAGAATCCCCACAGTCTAATCCATCACCCTTAGAAGTGGAACCAGATCATCCAGTCAGTAATTCTAGTACTGAACCTTCACTTAACCAACAAACAGATACTAATTTAATACCTCCCGTATTATTTATGGAAACTAATTGTATATCTAAGGATCAGTCAACGACCAAGAGAACAATTTCGGAAATTAATACTACTCCATCTCCCACTGAAGAATTAAATAAAGAATTTAAAATACCAACACAAACCAAAAAGAAACAAAAAAAGCAAACTGAAGCTACCACATCAATTCAAGAAATGATGATGCCAACAAAAACAATATTTCACGATATGTCAAATAATTTTAACTTAATATATGAACAAACTGTTGACTTTTTTGAAAATTGTACTAACTCGACTGATCCCTTGAGTTTACTACAAACATACACAACGAATATAGGCAACTTTACTGGCATGATAACAACAATTAAGCCATATCTTACAGAAAAAAAGCATGAAAACCAAATGCACTAAATTATTAAACAAAATCCACAAAATGCTAGACGATGCCGATAATCAAGAAAGTGACGGTACAACAAATTCAACTTAAGAAATAAACTAAAATCTTCGATCCGATTCTTCAATGGAATGTTAACGGTGTCTAACTCCCTTTAGGAAGATATCTCTCTCTCTCCTTAATATTTAATTCCCAAAATTTTTTGATAAGACAAACACAGTTACTTCTCCCTGGACCTTTCGTCCTACAATATGTGATCTAACTCTTTCTGAATACAATAAGCTTGATACCACCCATGCAACAATTATTCAATCGTTTCTCAACATAATTGCTTCTTTCCCAGATCATTGTCATATTTATACAGATTCATTCAAAACTATTGATGGTGTGGGATCAGCAGTTATAGATTCGAACACTATATTACAATTTAAATTGTCTTCCACTTGCAGTATTTACTCTGGAGAACTATATTCAATTATGCAAGCCCTCATTCATATTCGTACTCAAAAATTTCCAAAATCTGTCATAATTACCGATTCTCTCAGGACATTACATACGATAGAACAGTTATATCCAAGTATTCCTGTAGGCATTAATAAAAGAACAATTACATTTCCTAAAGAACACGACGCAGCAAATAGGCTTTATATGGGTTCCATCACACATTGGACTTCAAGGAAACGAAAAAGCAGTCTTTCATACCAGAGAAGCAATACACATACACAGTGTATTTTCAGTGTTAGTGAACTTAGTGTATGTTTCCGACAATAAATCGTTCAAAAGACAAGTGATAAACAAACAGGAAAACTCTCAATACCTAACAGTATAAAAGCAGACTTAAGACCACACTGTAAGCTTACAAATTATTTGAAAAACATTAATGATTTAAACAAACTGTAACCATTGTTAACATTTTGTAGATCCCATTTCTAACTTGTAAATTATGATATTGTTACTTAATTGTGAACATAATATATGTAATAATCAAAAATACTATGTATTAGGTTTAAGTAACCATGTATTAATTACAGTACAGCTAATAACCCAAAGTGGTTGATGCTGTTCAATAAAATTAAAAAAAAAAGATTTATGAAGTGGCGATTTACAAAATATGCTTTCTCTCTTTGACGCACGTACATTCCCATTTGATTTTAGATTTATTTATATCAATTTTCGCCTTTATTAATCATTTCATTCAGATGTGGCCCACTGGATTTGAGTGACATTATATTTTCCATAAGATATGTGCGGTGTTCTTTATTCAATTTTCTACAGTGTATATAGAAAAATAACATTCACAAAATATTAAGCATTATTTCAAGCATTTACTTAAAAACAATACTTTTACAGACATGATTTACCGTTCACAAGGTTATTCTATCACCTACTATTCGAGCTACTAAAGATTAAACATTATTAATATTTCTGGCACTATTAAAAGCTGATCTTCTAGTAAGGCGTATAGTTTAGAGACTTACTGAGTAAAAACTTTGAAGTACGTTTGAAATGACTGAAGAATTTTAACATAAGAAATCTTTTCCCAAATGAATTCAGTTCTGCAAGAACAATAATTATTAATTTAATAATAACAATAGTAATTTAGGCGCCTTATTCTGTTATTATACTTTCTAATATACGAGGCGCAATTCTAATATACCAGCCACTCAATAAAAACGTATTAAAATAGCTAAATTTTTAACAGGATACTCATACGCAATTTCAACAACGAAATTCTGTAAAGAGAAAAGAAAAATAAAAGCTGATAAACTAATAACAAATAAAGAAAAATACACAGAACAGTTAGATAAAGATACTAAATGAGTACCACAGACGTCCACAAAATAGCCTTGATCAGGAAAATGACAAAATTACTAGAATTACTACTGAAACGCTTCAACCATCTAAGGTACGCCGATGACATCGTATTGATAACCGATAAAAAAGAAGAATTGTTTGAAATGATGAAAGAACTGGACATAGAAGCCGGAAAGATAGGCCTTAATATGAATTACAGCAAGACCAAAATCATAACAAATACAGATGAGGACATCACAATGAGGATCGAACAAGATGAAATAGAACAAGTTCACGATTATATATCTGGGTCAAATTATAAAATGTAATAAGCAAACAGCAGAGATCAAAAGACGAGTTAGACTGGCATGGGCGGCATTTGGCAAACTAAGCTACATCCTTAAAAACAAAAGATATCCGCAACATCTTAAGACCAAGGTATACAATCAATGCGTACTCCCTGTTCTCACTTACGGTTCCCAAACTTGGACGTTTACAAAAGCAAACATGGACAAGATCATAAAGACGCAAAGAGCAATGGAAAGGCAAATGTTGCACATAAAACTATTGGATAAAAAGAGAAACGAGTGGATAAGAGAGAAAACCAAAGTTAGGGATGTTAGACAAGAAGTTGCAAAGTTGAAATGGAGATTTGCCGGACACACTATAAGACAAAAGGAAGACCGATGGAACAAAATTCTCATAAATTGGAGACCGTGGCAATATAAACGAAGCAGAGGAAGACCACAAATGAGATGGGCAGATGATGTCAAGAAGCACGTGGGCTCTAGGTGGATAACTGTAGCGACAGACAGAGAAGAATGGAAAAGGATTGGGGAGGCCTATGTCCAAAGATGGACCGAAGAAGGCTAATTAGATAGATAGATAGACTACTGAAACAGCAAATCGAACTACTAACCAACAAAAGCCACAGCATATTCATAGATTTTCAACAGGCCTATGACTGAATTAATAGACACAAGTTATATCAAATACTGCATAGCTTTAACATCCCCCAAAAATACATCCGACTAGTAAAAGCAAGGTAGAGAAATTAGGACACGCATTGAAATTGCAAGACAAGCATTTATAAAAATGAAAGAAAAAAATGTTGGTTAATCGAGACCTTCCTCAGGAGCTGAGGATGAGTCTTAACATGTTACGTGTTCTTGACTTTGTCGTATGGAATGAAAAGCTGGAGACTAAAAGTACAGTCGGAAAAATGAAAGAATAGCCATGAACCATCACATCAATCACTTATTTTGTATTTGCTGTCTTTTCTATAAGAAAGTTTGTTATTTATAGAAAAGACAGCAAATACTTTCTCATCTTTTAGCATCCACCATTTCATTGGGATTTACAATGTATATACATTGTAAATTATGATTTGTTTCTACTGCATCTTGATTGTAAATTTAGTATAGAGGAAACAGACGCACAGTTGAATTTGAGGACGATATTTAGACTGTGGAAAGTTTCACATATTTGAGAATTACAATAAGCACGGACGGGCAAAAGGAACCAGAAATCCAAAGATACACGGAAACAAAGTTTATTTTTCACTCACGCATGTGTCCCGCTACAAAAATACATACTGGGAATCGAAAATCAGGGTCTACAAAACTTTATCAGACCAATAGTATGGACATCCAGGTACAACCATGAACTACCAAATATTCAAATAGGCACCAATCTCAGAATCGTTTTAAACTTCAGGGATTTCGATGGGCTGGTTATGTCGTGAGAATAAAGGCCGAAAGATTGCCGAAAAGAGCACTACATAGTAAAATGCAGGGCGCAAGGGAAAAAGGTGGCAGGATGAAGTGGCAGCGGCGCTCAAAATTTCCTAGGGATTTGTCTGATATTGTACGTCGGACAAACACGCAGTTCATTTAAAAACAACGTTCGAGACCATATCAAGGAATCATTAAATATAAAAAATGTGCCCATAATATTCTACGAAACAATCGTAAACAGACTGATAGCGTTCATGAAATTGTGTTTAAGGCGAATTTAGACTTATTCACTTTACATGTACACTGCGGATGATAGATGAATAGTGAAAGCGTAGATTGAAAAAGTCAGCAATTTTCATTTTCACTGACGGAATTCGTTTCACAGCCTTTTCAAAATGGCGAATAGTTCTGGCGTGGAATTAATAAGTAAAGCATTATTAGAAGAATGTTAAAAATTAGAAAAAAATCAGAGAGTTTGCCTCTTTCAACCACAATAAACGAGGAGTATAAACATCAGCTCTTCCTACTTCACTCTTTGCTGACTTCCTAATTTTTGCTAAAGGCGAATTTACATTATTCACTTTAGATATACACTGTGGATGGTTCATCCGTAATGAAAGGTATAAACATACTCTTCATCTACATTTCATCCAAGATGCACATCCAAAGTCAACAGTGAACAAAGTAGAAGGTGTTCCTACTTTCGATGAACCGGTTGGATGATTCATCCACAGTGAACCATTAGTGTAAAATGTAAATTTGTTTTCTTTTATCCTATGAACATTCCATGCCATCAAAACGCAGTTGAATATTTTTTTTGATACGTAAAATGGCTTTTCAACGGAAAGACGATCATATGCATATATTTCTAGACATATATCGTAATCATAGTGCCTGTGGAATAATAAATCTGAGGACTACCATAAAATAAACATCCGTGAAAATGCATACCGGTCTGTACTAAAAGAGCTACATTTATCTGGATTAAATATAAGCGACATAAAATCAAAAAATCAAAACTATCCACACTCGCTATTGTTCAGAGTTAGCAAAAATTCGGGAGTGAGAAAAGAGTGGATCAGGAAGCGCTGATGTTTATACTCCTCGTTTATTTTGGTTTAAAGAGGCAGACCCCTTCTGATTTTTTTCTAATTTTCGAAATTCTTCTAGTAGGTAATGCTATACTTTTCGCCATTTTGAAAAGACAGTGAAACGAATTCCGTCAGTGAAAATGTAAATTGCTGACCTTTTCAATCTACACTTTCCCTATTCATTTATCATCAGCAGTGTACATCTAAAGTGAATAAGTCTAAATTCGCCTTTAGAACGTGTTACTGGACAATTAAAAAAATAATTTACAGGTAAATATGTTCATCACAAATCTTATTCTTCTTCTTAAGGTGCCTTCTCCATTACTGAAGGTTGCTCTCTACCTTGAGCTGTTCTTAGTATCGAATGTGTGTCCATGCCTGTCCAGTCTCATAATCTTCAGTCACGAGCATTTTCTTCTTCCTGGACCTCTTTTCCTTCCGATTTCCCTTCCATTATGATTATGACATTATGAGTCGTAGAAAGTTGTATTTCTTTTGTCATGTGTAAATAATATGCCCTAGATAACCCGTTTTTCTGATTTTTCCAATATTTAGGAGTTATCTCTTAGTACCCCATTCTTCTCAGCACTTCGTTATTGGTCACGTGCTATGCCAAGAGATCTTTAGCATCCTTTAAAAAATCCACATTCCAAAGGCTTCTACACGCCTCATACTTGTAATTCCGAGAGTTCGTGTTTCCACTGCATATAGCAATATGGAACAAATGAATGTTTTTACAAATTGTTATCGAATATCCAATGATAAGGTACGAGTTTATTAGGAATTTTTGCATTCTTTAAAATGCGGACTTAGCATACTTGCGGTGTGCAAGTATGCTAAGTATGTGCATACTTTTGCATACTCGCGGTGTGCAAGTACTTGGAAGGGAAACGAGAAACGACCGTGCACGAGTCGCGGAGAAATATTGCAACTATCTTAAATAATTCATATTGTCAATTGAAATTGTCAAATTGACGTATATTTCATACCTTCTGTCATTGAAGCAGAAAAATTATATATTGCTCCACAATATTGATATGATATGCAATTATTATATAAAGGTAAATTTAATTAATTGTATTTTGCTTGCAGTAATGCATTTTAATAACTAATTCTATTTACTACATACAATTGTTTACGTTTGCATAACATAACCTGCATCTTATTTTTTCTTCTTGTTATTTTTTTGGACTATGGCCTTGACAATTATCCAGCAACCAGGACTAATATAATTGGCCAATATAATTAAAAGTGCGAATAAAAGTACAGAGCGTAGAAATAGAGGTCGCTTTGCCGAACTTGCACGGTCCCAATACGAGCACGTATTTCGACCTCGTGGTCAAGATCGTTTGTTATCCAGCAACCAAGGTACTGGAATCTTTGTACGGGTTCTATATGTTTGTTATAGATACGAATATTATTGTCGGCATTTGGTGCACGTGTAACAGTCATTAATTTTGTTTTATTTGTGTTTATACTCAGGCCCAGGCTATCTCCCTCTCTGGTTATGATATTCAAAAGTCGTTGCAAACCCTCAGCACTGTCCACAATAATGACAGTTTCGTCTGCGTGTCTTAAGTTGTTTACGTATTCTCAGTTGATTTTTATTCCCTCTTTCCCGATTCTATTTCTAAGCTCTGCAACTTTATTCGCACTTTTAATTATATTGGCCAATTATATTAGTCCTGGTTACTGGACAATTATCAAAGCCATAGTCCAAAAAAAAATATAAATACCGCGAATACCCTATACCATGTTGTGTTAGGGGTTTAATGAGTTTGTGTATTTTGATTATTCCTACAGAATAGGAAATGATGAAAATATGGCATTAGGCTGCTTGGGAAGGTATGGAGAAGAGACGATAAATATAGGTCTGGATCCCGCGTATGAAAAAAAAGCTGAATAATAGCAAGCTGAAAATTTGTTAATAGCTTAAGGGTGTCTAGTCAGACAAACTTTGATATATGGGAACACTAGAACAGGGGAAGTTTTAATTATGGAACAGGTTAGAAATTTGGAACGGTCAGACCACGAAAACGGCACATGTATTTTGTCCGACAGAACAGACTTAAACTCTCCGAACAGAGATTAAACTCTCATGCAAAAATCAGACTGCTATTTATCACCAAATGGGCGTTTTAATGAGTGGAACATGTAGACTATGTCAAATGACAGGAATTATGACAGGTGATAAACAGCAGTCTGATTTTTGCATGAGAGTTTAATCTCTGTTCGGAGAGTTTAAGTGTGTTCTGTCGGACAAAATAAATGTGCTGTTTTCGTGGTCTGACCGTTCCAAATTTTTAACCTGTTCCACAATTAAAACTGCCCCTGTTCCAGTGTTCCCATATATCAAAGTTTATCCGACTAGACACCCTTAAGCCATTAACAAATTTTCAGCTTGCTATTAATCAACTTTTTTTCATTCGCGGGATTCAGACCTAATAGGAATGGTAGAAGAATGATAAGTTACTGCCAAATAAATGACTTGCTAATAGGTAATTCTTTCTGGTATGAACCGAGAAACGAAAAATATACATACGTAGCAGAAGAAAGAAATGCTAGAAGCATAACTGACTACATAGTATATCCTCGAGACGCAGACCTAACGATACAAAATATAAAAACAGAGAACGAAGACGAACTCGGTACCCAACACAGACTAGTGACAGCAGAGATAAACTTGAAACTAATGGAAATAATAGAGAGTCTTCAATATACAAGAATAGCAATACATAAGATGAAAAATATGGAAGTGAGGAAGTTATACCAAAGAGAGACAGATAAAATACTGGAACAGCATGAAAACAATGAGGAAATATGGAATTTGGAAGAGAGATGGAAAAAATTGAGAGACACGTTATGGAACACTGCAAAACCAGTATGTGGAATAAGAAAGAATGGGAAGAATAATAAAAGAACTGGATGGTGGAATAAGGAAATAAAGCAAGCAGTAAAAAAGAAGAAAGAAATGTGGAAGCGATACATAAACACAAATGAAGAGCAAGACAGAGACGAATGCAGAAGACAGAGAAATATAGTGAAAAAACTAGTAAAAGATGCGAAGAAGAAGAGCTGTAAGGAATTCGGTGAAGAATTGAACGAAGGTTTTGGGAATAACAATAAACAGTTTTGGAATAAAATAAGAAGCATGAAAGGAACAAAAAGGAAACTAATAAGAGGAATTAGAAATGAGCGAAATGAATTGAAAACAAACATAGAGGACATACTAACCATATGGAATAAGCACTATAAAGAAAAATTCGAGGCAAGCAACCAACAAAATGAGGAGAGAGGACAGCAGGAAAGAGAAGAGGATAGGGACAATCGAGTAGACGAAATTCATATCAAAGATATTGAAGAAGGATTGGCAAGAATAAAGATTGGAAAATCGGGAGGTGGAGATGACATAGATCCGGAGATGATGAAGTACATGGGAGAACGAGGCAAGTTTTGGCTACTGGAAATAATGAGGGAAGCATGGAGAACAGAAAAGATACCGAAAGGCTGGGAAGAAAATTTATTGATACCAATACACAAGAAAGGAGATGAAGCGGAATGTGATAATTATTATAGGGCTATATGCTTATCATCAGTGGCATATAAAGTCTATACCGGGATAATAGAAAGAAAGCTCAGGAAAGAACTGGAAGGAAAACTAGAAGAAGAACAAGCTGCTTTTAGGAAGGAAAGAGGAACAACAGATAATATATACATACTGAGAAATAAAATTGAAGGGAAAAACGAAATAGGAGAAGACTTACATATTACGTTTATAGATATTAAAGCTGCTTTCGATTCTATAAATAGATAAGTAATATGGTCAGTAATGGAAGACCTGCAAATCCCGCAAAAGATAGTAAGCGTGGTAAAAAGTACATATAGAAACGTACCTGCTAAAGTACAAATAAACGGAAACAGATCGCCAATAATAAATCTAAGCAGAGGAATAAAACAAGAGGACAGTCTCAGCCCAGTTTTGTTTATATTAGTAATGGATAGAGTAATGAAGAGCGCTAAAAGAAAGTCAAGGCAATTACAGTCAACAATAGGGTACAGGAATTTAGTACCAATGAAAATTGAGGGATTACTATGTGCAGATGACCTAGTAATAATAGCAGACAAAAAAAAGAAAATGCAAAAATTAATCGATATCTGGGTGGAAGAAATAGAAAATTTTAAAATGGAAGTAAATGTAAAGAAAACGAAGACCATGATAGTAGCCCAAAAGAAAAGGGAAGAAATAAACCAAACGATATTTAGGTGCAAAAACGAAATAATAGAAACAGTCTCGCCGTTTGAATACCTGGGAGTAATAATATCAGAGGATGAAAAGCTAGATCAAGAAATATCATACAGGGCGAAAAAAGCAAATAAGATCTACTATGCACTAAATAAAACAATATTTGGAAAGGAAGAAATAGATAAAGAAATAAAACTGAAGGTATACAATGCAATATACCAACTTTAATAATATGCAAGTGAGACATGGGTAAACAATGCAAAAATAGACAGTATTCTCCTTTTCATGAACATTTTTCAGTGCGTCACAAATTATAGAAAAAAAGGTAAGTCCGTGATAATACACATTTATGACATTTATTCTAACGTGACATTTTAGTTAAATCTGACAGTTGTCAAATTTTATTTTCAATTTGGAATAAAACCAAATCAATTGTGTCTATTGCATTTATAAAATGGTATTTTCTTTCATTTGTATAGTCTTATAAATTGTACAGATTATATTGATAATAGTATTATTTTATTTAATAAATAATTCTCTTTTGATTATGGCGCCATCTATCGACAACTAGAATAATCACCAAACTAGAATAATTACCAAAGTATTCACAGACGTGCCTTTTTTTCTGTCACATACAATTTAATGCGTTAGAGAGAAATCGAAAAACTGTGACGCACTGAAAGATGATCATGAGAAAAAGAATACAATAAACGCAGCGGAGATGAAGCAGCTGAGAAAAATAGCAGGAAAAACGAAATTGGACAGAATAAGAAATGAAGATATTAGACAAAGACTGAATCGATAATAACCAAGATCCAAAAAAGAAAATTAAAATGGTATGGACACATTAACAAAATGGGCCAGGGAAGACTACCAAAGCAGGTGATGGAATCAAAAAGATATGGTAAAAGAAGGAAAGGGAGGCCAAGGAAAAGATGGATCGATCAGATTATAGAAATTGGACAGGAAAAAGGAAAAACACTCCAACAAATGAAAGAGTCAGCAAAGGACCGCAAGAAATGGAAGATATGGATAGAGGATGAATAAAACCTCCGACGCCCCTGAGGGGCATAAGGAGTTTCGAGAAAGAAGAAGAAGAAGTGTATTTTACTCGATCAAACGCTTATTAAACATTACAAATCTTATTAAAAGCAGTAATAATATTAAAAAAGTTTACATGCATTTTATGACATGATATAAGAGGCATTAAGACCTCTTTGCTATTGTATATTTAAAACAAGTCTGTAAGAGGCCACAATGTATCAATCATAAGTTAACAATAATTATAGAGTCACGAGCTATCAAACAATTATTGTCAAACAGTAGAAAAACCATAAAAATAATACTTACTCATCATTTTTAGCTTTAATATCTTCAGCAAGATCTTGATGTGCTTTTAAAAGTGCCTCTGCCGTTTGAACATCTCGTACAACATTGTCAGCATTAAGTTGCTTCTTAGTATCGGCTACCCAATTCAACAAATGTTTGGAACTGTTGGTAAATATTTGTTGTCCTACAGCGTCTTCAATTCTAGTTCTTCTTTCAAGAGCCTTGTCTTTGACCTTCTTCCAAAGATCGTCAATATCTTTTTGTTTTTGAATAACATTTGCTTTTTCGTTGGGGTAAGATTTTTGAACTGAATTTCCCAGGAGATTTACTTTATCGACCTTTTCTTCGATTGGCGATAGTTCTCTTTCTAAATTATCGTGTCTTCTTTGCAAAGCTTGAATGGTTTTTAAATCATGTCCTGAAAATTAAAAAATTTAAAAAAATGTTCAATTTTTTATATTGTAACTACAAAAACCAATTTAAAAGAAAGTACATGATATAATTAGCACTTTCTATTATAATCAGATCGCTATGGTAAAAGAGAACTACGTCTTCTGAAATGAAATACAAATTGGGGAGAGGCGTCAGGCAATTTGTATTCAGAGGAAATAATCCAGGAAGCACTAGAAGAATTAACTACGGGAATAAAAGTAAATGGTCGACCAATCAATAATATACGGTTTGCCGACGACACTATTATATTAGCGGAATGTCTTGAAGATTTACAACACATGGTTAAGAGAGTCGTAGAAGTCAGCGAAGAAAACGGATTGTTCCTAAACACAAAAATGACGCAATTTATGGTAATAACAAAAGCCCAACAGCGCCAAGAAAGCATAACAATACATGGAGAACAAATTAAAAAAGTTAAAAAATAAATATCTGGGTACAATAATTAATGAAAATGATGAATACACAGAAGAGATTCAAGCAAGAATAGGACAGGCAATAAATACTTTCAACAAACTTTCAACATCATAAGTGTAAAGTCTTCAACCGGTGTGTGTTACCAGTAATCACGTATGGAGCTCAAACCTCGACACTAACCAAAAATAATATGGATAAACTTATAAAAACATAGAGAGCAATGGAAAGACAGACGTTGAAGTTGAAGGATGTAAGAGAAGAAGTAGCCGAATCTAAATGGAAATTTGCGGGGCATAACATCAGACACAGAGATGATAGGTGAAACAAGGAAGTACTACAATGGAGACCATACGAACACAAAAGAAGTAGAGTAAGATCACAGATGAGATGGGTTTACGACGTAAAGAGGTAAGCCAGTCCCAGATGGATGAATTTAGCTCAGGACAGACACAAATGGAGACAAGAAGGGGACGCCCACGTCCTACAATGGATAACATGGGCTACATAGATAGATAGATAGAGTTTAACTTGTTAAAATTACCATTTGTATTGAATCATTTGTAATTGTATAGTTACAAAATAAAGTTTTTTTAAGAGGTGAGAAAATATAATAAATATTAACTACCTTTGAAAAATTTTCTAAAAAAGGAATGTGTATTAACCTATTTAGTAAACTATTACTCACTTCGACTAGAGTCAGCCAGCCAGCAGTCATCAAGTTACAAATTACCATTACTCAAAAAACTGAATCACTTGTTTTTGTTTTATTCCTGATTTGTTACTTAATTCATGTAAAAGGCAATGCGTTATACTTTATAAAGATGAAGCAAAAAAGAAGAAAATTAAAAGAAAAAAATTAAGAAACTGAAGGAAAAAGACAATGCAAGAAAATAAAGAAGAAATCAAACAAAAGATGAAGAGAACTTTCTCTTCCAGGTGCCGGTTACTTAAAAATAAAACCATTATCATTTTTTGTTGTTGAGTTTTCTCGCAATGAATTACAAGTTATGTTGGCTATTATACTACAATCACAATTTTGGTAATATGTCTTTGGGTAGTAATATAATATTACAAAAACTCGTAATACGTAGATATAGTGATGAGTGCGCTAATAATCGGCAGAATAACGTAAGAGACGGAAAACATAATACGTTGTGAAATAAAAAGAAATGAAACTCAAGAGGTGGGAAATTATCAATAGAAACCTATAAATTAATATTATAATGATAGTTTCCTACCTTTAGACGTATCGTATGAGTTTGGCAACTACCACTGTGACAGGAGAATTTATCCCTTTGGCAGTTTTAGTTGGCATATTCCTCCGATACGTCTAAAGGTGGGAAACTATCAATATAATGTAAATGTATAGGTTTCTATAGATAATTTCCCACTAGTTTCATCTGTTGTTTCACAACTTATTATGTTTTCTGTCTTTTACGTTATTTTGCCGGTCATTAGCACAGGTGATGAGCGCGTTAATAACCAGCAAAATAACGCAAATGAGATTAAACTAGTAGAGGTGTAAAATTATCGATAGGAACCTATAAGTTTACATTAGATTATATGGTTTCCCACTTTTAGACCTCTGTGACAGTAGTATTTTATAAAATTCTCCTGTCACAGTGACAGTTGTCATACTCCTCCGATACGTCTAGAGGTGGGAAACTATGTAACATAATGTAAATTTATAGGTTCCTATCGATAATTTTACACCTCTACTAGTTAAGTTTCAACTCTTTTTATTTCACACCGTATTATGTTTTCCAACTTTTGCGTTATTTTGCCGATTATTAGCGCGCTCATCACTGTACAAGCAACCTTACCTAAAACTGCAGTATCTAGCTGTTCCATCTTTTCTAACATCCAATCTTTCGTTTCCTCGCAAATTTTATTGAATAGTTCTACACTACTGGCACCTTCCAGACTCTTTTCTTTTTGAGCTTTAAGTGTGTTAAGTTTCTGCCAAGCTGCCTGGATTTGTCTATGTCGAATTTTGACTTTGTCTATTTGAGAATGGTTTTGATTTACAAAAACTTTAACATCGGCATCCAAAGCATCCATTCTCTTTTGACTCGCAGATAAATCCGTGAGGAATTTCTAAAATAAAAATCAATCAGCTGTTAGTAAAGTCAGTGTAAGTTCACTAGACGTACTCATTTGTAATGTACATACAACCTGGGAATGAGAAGAATATAAGACTGACCATGGTATTTAATGCCATGCTTTCAAATAAAATTTTATATTGGCAACACCGTTACAGAAAATCGTTAGTAAAAGCGAGGGATTCACCGGCTCAGCTGCGTGGATATTACCCCAGGCTGTGGGTGAAAAATAGGTCGATTTCAGGATATAATTCAGGAATTTTTGAAACCTATCAGGTGTTGTAAAGGACGATGCCAGGAATAACTTCTACTAAAATGTAACCAAATATATAGTGCGCTTTTTTTTAATTGCGATTTTCATTTGTTAAATTTGCAATTTTTATTTATTTTTAATTTTGTAGCTTAGGATATTGATTTTAGAGAAAAACTTTTTAGTAGAAAGTTGTAGAAAATTAAAAAACCTACAATTTGAGCTATGGTAAGTTTAATTTTGTTAATTGGTTATTGCAAAACAGCCTGCGAAAGGTCCAAAATGGCCGTTTTTTACAATTGCATTATTTATTGTACAAATAATTTTTTTTATTTTTTAAAGCTTTAAAATGAAGATCTTTCAATTCCAAACATAAAAAAAAATTGTAAAGCCAGATTAACGAATTTGTTGCTTAGATATTATAAATTGTTTATCCCAAGAGGTCAAATGTCGAAGGCTATAACTTTTTGAAAAAAAAATTGTAAAGAGTTGGTGAAACATCTATTCTCCTTCTAAAGAGTTATATTTTCATATTCTGATGTAAATAAATGCGTAAAACATTTTTAAACCTCTAATTTTTGGGTTTGAAAATAAGGGGGCAAATTTCGATATAAACATTTAGAGCTGAAGCGGCCCTGTACATCCTATGAGTTTCTAACTTACAGATTATTGTTGCTGAAGACAAAACAAGATTTATAAAAAAATAAAAATTTTCTACAACCAACTGAAGCCGAGATAATTGTTTTTTTTTTCTTAAGCCGTAGTGCCTTTACTTATAACAATTAAGAAATTATTTTACAGTTATTGACTAAAGAAAGACTTATATTATCTTAAAATAAAAATTATGATAAAATATAATTACATTTAATTATTAAAAATTATTTTTAAAATCGGTGCTTTTGCGAGCGGACGAATTTTGCAAATCGCCCGGACCTCGATTTTTAACCCTTCGCTTCGTTATAGAACGTATTCGCTTCCTATCTGTTTAGTATACGTAGCGCATACGTTCGATAACGAAGCGAAGGGTCAAAAATCGAGGCCCCGGCTCGCTTCAAATCCGCGCGGTCGGAAAATCTTTACGTAACTTGTATTAAATTTTGACAGAAAACAATTTAATAATATTACCATTACAATATACAGTCTATTTACCACTGTATTTGTTTTTCTTGATAAACTTTTATATGTGAAATTTCATTTCTGAAGAAATAATATTACAAAAATGATACACATACATATATGAAATATATAACTATATTTTTAATTTTTTCATTGTTATATAAATATAATAATAATAATGTTACTTCTTACTATAATATACAATATAAAACTTTTTCTTCTTGTAGTAACTATTCTTTTTGGATTTCACATATAAAAGTTTATCAAGAAAAACAAATACAGTGGTAAATAGACTGTATATTATAATGGTAATATTATTAAATTGTTTTCTATCAAAACTTAATACAAGTTACGTAAAAATTTTCCGAGCGCGCGGATTTGAAGCGAGCCGGGCGATTTGCAAAATTCGGCCGCTTGCAAAAGCACCGATTTAAAAAATAATTTTTAATAATTAAATGTAATTATATTTTATAATAATTTTTATATTTGCCCCCTTATTTTCAAACCCAAAAATTACCTCGGCTTCAGTTGGTCGTAGAAATTTTTTATTTTCTTATAAATCTTCGTTTCATCTTCAGCAACAATAATCTGTAAGTTAAAAACTCATAGGATGTACAGGGCCGCTTCAGCTCTAAATGTTTATAACGAAATTTCCCCCTTATTTTCAAATCCAAAAATTAGAGGTTTAAAAATGTTTTACGCATTTATTTACATCAGAATATGAAAATATAACTCTTTAGAAGGAGATTGGATGTTTCACCAACTTTCTACGATTTTTTTTCAAAAAGTTATAGCCTTCGACATTTGACCTCTTGGGATAAACAATTTATAATATCTAAGCAACAAATTCGTTAATCTGGCTTTACAATTTTTTTTTATGTTTGGAATTGAAAGATCTTCATTTTAAATCTTTAAAAAATAAAAAAAATTATTTGTACAATAAATAATGCAATTGTAAAAAACGGCCATTTTGGACCTTTCGCAGGCTGTTTTGCAATAACCAATTAACAAAATTAAACTTACCATAGCTCAAATTGTAGGTTTTTTAATTTACTACAACTTTCTATTAAAAAGTTTTTCTCTAAAATCAATATCCTAAGCTACAAAATTAAAGTTCAATAAAAATTGCAAATTTTTGGTTACATTTTAGTAGAAGTTATTCCTGGCATCGTCCTTTACAACACCTGATTAGTCCAGAAAGCCACTGCGCATCCGCTAGGAAAAATATTCTAATTCGGATTCTTTGCACAATCTTACTCAAAAAGGACTCCTTTTAACAAATTTGCATGTTGCCAGGACCAAAAAGTGGTCAAAAATTTTTTAAACGTTCTTTTTTTGTTTTTTTCCTAAAATTATTTTTTTTTTTTCACGGAAAAAAGTTTTTTTAGGTTTTTTGGATCATTCCAAAGAGAAAAGGTCTTTAGTGACTTTTCTCTAAAAATGATAGTTTTTGACATATAAGCGATTAAAAATTGAAAAATTGCGAAATCGGCCATTTTTAACCCTCAAAAACTATGTGAAAAGCTGAAAATTTGAATGTTGCCAAGGTAGGTAGATATTCTTTAAACATCGATTGATGAAATGCCGAAGAGTTTTTTGCAATACAATATTTAAAACTCCTTTGTTTTTTAATTGCTAATCAAGCGTGCACGACACTATTTTCCACCGACAGTATGGTGCAAATGAAAGGAATAAATTCGTTATTTCGTAAACCGGCGACTTTAAGGAAAAATACCGAAATATATCGATTTTTATTTTTAAGTTATGATACTGTGGCATATATGGTATACTAGTGACGTCATCCATCTGGACGTGATGACGTAATCGATGATTTTTTTTAATGAGAATAGGGGTCGTGTGCTAGCTCATTTGAAAGGTTCTTCAATTCTCTATTCAGTAATATAAACATTTACACAATTATTTATACAGGGTGTCCAAAAATTTTTTATTAATTTAAATTATTTGACAAAAAAAGAAGTAGAAGGACACCCTGTATAAAAAATTATGTAAATGTTTACATTACTTGATGGAGAATTGAAGAACCCTTCAAACGAGCTACCACACGACCCCTATTCTCCTTTAAAAAAATCATCGATTACGTCATCACACCCAGACGGATGGCGTCACATACGTTACAAACGTCACATCTTTGATATTTTATTTTTAAATAATTATTTTACCTTATTTCCTTTAATATTTCATTAATAATTATCTTCTTCTAATTGGTTTACCCATTTTCCCCTTTAAAAATCGGTTGGCGCTCTCTTTTATTACCTTCTTTTATTATCTTCTATTTAATATATCTCTTTCATTTAAATCATCATACTGAACATACCTCGTATATTCATACTCTCCAAATATCTGTATTTTCAATACGGAACATGCCGCTACTTCATAGTACTTGGTTGTCATTTTAAATGTCGTTTTCAATGACAGTGTCACTTCATCGACTTGACCCCCGAGCCTTCAGTTCGAACAACAATCAAGGAGTCAAGAAAGAAAAGAAATTCTGGCGAGACGAAATTTATTTTTTAGAAAAATCTTAAATCATCGCGTTAAAATTGTTATAAATTAAGTAATTATACTGTAGGTATAGTTAGTTAGTGTTTGAACATTAATTTAGTAGTTAATTTAAAAGTTAAAACGGGATAATACGTTAGTAGTGAATTAGAAATACTAAGGACTTTTCTGTAAGTTTTGCCTTTATATAATCATAGTAGCAGTAGTATAGTAGAGTAGAGGCTGGCTTAGGAGATGGACACTAACTCTCCCGGCCCCCCTGACAAAGGGGGCGGGATCTATGCTTTGCTTTCATTGAACTCGCAAAATTTTTTAAATTCCATACACATGCTAGCCCCGAGACATAAAAATAACATTAATTTAATAGAAAAAGAACTCTGTGCTTTAAAAAATAAATTCCAAAACGATCAGATCATGTTAACAGAAGTTAATAACTTATCATCTAGGATTGAAAATATTAGTAGAAGAAAAGTTGAATACAAGGACACTGACTTCGGCCCATTCCTTATTATGATAGAGAGTGACAAGGGAAAAGCAGGAAATATCCATCCTATGGATATTGGGAAAGTATTTCATACAATGGGTACGACTGGAATTAAAGAAATTAGTAGAAAAGGCATGAATAGAATTGGAGTAATTTTTAACACCTCCAAACAGGCAAATATGGTACTAAATAGTACAGAAATCCTTGAGAAAGGATTTCTTGCTTATATACCTCAAAAAATGCTAACATCAAGGGGTATTATTAGAGATGTAAGTATAAATATTTCAATGGAAAACATAGTTAACGACAGTAAATTACAAAAAAACGTGAAAATTATATCGGCCAGAAGACTTAACAGAAGAGTTTTAGATAGCAGTGGGACCGTTACATACATTCCAACAGGAACTGTACAACTACTCTTTGACGTAAGAACTCCCCCTAAAGAAATAATCATATATTCAAACTTGGTAACAGTAGATCCATACATCCCTCCTGTACAGCAATGCTTCAAATGCCTAAGATATGGGCACTCACAAAGACAGTGCAGGGGGAAAGCAAGATGCCCGAAATGTTCCGATGAACATACAGTACAAAGCTGCACAGTTTCTGTACCAAAATGCCTATACTGCGATCTTGATCACCTTGCCACAAATAAAATTTGCAAAGAATTCGAAAGACAGAAAAAGATAAATGAAGTAATGGTCTTCCAAGATCTCACCTTTTTTGAAGCTGCCAAGCTGTTTCCCCCAATTAAGGAAAAGCCAGAGAATTCGAGAATGTTTCAGAGGAGAAGTAGGGATTTTCCTTCTTTACTATCCAGCTCACCCAGAGCATTTACTCAAGCACTTCAAAAATCCCCATCCTCCACTCCCCATTTCCAGAGTCAAAGTCATGTGGTCCCAGTTAAAAGGAAAAATAAAGTAATTCTTAAAGACATTAGTTATGACAAAGAGGCGCATAAAGCTCTATTAAATGAGGATCTAAGCAGAAATTTACCTAGATTACCGATTTTAAACAAATTAAATGATTCACAAAAGTATACGGGATCACAAGGCCCAAGTTTTGCACTCTCATTAACAAGCAATCGTGTACATTCTCAGGATAGTGTATTTTCAAAAAACGTTGATTTAACCTCTGATAATAATATGGATTTTGCAGGTTTTGATGAGTCACATAATACATCTAATTTTAGTAAAAGTAGTGTTGACTGAATTTTCATTTATTTCTTACAGATAATATAATATATTATTTTTTATATTAAAAATAAAACAAAAATAATAATAATAGTAACAAATTATATATATAGTTATGATATTTAATATTTTGCATTGGACTATTAATGGTTTCTTTAACAATAAATAAATAGAAAAAGACTGTTTGACTTGTACACACTTCTATATAAATCTAAACGGGAACTGGTGTATGTTTTCAAAAGACTGATAGTGTGTAAATAAATTTATTAAATCAGCTAAGTACTTTCAGCATATTATGCCATCATTAGAGCTATCGTCTTATAGGTGTAAAAACCTCAAAAGAAGAGAAAACTTCGAACAAACACATTCTTTAGTTTAAAATAAACCCAGGGATATAACCACTGGTTAGGGTAAAAACCCTTAAATGTTTAAAAATTACATTTAATGTGTTTTTTATAAAATGGCTACCATTCTTACAAACAGCTGTTACTGACAATCTTTGATTGAAATCAATGATTTCTTTAACAATAAGCAAGATCTAATGGTGTTTCTTAACGAATACGATGTTAATATCATTCTTCTAAATGAAACACATCTGAAATTTTCACAGCACTTGCATATTCCCAATTTTTACTGCTATAGGGATGATAGGATTGATGGATGGGGTGGAATAGCTGTACTTATTCATCAGTCTCTGGCAGCTGATAGGATAGACATTTCACATATTCACTTGCCTGAAAAATGGCAGGCTATCATTATCAAATTTGAAAAATTTTTTATTATAGGATCGTATAAGACACCAGATGTTCGTTTTCGTAAGGAGATCTTTAGAGAATTGGTTCAAATGTGTGATAAACCGTTTTTCTTCATAGGTGACTTGAATTGCCAACATTCTTTATGGGGTTCATCATCTAACAATCCGAACGGCAATCGTCTTGCAGATCTTTTGGAGGAGGATAACTTGTGTTTTCTCAATACGGGTGAGGCGACAAGAATCTCACCGCCTGACTCAAACAGTGTCCCTGACGTAGCTATAGCATCTCCAGGTTTGGCTGTGGACTGCCTCTGGGAAGTTTTTCCAGAGATAGGAGCAAGTGATCACTTTCCTTTTGTAGTGTGTTACGGGCAGGATAGAAATAGTCCCCAAGGAAATGACCCTCTTCAAGATCGCAGTATCTTTAATGTGAAAAAAGCCAATTGGGAACAATTCAACCAATATATTGAGTCTAACATTAACAACATCCCTAATGAGTCTTACACAGATTTTCAAAACCTAATATTAGACGCAGCAAACAGGTTCATCCCTAAGAAAAAGCGTGTTAGATTCCATAAACCACAATTACCTTGGTGGGATGAAGAGTGTTCAGTTTTAATTAAATCAAAGAGGGAGGCAGTCAAGAAGTTCAAACAGGTACCTTCTTTAGAAAACTTCATTAATTTTAAAAAAATTAGGGCACATTGTAAAAAAGAACTTAAATCCAAAAAGAAAAAATCATTTGTTGTGTTTTGTTCCACAATTTCACCTGATACTCCAATATCAGTAATGTGGAGAAAAGTGAGAAGTTTCCATAAGGCTTTCACTAAAGCCTCAGTTAGAACTCCTAGTAATTCATCGTTAGGGGAGGAAATGCTTTGTTCATTGACTCCACCTGTATTTGAGGACATTGCGTCTCACCCAGTGAAATCTAATACTATCGAGTGTGAACTCTTCACTTTAAACGAACTTTCATTGGTTTTGGTTGAACGAAAGGATACTGTGCCGGGCCAGGATGGTATAACATTTTCTATGTTGCAACATCTTCCAGAGTCAGCAATCAAGTTCCTGTTAAAATTTTTCAATTTATGTTTAAAGGAGGGAATGCATATTCCCACTCAATGGAAATCACAAACAGTGTGTTTAATTCCCAAACCCAATAAAAATATAAATTGTCTTTCGGGCTGGAGACCAATCGTTTTATCATCGTGTGTTAGTAAACTTTTAGAGAACATGATAAAAATAAGGTTAGATTGGTATGTAGAACATTTTATGATCCTATCGCCTTTCCAGACTGGCTTTCGTAAAGGTAGAGGGGTGTCTGAAAACATAATTCATCTGGTCAATGAAATCTCAATGAATATCTCAAAAAGGAAACCAGCAGCTGCTGTTATGTTAGACATTTCTTCTGCATATGATAAAGTGTCAATCATCCAATTATTGGACGCTTTGGGAGATCTCAATTTGCCATGGTTACTTATTGAATTGGTTAAACATTTATTGACTAATCGTTTGGTGTCTGTTCGTGATCCTATTTCCTTAAATCTGCTAGGACCAAGAACTACCAATGTGGGCCTTCCTCAGGGTTCCCCTTTGAGTCCATTACTATTTAATATTGTCATCAATATAATTTCATTTTGTGTGCCAGAGGATGTTCTAATTACTCAGTATGCAGACGATGTTGCCCTCTATTGCTCCGGCAACAGCTGGGTGGATGTTGTGGAAAAATTGAATGGTACAGTAGAAAGTATTTCTAATAAACTTCATAATATGGGAATGTGTCTGTCATCTAGCAAGAGTCAAGCAATTTTTTTTGATAGAAATAGGAATAATATTCCGAATTTACTAATATCAGTGAATAACACACGTTTAGATTGGAAACAAGAAGTTTCTCATTTGGGAGTTATTCTAGATAGTTCCCTTTCTTGGAGAAGTCAAATTGAAAAGATGGCATTGAGGGCTTCCAGTGGAGTCAATATTATTCGTTGTTTGTGTCGAACTTGGTGGGGAGCACATCCTGCAACTTTACTCACTCTATATAAGGCATACATTAGATCACATCTTGACTATGGATCCATTTTTCTGGGAGGTTGTGCACGTTCTCTACTTGCAAAATTGGATAAGGTTCAGTATAGAGCTCTTAGAGTGGTGGGGGGATTTATGAGGTCTTCTCCAGTTCATATAATTTTGTCAGAGTGTGGAGAAACACCGTTAGATCTCAGAAGAATATGGCTAGCATCTAAATTCATTTTAAAAGTAGTAGCCTATGACAACCCAATATATGCCTCAATTGAGCAATTTCACAATGTCTTTCTGGGTTACTTTAGTTTTTGGAGAAGAAAATATTTCCCACCAATACTGGCTGCTTTCCAGAATACTTTACATGAAATTCATGAGGTAGCACATAGCTCCTTATTTCCTTGTCACTCCTTTCCACTTAATATTCAGATTTCTCCTATGGCTTATGAAACTGTCAATATGGGCAAAGAAGCAAATAACCAAACCAAGTTTATGGAATGGTACCTCAATAACTGGTCGGAATATAAACTTATTTTCACAGATGGATCCAAAGATAAACAAGGTAATGTAGGTATTGGGATATACCTTAACGAGAGAACACAGTTAACAGCAAGATTACCCTCCGCTAATTCAATTTGCTCAGCAGAAGTATTTGCCATTAAAAAAGCATTAGAGTTAATCCAACAGAATAATTTTACAAAGTGCCTCATCTGTAGTGATTCTAAGAGTGCTCTAGAAAAAATCACAAGATCAAGCTACAAGGCGGCAATAGACTCACAAACTCTCCAACTAAAACAAAAACTATGTGAATTTGATGAACAACATAGAGAAATTAAATTTGCATGGATTCCAAGTCACACTGGAATTATTGGGAATGATAGAGCTGACCATCTTGCGAATCTTGGAAGAAAGCTGCCCATTAGTGAAGAACCAAAGGCCTCCTTTAAAGATTTTCAAATTAAATATAAAGAAAACCTATGGATCGGTTGGGAAAATCGATTCCAACAAATAGGACAGGCAAAAGGAATTACTTATTGCTCACAAGTTACAGTTCCATATAAAAAGGCATGGTTTACAAAATTTCCCAACCTGGGGAGAGGTATAATCACACAAATGTGTCGTATGAGAAGTGGACATTGTAGTGTTCCTGTACATTTATTTAGATTGAAGGTAGTGAATTCAAACCAGTGTTTATGTGGCAGTGTAGGAACTTTACAACATGTTTTATTGGAATGTACTAGGTTCCAAAGAGAGTCCCAGTTGCTTAGAAGGGAACTAGAAGGTGATCCGACATTAACTGATGTGTTGTTTAAAAATTTAAACTCAAAGACATTAATCGCAGTGCAAAAGTTTTTAACATCAACAATGACTCGTGTGTAGCTTGCTTAAAAACTTTATGACTTTATGCTTGCTTGCAATGCATGTGCTTTGTGCTTAGTGCGGTTTTGCGTGGTAGTACTAGAACTAGACCATTAATAGTAGAACTTTAGTTATGGAACTTATAAACAATTACAAAGTTTTTTTTTTATCTCTTAATATTTCAGATTCAGGAGCTATGAGCTTAAGCCCAGATGTACCTCAGGTACGGCTCTTGAATATTCAAGTCTATATTCACGGATCCTGGCCGGATAGCCCTGGCAGCTAAGGCCATTCAAATGAAGAGAAGAAGAAGAAGACTTGACCCCTACTCCCTGACATACACTGGAAGGGAAAAATTAATCCTTAAAAAGGCATGTAATTCGAAAAATAAATCATTTCTATTTCATCAAATCATCTCTTGGGGTAAGGATAACATTACATTGTGATTATATTTCTCCGTCTAACAGTTTTTCTAATTGTTTTTTTATCTAACCTAACTTCCAATGTCAGACCATGTGTTCTGATATTTTAGTTTCAAATATAATTATCTTTTAATTTACATGTATGCACGTTTAGTAATCAGAATTTTAACTATTCTCATCTAAATTTCATTTGATTTATTCTTGTCATCTGCTACTCTTTCTGACGATTAGAACGGCAGATGGCACACGTTGGTTTTTCTTCTTGATGATTGATATGTGTCTCTATTTTATAGTTTTTTGGAAAGAAACCACTTTTCTCCCTCCGGGAGTTTCAACAACCCTCAAATCGCCGGCGATACAACAACGAGGACCTTGTCATCAGGGCTGCAACCACATAACCAAGACTGCAACGACCAACATCCGTAGGCCTGGTGGAATACAGCACCTACAACCCCAGAGCCCGTTGCAGAACCAGCAGCAGTACCATACGACATCAAGAAGATACCATCAGCTACCAAAAGCCATAAGTATAATCCAGAATTGTTAGTTTTTGGCAAGAATTTAAATACATTTGTTAATGCAATTTACTAAGTCATTTTATTTATTATATCTTAATGAACAATAAACATGATTAGTTAAAAACTATGTTTTGTTTGCTTCCATTCCAATTTTCAGAGTTCATTCTAAGGTTAGGACAAGACGAACACACACCTGAGTGACTGAGCTAAGCTAAGGGTGTGACGATGGCTATCTTGGTTAGTTGAGGTAATATTTTCGAATATTGTTTCAATTAGCTGGGGTAGTCCATCGCTAACTCGTTTCAACTAGTATACCATATATGCCACAATATCATAACTTAAAAATAAAAATCGACCTATTTCGGGATTTTTCCTTAAAGTCACCGATTTTCGAAATAACGAATTTATTCCTTTCATTTGCACCATACTGTCGGTGGAAAATAGTGTCGCGCACGCTTGATTCGCAATTAAAAAACAAAGGAGTTTTGAATATTGTATTGCAAAAAACTCTTCGGGATTTCATCAATCGATGTTTAAAGAATATCTACCTACCTTGGCAACATTCAAATTTTCAGTTTTTCACATAGTCTTTGAGGGTTAAAAATGGCCGATTTCGCAATTTTTCAATTTTTAATCGCTTATATGTCAAAAACTATCATTTTTAGAAAAAAGTCACTGAAGACCTTTTCTGTTTGGAATTATCCAAAAAACCTAAAAAAAACTTTTTTCCATGCAATAAAAATAATTTTAGGAAAAAAACAAAAAAAAAACGTTTAAAAAATTTTTGACCACCTTTTGGTCCTGGCAACATGGAAATTTGTTAAAAGGAGTCCTTTTTGAGTAAGATTGTGCAAAAAATCCGAATTAGAATATTTTTCCTAGCGGATGCGCAGTGGCTTTCTGGACTAGATAGGTTTCAAAAATTCCTGAATTATATCACGTTTTTTCACCCACAGCCTGAGGTATGTCAACAATAAAAATTGGTGGTCATCTTCATCTTCTTCTTTTGGTGTCTATTCGTTTCGAATATTGGCGATCATTCTGGCTATAATTACTTTATTAACTGATGCTTTATATAGATTAGTTGTTGTTGTGGAGAACCACTTCCTCAGGATTTTTGACCATGATATTCCTTACGTATTTTTTATGGGAAATAAGCCACAATTTTACTAAAAAATGAATTTATTAACGTTTCGAAGCCCAAATCGGGTTTCGTTGTCAAAATACAAAATACTATTAAAATAAAACAAACATGTTGTTGCTAAGTAAAAAAATTCTTCTAATAATTTATTTAATCTGACTTATTTATATTGGCAATTCAGACGTATATTATACATTTTAAAGTAGAAGACTTTAAAATGATATCGCCAATATTTATGAGTTGCGTTCCTGGGACGACTTTACTAAAAGATAGTTCATTCGATTACATGAAATCAATCCCAACTCAAGAATATCCGTCGCAAAAAAAAATCATAGCATGTGATCTGTCTTTAAAAAGACAACCAAATGCAACGATGACAGTAAAATTCTCGCGTTAGAGATTCCATAGTAAATTCCATAGAAACGTTAATAAATTCATTTTTTAGTAAAATTGTGGTTTATTTCCCATAAAAAATACGTAATTATAAAAATGCCACAAGGAAATAGCTTCAGAACAACATGATATTCCTCTTCTCCAAATTCCGCGTTTTCCGAATAATCCTTTAAAGATTATAGGCCTGGATCCCGCGTACCAAAAAAAGTTGATTAATAGCAAGCTGAAAATTTGTTAATAGCCTATCGGTGTCTAGTCGGACAAACTTTGATGTACGGGAACACTGGAACAGGGGAAGTTTTAATTGTGGAACAGTTTAAAAATTTGGAACGTCAGATTACGAAAACGCTACATGTATTTGGTCGGACAGAACTTCCAATTGATTTGTTACTGTTTCATTAAACTCTCATGCAAAAATCAGACTGCTATTTATCACCAATATAATTCCCTGTCATTTGACATGTTCTTAGTGTTGGACTCATTAAAATGCCCAGTTGGTGATGAATACCAGTCTGATTTTTGCATAAGAGTTTAATGAAATGGTAACAAATAAATTAGAAGTTCTGTCCGATAAAACACATGGAACGTTCTCGTAGTCTGACGTTCCAAATTTTTAACATGTTCCACAATTAAAACTTCCCCTGTTCCAATGTTTCCATACATCAAAGTATGTCAGACTAGACACCGTTAAGTTATTAACAAATTTTCAGCTTCCTATTAATCAACTTTTTTTTGGTAACCGGGATCCAGGTCTATTTTTTTCAGTAATCTTAATTAGCAAAATACGAGGAAAAGTTATTTACCAGCAATTTTATTGCTGGAATCGAATCTTATGATTGCGTATATTAATAATATAGTCCAAAGTCCGCAGATAGTGTGCTACTTTTTTTATAAACAAAATGGCGCCCGAAAATCGTGTTTTTTCAATTTTTGCTCTATAACTCCAAAGATTTTAACTTTACACCAAAAACATCCAAATAAAAATTCGCCGTAATTAAATTCTGCATAGAGACGTGTTTTTCCCGATTTACTTCAACGAAAATTTTCCCCGGAAAATGCGGGATTTTTAAACAAAATCTTTAATTTTCAACTAAAATTTTAAATAAGTAATTGTTTATCAATAATTAAATAACTTGGTAATATAAAAGCTCTTTTCGTGTAGATTATAATTCCAGAAGCCGATGGAAATTGAATCAACAGTTTAGCAACAATTGAATTGCGGTCGCTATAATAACCACAATAATTATGATACATAAGAATAACAAAACAAAAGCAAGTTTGACATTTAATAATGCGTTAGTTAGATGGCTCTACTCGAGTTACTTGGAGCAAAAAAAGAATGAAGAAAATTGCTCCATGGGAAGCCGAGAAAATGCATTGTTTTAACGTATACCGATTTTGAACTTTGAGATTACATTTTCTCCAATCTAATTTTTGTTTGGAATTTTGCTTTTTGTCAATTTTCACTCGTAATATCGATAGTTTTTATTATAATAATATATGTTATGAGTATTTTAAAGATTTAAAAATTGGTGTGGAGAAAGTGGAACGAAATAAAAAGGTGATGGTTTGATCTTTGCGGTAAATGCCGGTCAAATTTGACCGGTTGTATCTCAGGAACCACTCATCACAATTAAACGTTTTTTCTTTTAGAAGAAGCGTCCTGGCGCTTTTTTTCCAATACCGTTTTCATAATTTAATTTAATATTTCCTGAGATATTCCATTTGTTTATAAGCCAAAAAATTGTTTATAATTTTAAAATATTCCTGAGGCCGCTTAACTAGTCCAATTTCAATTCTGTAAAGTACACTCGATAGGTACAATGTCTTTTTATACAAAAATCATAGTTATTCTTATGTATTATAATTATTGTGGTTATTATAGCGAAAGTAAATTTTTAATTAACAATTCAATTGTTGCTAAACTGTTCATTAAATCTTCATCGGCTTCTGGAATTATAATCTATACGAAAAGAGCTTTTATATTACCAAGTTATTTAATTATATTGATAAAAAATTACTTATCTAAAATTTTAGTTGAAAATTAAAGATTTTGTTGGAAAAACCAGCATTTTTTGGGGAAAATTTTTGTCCAAGTAAATCGGGAAAAAACACGTCTCTATGCAGAATTTAATTACGGTGAATTTTTATTTGGGTGTTTTTGGTGTAAAGTTAAAATTTTTTGAGTTATAAAGCAAAAATTGAAAAAAACACGATTTTCGGGCGCCATTTTGTTTATAAAAAAAGTAGCCCACTATCTGCGGACTTTGCATACCTATATTATTAATATATACAATCATAAGATTCGATTCCAGCAATAAAATTGCTGGTAAATAACTTTTCCCAAAAATGGCCTATTCTCCGATAATCTGCCCAGACTATGGATCATTCCACGAACATACGCCTGTTTTGGATTACTTCGACAACGAAGATTTTACTGTGCAACATAAGAAGTACGCAAGTAAATGGCGCTAATAATTATTCCAATAAACAACAATGTAATTTGCAATTTACTTTCGTTCTTCTTATTTTACACAGTAAAATATTCGTTGTCGAAGTAATCCAAAACAGGCGTATGTTCGTGGAATGGCCCATATCTGTATTTAGTGCCGTTTCTCATTATGTGTCCGAGATATTCTAACTTTCTCCTTTTAATCGTATACATCACTGCTCTTTATTTCCCCATTCTTTTTAGTACAGTCTCATTGGTCATCTTCCGTCCATGATATCCTTAGGACTCACCTGTATAGCAGGCGATCCTGGCAGGATCGCCATATCTTGGTACTGAGCGTTATTACCCCCGATGATGGGGTTGACTAAGTTGAAACACTAATTACCGAAATATATTTATTTAAGTCACAATGTACGACAGTAACTAGTTGGTGTCGGGATGGATAATGTCTCTACTCTAACCACGTCGGTTTCTGAATAATGAATAATCTCTTTCTTTACTTTCTACGAATCTAAATAAATCCCAATTGCTTGTTATGATTGACCATACTTGAATGTGACCGTGAATTACTAATAGCAGTATAATTGATGACTTCGGGGTTTTCAAAATGCGTGGCCTAGATTACAAAATCAATGTCACCCATTTACGAAATCCAAACAATGTATGTAAATAATATTTGCTTAAGACTTTTAAAAATTAAATCGATATGGACTAACTCTTATTTTTTGGATGCTAATATAAATCCTTTACAGCCACATCTCGGAAGCTTCAAGTTTTTTCTCCATTGCTTCAGTGAGTGTTCAGGATTCAACTCCGTAGTATAATTTTGAGAAGATATAAAATCGTAATAGCCATACTTTTATCTCTAGATTAAGGTTGTGGCTTTTAAAGAGTTTGGTCACGTTGTTGAATTCACTTCACTCCAAGCCTTCTCTATTTTACATTTTACTTCTTGTGAGTGATCCCATCGTTCGTTTACTATTGTTCCAACATAGGTAAACTGTTTTACTCAGTCCACTGGTGTATTCTTGATAATCAGTTGGACGTCTCTAATTTTATTTTTGCTGATGACCATAAATTTAGTTCTTGATATGTTTACTTGTGGTCCAAATCTTTCACTTACTTCATTTACTTAATTTATAAGTTGCTGTAAACTGTTTAATCTGTCTGCAAAAATAATGTGTTATCTGCATAGCGGATGTTGTTAAGGCGTTCTCCATATAGGAGTACATATTCCATGTTCGCAATTCAAGTCATCTTCATAAAAGAACTCAAAATGTGGAAGAACGCAGACTAATTATTGTCGAAATCTATTTTAAAGTTAAGACATTTTTTTTATTTCTTATTAAAATTATATTTCCTATTTTATTTAGAATATTTTTTAGTTGAACGGTGAAGTCAATAAAGAAAGCAATATTTAATAGTTTGCTTGTATTTCATATACAATTTCTACTTGACATTAGATTTTAATCTCGTTTTTAGTATAAATTTTATATCAGTAGTTTCCTTTCATCGTCTTGTGGACATTTTTCTGTTAATTATTATATAGTAAAATCACATAAATATACAATAACTATTTATAATATGTGTTTCCATATTACTTACAGGTTTGGAAGTATAAGAAATAAAGATTCAGGATATAAATCTTGTAATGCAACAAATGTTGAATACTTTAAAATAGTGTACTGTTTTTGAGTCTCACAAAAGAGGAACAATGGTCAATTACAGATTGCATTAAAAATATGCATACATACCTCATATTTTCTCTTTGCTTGTTCAATACTGTCGTTCGGATCATCGTTAGCCAAAAGTTGTTCTTTGTCTTTAATCCACTTTTCAAAATCATCACACTCTTTGTAAAAGGTAAATAACTTTACCGCATCTGCTAATAAAGCTTGCCTCTTAGCTGCCAAATCTTGAAGCTGTGCATAAGAATCGTTGATAGTCTTTTGTCTCTTAGGTACACTGTCCGTATCGTCAACTTTTCTTTTTTGTGCTCGAGGTAGCTGTCTTAGAACCTTGACTGGAACTTTAGTATTAACCAATTTTGTCTTTTTGACTTTTTGAACAGATTTTACGACCTAAAACAGAGATATATTATGCATACATAACTTGGAAATAATTTAGTCATTAAAATTTGGCTAATTAGTATATATGACACAAACTGGAAAAGCTGAAGAACTGAAAAGCTGCAGGTAAGGACGGATTAATTAACAACAATTAACAACATTAATTAACAAAATCATAAAACACAATAAAATACCGGAAGAATGGAGAACGAGCGAACTAATTTTATTGTTCAAAAAAGGAGATAAAAAGCAACAAGAAAATACTACCTTAAAACATACAACTAAAATTCTATAAGAACTAATGAATCAAAGGATAAGTTTAGCAGATGAATAACAGGGTTTTCGTACTGGAAGAACGTGTACAGATGCAATATTCGTCATAAAGAAAATTACTGAGAAATCACTAGAGTATATTAGACCAGCATTTCTATGTCTGATTTACTTCAAGAAATCATTTGACAGAATAAGACTCAAATATGTAATTCATCTTCTGTATAATAGAGAAGTCCCTTTAGATATCATAAAAACTATTGAAAACATCTACCAAAACAGCAAAATGGAAGTCAGAGTAGATGGACAACTTACAGAACCTATAGACATAGACAGTGGAATAAGGCAGGGAGACTCATTGAGTCCTATACTCTTCAATTTAATCATGGATGAAATCATCAAAAACGTCAACAAAGGAAGAGGATACAGAATGGGAAACAAAGAGGTAAAAATGCTCTTCTACGCAGACGACGCGATATTGATAGCCCAAGATGAAGATAGTCTGCAAAGATTAGTCCACAGATTTAACATAAGAGCAAAATAATTCAATATGACAATTTCGTCTCAGAAAACTAAAACAATAATAATCAGTAAAGAACCAATCAGAAGGAAAATAGAAATTGATTGTATCAGTATTGAACAAGTAATGGAAAAAATACCTTGGAATTACATATATATCAAAACTCTTCACTCTTCACTACTATACTCTTCAATTTAATCATGGATGAAATCATCAAAAACGTCAACAAAGGAAGAGGATACAGAATGGGAAACAAAGAGGTAAAAATGCTCTTCTACGCAGACGACGCGATATTGATAGCCCAAGATGAAGATAGTCTGCAAAGATTAGTCCACAGATTTAACATAAGAGCAATATAATTCAATATGACAATTTCGTCTCAGAAAACTAAAACAATAATAATCAGTAAAGAACCAATCAGAAGGAAAATAGAAATTGATTGTATCAGTATTGAACAAGTAATGGAAAAAATACCTTGGAATTACATTGTCAAGCTACGGAGACCTAGACAAAGAAGTGATAAATCAAGTACAAGAAGCAAAAGATTGCCAGGATGTCTCAATAGCACTATATGGCGAAACTGACATATTAACACTGAGATGAAGTCAAGAATTTATAAAACCAGTGTAAGACCAATAATGACATATGCATCAGAAACAAGACCCTATACAGCCACAACAGAAAGACTATTGGAAACGGCAGAGATGAGAGTACTGAGAAGGATTACAGGATATACGCTGAGAGATCGAAAAAGGAGTGAAGACAATGTAACGGACAGTGTATAACTGAGTGGACACTAAATAGAAAAAAAAAAAAGAATGGAATAACCACATAAACAGAATGGGGGAGACACGTGTGTTCAAAATAGCAAGAGATAAATCACCAATCGGTAGAAGAAGTATCGGCCGACCGCGCAAAAGGTGGAGTGACAAACTTCCATAGACGTATCTATCCGCCAATGAACAAGCAGAATTGCTTATAAAGAGGAAGAAGAAGACACAAATTTGAGTCGATGAAAAATTTATTTATAGACAAGGCGAAAACGGTGGGTTCGTTGGGAAAAATATTCCCGTGAGATTTTTTTGCATAATCACATTCGTGAGACACCCCAGAATAAGGTTCAATAAGTCGCCCACGCGAAAAGTGGTCCAAATTTTTTTTAACAATTTTTTTTAATCAAATTGCAAAAATCAATATTTTTGGCCCGGACAATTTTTTTTTAAGTTTTATGGACCATTCTGGACAAAAAAGGTGTGTTATATTTTTTCTCTAAAGTTGATCGTTTTCGAGTTATAAGCAGTTTAAAATTTAAAAAACGCGAAAATGGCCATTTTCAAGGCTTAATAACTCGGTTAAAAGTTATTATTATGAAAGTCAGAAAGTGACTAAATCAAAGTTTAAAGCCCCCCTACAAGATGCTGAAGAAATTTTTGTCATTATTTTATTACTAAGCTGTTATTTTTAAGTAATAATAATGAGCGCCATGCACGTGTTAGGCGGCCGTAAATGCTGAGTGCGAGAGAGATGCCATTCCGGCAATCCACTTGTGCATCTTACTCGCACTCACATTTACAGCCGCGTCAATACGATCTAACCGCTCGTTGTTATTACTTAAAAGTAACAGCTAAGTAATGAATTAATGACACAGATTTCTTCAGGATCATGTAGCGGGGGCTTCAAACTTTGATTTAGTCACTTTCTGACTTTCATAATATGTAATAACTTCTAACCTAGTTATTAAGACTTGAAAATGGTCATTTTCGCGTTTTTCAAATTTTAAGTTGCTTATAACTAGAAAACGATCAACTTTAGAGAAAAAATATAACAGACCTTTTTTGTCCAGAACGGTCCAAAAAACCTAAAAAAAATTGTACGGGCCAAAAATACTGATTTTTGCAAATTGATTAAAAAAAATTGTTAAAAAAAATTTGGACCACTTTTCGCGTGGACGACTTCTTGAACCTTATTCTGGGGTGTCTCAGAAACGTGATTATGCAAAAAAATCTCTTGGGAATATTTTTCTCAACGTTTTCGCCTTGTCTATTAATTGATTTCTGATGAATACAATTTTGAGGAGTAAATAAAATATAAGAAATGTAAACAACAACAATTAAAGATACAATGAATGGTAGTGCAAATTTTTCAATCAGTGGATCCTTCCTATCTTGACATATGGATACATATGACAAATACAAACAAACTAGCCACAGAAGAAAGAGCAAGGGAAATGACAATGTTACACACTGCCAGACAAAAATTCGAACGTTGAAACGCCACAATACAACATTGGAGACCTTACAAAGGTAGACGAATAAGACGAAGACCACAGATTAGATGGTTAGATGACATAAAAAAAGCCGGAACAAATTGGAAGCATGTTGCTCAAGATAGAGATCGATGGAATTAGTTGACAGAGGCCTATGTCCAAAAATGGACGATATAATGCTAAAAAGAAGAAATACAGTAGAACCCCGTAAATCCGAACCCCGCGAATCCGAACTTTCGGCAAATCCGAACCAACGGAAAGTGAAAAAAATTTAAAAATTCAAGACAAAAACTTAAAAACATGTTTATTATACAGAGTAAAGCCAGAAAATTGGACAATGTAGGATTACTAGGACTTTGACATTTAAAATTTCTTAAAAATAAATATTATACTTTAATATATAGGTGTTTATAAAGATTAAACACAAACTTACTTTGGTTCTCTCGTAGTCAACTTGAGTCGAAAAATATTGTCCACACTCTTGCGAGAACCTTTGGCTACTCAAAATCACAATGAAAGCTTTGAACTACTAGTTAAGGCTAACTTTCGGATAATCCGAACTTTTCGGAATCCGAACAGGCTGTCCCCCCAATTAGTTCGGATTTGCGGGGTTCTACTGTAGATGAACAAAGTTTGGATACAGGGATAGTTGAATATTATCAAAAAGATGTATATTATAAGGGTGACTTAAACCTATATTATAGAAACATAATTTTGATTTTACTCATATAATGCGTATAAATACAGCCTTATTCGGAAATGTGAATGATGTGAATTAAACTGGGATGATGTTCCTTATACTTGTCCAAAAAATATCAACACTGAGAAAAAAAGTTATTTGCGTCAGCTCTATTTATGATCATCACTGTATCTAACAATAAAACACTGAAAACGTTTGTTTTCTATACTTCCACAAAATTTATTATAACTATGTGACTACAGCTGTTTCGGTAGAAGTGATTTAGTTTACTATGGGTTTGCCTTTTTAAAGTCTTTAACTGAAGAGGTTGAGGAGTGGGGAGCTGTTTGTCTCGAGTTGGTCATTCAGAATTATATCTGTATTTTTTAATTTATTAATTTCCATAGACTCTAATTAAGCCTAATAGGCCTTTGTTTTGAATAGGCAGAATTTGAAACTCTTATTAAAATAATGATTATGATCTAGAAGGTGAAGTGCATATGTAGAAGTGTCTGTTTTTCTATTGTTGAAAGCCCTTTTGTGTTCTGCTATCAGTTTGTCAAAGGTTCTGCCAGTTTGACCGATGTAAGTTTTCGGACAGTCGCCACAAGTTAGTTGTAGACACCACTCTGTAGTTGTTTTCTCTCTCGGCTCTTATTGTTCTTAATATATTTGCTTAAGTTGTTGTTAGTTCTGAAAGCTGGTGTTATTCCTTTCTTTTTTATGTATCTCGCTATTTTTGTTGTTATTTTGCCAGTATATGTGATAGAGCAGAAGGTACTGGGTTCTTTCTGTGGTGGTGGATAGACTAATTTCAGGGCTTTCTTATGGAGTTTTTGGTTTAAAGTTTTATTAATTGTTTGTTCGTTATAGCCATTGTTTCAGAACAATGTACATTGACAACACAGAATAAGTCCTCAAACTTTCTAGATGTAACAATTACCAGACTACACAAGAAAGATGGGTTCTCCCGTTCTCCGTATATCATAAACCTACCCATACTGACACAACTATACACAATTCATCATCCCATCCTACACAACACAAATTAGCAGCCTACCATAGCATGATACATAGACTGACAGAAATTCCCATGTCAAAAAATAACTTCGAAATAGAACTGAACATCATTAAACAAATAGCAGTAAACAATGACTATAAAGAACAAACAATTAATAACATTTTAAACCAAAAACTCCATAAGAAAGCCCTGAAATTAGTCTATCCACCACCACAGAAAGAACCCAGTACCTTCTGCTCTATCACATATACTGGCAAAAAAGAAAGGAATAACACCAGCTTTCAGAACTAACAACAATTTAAGCAAATATATTAAGAACAATAAGAGCCGAAAGAGAAAACAACTACAGAGTGGTGTCTACAAACTAACTTGTGGTGACTGTCCGTAAACTTACATCTATCAAACAGAACCTTTGACAAACGGATAGCAGAACACAAAAGGGCTTTCAACAGTAGAAAAACGGACACTTCTACATACGTACTTCACCTTCTAGATCATAATCATTCTTTTAATAAAGAATTTCAAATTCTGCATATTCAAAAAAAGGCCTTAAGCTATCTTTAATAGAATCTATGGAAATTAATAAATTAAAAAATATGGAATTTAATTCTGAATGACCAATTTGAGACAAACAGCTCCCCGCTCCTCAACCTCTTCAGTTAAAGACTTTAAGAAGGCAAACCCATAGTAAACTAAATCACTTGAGAAAGGCACTCTGTCGAAACAGCTGTAGTCACATAGTTATAATAAATTTTGTGGAGAAAACAAACGTTTTCAGTGTTTTATTGTCAGATAAAATGAACTTCCATCAAGTAACGGTCGAATCCATCAATCATCACTGTACTAAATTGGAATTAAAGTTTAAGATTTAGACTACTTTATAATTGACGGTAAGCAATTTCTTAATATATGTCTTTTAATGGATACGTTAAAACGAAGTCACATTAAGAAGAAACAGAAATTTGTTTTACATTATAATTTACTAACAATTGATTGATTTACTAATAAAATAAAACATATAAAATGAAAATTGAAAGACAGTTTTATCTCTCAATTCGTTACAGAGGTGACCCTCATCGCAGTAGAAGTATAAAAATATAAAAAATAGAAATATAAAAAATACTACTTACCTCTGGTTTTCTGATATTAACAAGAATAATTCTTGGTTCAATTTCTTCAACATAATTTGCAGGAGCAAAACCATCAGTACCATCTGCTTTGCGTACACACCACCAATCTGGATTGCTTTTGTTTAACAAGAACATCACTTCATTTTTGACCATAGATAAACCGTGGTCGTTGAACGGATACAAAGCCTTTACCTGAGGAACTTTCTTTTCTTCGGTGATTACCTTATATTCCGTTTTTTCTACGGGCTCGTCGACCCACACCTCAGTTGGCACCATCCTATGATAATAACAAATTTAAATATTTTATCACAAATATTAGAGGTATGCAAATAATGAAAACACAAACACGTGAGACAAGTCGCACATCCCGTTCAAAAGTGAATTAACTCAAAAAATTTTATTTTTCTAAAAATGTACAAACACTCTCAATTTCTTTGCAACACGAAAATGCAGCAGCTGCATAATACTATGGTCAAATCTGAGAGTGAAGGAAGAGTCTATACCGGTTTCGTGGGTTGTTTCCCCCTCATCAGTAGTCCCATATCCTCTTCTCTCAGATTCTTCCACGTACCACACTTTAGGCCGAATTGCAAAGAAAGAAATGTCACGGATGAACTAGGGCCATCTACCGAAAAACAAAGTAAGTTATCAATCGAAGTAGCACAGAAAACGACAATAAATATCGTCTCCATACCACCAGATTGACAACAGGTGGAATACTTTCTTTAGTTACACCTCCTGAGATTTTCAAAATTTATAAATCATGCAGGATGCCGAGGAAATTAAGATGAGAGAATTTTAAATAATTCACAACTCATCTGCTCAGCGTGGTAAAAGCTCCAACAAGAAAGATTCCTTAATACTCGAACAAAAGAGTAAATGAATTAAAAATGTATAAACATTCTCAATTTCTTTGCAACACGAAAATGCAGCAGCTGCATAATACTATGGTCAAATCTGAGAGTGCAGGAAGAGTCTATACCGGTTTCGGGGGTTGTTTCTCCCTCATCAGTAGTCCCATATCCTCTTCTCTTTTTTTATTTCACCAATGAAATACATTATGCATAGTCTTTTTCCCAAGAAAACTGTAATATGGTAATTTTAAACATACTTCAGTAGATGGAGCAAACCAATGTATCACAATTAAAAGTAAAAGACTAAGTTTTCAATCTTATAGCACATAAAACAACACCAAAAATATTACTCTACATCCCACCAGATTGAAAACAATGGGAACCTTCTCTGGTTACACCTCCGAGGCTTCTAAAATTTGCAAGCCCTAACGGATGCTGAGACTAAAGAATATGAGGGAACTTTACAATTCACGTCCAATCTGCTATAATTCACGTCCCAACTTTACCGCGCTTAGCAGATGGGACGCGAATTATAAGTTGTAAAATTACCCCATCTTCTTTAGTCTCAGCATCCGTTATGGCTTGCAAATTTTAGAAGCCTCGGAGGTGTAACCAGAGAAGGTTCCCATTGTTTTCAATCTGGTGGGATGTAGAGTAATATTTTTGGTGTTGTTTTATGTGCTATTAGATTGAAAACTTTGTCTTTTCCTAGCAGTTGCCGCTAGGGCATCCCTGCCATTTCGTTCGTTGCAATCCGTAACTGCACGCCGGGGTTTGTCCTCGTTGGGTCAGAGAGAGCAGCATATGTGCCTCCTGATGAGTGACTAATAAATTTCGAAACCGGTAGACGTGCTTGCTGCACTCTCTGATTGAACTAGAATATAATGCGGCTGTAGTTTCGTGTTGCAACGAAATTGAAAATGGTTATTCATTTTTGAGTTAAAAGTAAAAGCTCATGATCTGGTAGAAACAGTATCATTTGAACTTATTATGAGAAGGTTCGCTAGTTTCCTGTGAAAAACGTATTAATTCAAAAAGCGACCATAATAACCAATATGTTTTTAACGTTTCTTTCGAGAACAAGTGTTGTAAATCGAATTGTTACATAATATAAGACAATTAAAGTATATTAAAGTTTTGGAGAAAACTATCTTATTTCGAATCAAAATGTCATTTTTAGTTATTGCCTTTTAACAAATATTTTTTTCTATGCTACTCTAGCTAAGTTGTAATAGGTAAAATATTGATATAAAAATCAGATTTACATTAACTAAAATAAAATATATATTAGGAAATAAAAAGACAAATGTATACAGTATTCAAGTACTTTGATAATATCGATAAACTTGCTAAGTAATAAAAATTTGTTAGGCAATCCGTTAATAACTGAAAGGAAAGAATAGCTTTATAAGGACCTTCCGTGCTTCCACTACAACAGACATAATTAGAATATTTTTACGTCAAACCCATAAACTGGTTCTTCCATCTCTTTCCAATATCTCCTCGGTTTCAGTTTCTGCCTTCCATCTGGTTCCCCTTAATCAGTAATTCAGTAGGTCGTTTTTTCTTCTGTCTATGTGTTCTAGTCATCTCAGTCTCTGTTCTTCAATAAATCTAAATATATCTTCTCCTTTCATTAAGACTCTTATTTCATGGTTCATTCTTCTTCTCATTTCTCCATTTTCAATTCTTATTGGGTCCATAATTCTTCTGAAGATTTTCAATCAGAATATTATTCATGTTTATTTGTAGGGCACGCTGTCTCAGCTGCGTATGTAACTACTGGTCTGATTGCAACTCTGTATATTTTCATTTTTGTATTTCTAGATAAGTTCTTGTCCTTCATTAGCCTGTGGTATCCCAGTGTATGATATTGCCTGCTAATCTTCGCTCCGTTACTTCTTCACTTCTCTTATTTTTACCATTCACAATTACTCCCAAGTACTTGTTGGATTCTTTCAAAAGTGTAGTTTTCTACTTTTGATTTCTCTCATTTTGTTATCTTTTCATCTAGGACAGATATTTTGTTTTTTATTCGTTAATTTTTAGACATATTTTCTTTACTTCATTTGTCAGTATTGTTAATGCTTCTATTAGCCTTTCGGTATCTCTTCCTTTAATCCCACTGGCCTTGACTGTTGATCTTGACCTTGATCCTTCTACTGCTATGTTGAATGGTGTGGTTGACAGGGTATTGTCTTGGCTCTCCATAATACACAAGAAATAGTTGTATTTACTAAGAATCATCTTAGCTATCAACACGGGCAATAGAATATGCAGTCCGTTTAAGACGACAAAAGGACTACTACAAGGCTGCTCCACATCCCCTACCCTGTTCAAAATATTTCTGGAAAAAAACCCTGAAACCATGGAAAAGAAAGTGCGAAGGAATGGGAATACCAGCAAGGAACGACTATCTATATACCCTAAGTTTTCTTCTTCTTCTTCAGGTGCCATCTCCGCTACGGAGGTTGGCAATCATCATAGCTATTTTAATTTTTGAGGCAGTAGCTCTAAATAGTTGTTTTGAGCTGCATCCAAACCATTCTCTCAGGTTCTTCAGCCATGAAATTCGTCTTTTTCCGATGCTTCTTCTGCCGTCTATCTTTCCTTGGATTATGAGTCGCAGGATGCCATACTTCTCGCCCCGCATCACGTGTCCGAGATACTGTAGTTTTCTTTCTTTAATTGTATGTTCAAATTCCTTCTCTTTACCTATTCTTCTCAGTACTTCGTTGTTCGTCATTGTCGTTCTCTATCTAGCCAGGAAACCCTCATAATTCTTCTATAGGTCCACATTTCAAAGGTGTTAAGTCGTCTCATTGTCTCTACATTTAACGTCCATGATTCCACTCCATAGTAGAGCCCACTGTATACGTAACATTTTGTTAGGCGTACTTTAAGAGCTAATGTCAAATATTTGCTACATAGGACCTTTTTTGCTGATGACCAAATACTGATCGCACAAGACAAAGATGACCTCAGTTTTATGATAAGAAAACTGGAACAGGAAAATACAAGGAATGGGATGGAAATAAACCTAAAGAAAACTGAATACCTAACAATGGATAATACAGAAATAAAACAACTGTAAATAGACGAAGGTTAACAAATCAAAGGAACAGATAAGTACAAATATTTAGATTTCATAATATCAAACAAAGGAACAACGGAAAAAGATATAAAAATAGACTAGGACAAACAAGAGTGTGACATGATTATGTCACCCGACTGTTTCCAGCTACTGGTCTATTTATTATAATTTAACAGACCCTTTTTGTTTACTGAATTTGTTTGTGAATGCTTTTAAAAGGGGCACCTTTTTAACAGGTGCACACCTCGATACTTTTTTTTTCATTCTAGAAAATGCTTATTTGATATTTATGTAAATAACCCTTCGACTGTTATTCTAGAATAAGATGAATTCTTCCGTAATAATCTTTCTTAATCTGGAACATTGTAATAATGTATAAATAGGGGTTTTTGGAATTAGTAGGTCAGTTGTGAATTTTAATACGTCAGTGTACTTTAATATGTATCGGGCGCGGTATATTTTTGAATTTGTAATTATGTAGATAAAGTATTAGATTTAGTGTAATAAATAAATTAGATATCATAGTTTGTAAAATAAAAGATATAAATTCAGTGTTTTTGATTTTTTTAGAAGTAAGTTTTTAAAAATAAATAAAGTCAACTAAAACTAAACATTAGTGCCTAAAAGATCATAGAAAAGACAGTTTTGTAACAAGAGACTGCATACGAAAATTGAACCCGGTACTGTGGGATAAGAACATCAGCATAAAAACAAAAAGAAGAATATATAATATCATGACAAGAAGTATCCTCACTTATGGATATGGATGTGAAAATTGGATCATAAATAAGAAAACCAAAAATAAAATAACAGCAACAGAGATGGAATTCTTAAGGGGAAGCTGCAGAGTAACAAGAAAAGATAGAATACATAACATGGAGATTAAGAGAAGAATGGGAGTGAACTTAAATATAATAGACTACATCGAACAGAAGACATGGTAGGTACAGACATGTCAGAAGAGCAGGCCAAAATCGTTGGATAAATAGAATAACAGAGTGGAGCCCGATAGGAAGAAGGAAGCAGACTCCGAAGCAGACCACTTCAGAGATGAAGTGGACGAAGCAATGGAGAGAACAAATCTACTGAAAAAGGACTGGCAAAACAGACAGATGTGGAGAGAACGGCTGAGTGAATAAATGAAGGCTGAGTGAAGGAAGAATCGTAAATAAAAATTTTTGAAAAGATTATCTAAAGTCAGGAATGATACATATTCATAATCTTGTAACGAAGTTGTTAAGATACAGTTTCAGTGATTATTTCATTCATAGGAGATTCTGACCAATAGAAAGCTACAGAAATAAAAATTAAAGTGATAATTTTTGATAATATCCCGTCGTCAAGTATATTACGTCAGATGCCCTTCGTTGCTACGAAAAAATACATTCAGTGACATTAATGACAATTAATGTTTTAAAAATTATAAAAGTGATGACTTTCAACCGTCAAATATTTATAAAAACTGTGTATTTAATTGTACTAATTTGTACTTACATAAATAAATTACAATAAAATTTTGGTTTTGAACAATTTTATTCATGAAATAATCTAAATTTAAAAAATCAAATTTACACTCTTTTAATGATGTAGATTGTAAATAAACATAATTACATAAAAAAATGAAATAATCGCAGAAAATTGCACTCGATCTCTAAAATGATTATCGAATTTTTGCCCTCGTGACACTTTGACTTAATTTCACTTCCCTTCGGGTCGTGAAATTAAAACTGTCAAAGTGTCACTCCGGAAAAATTCGATAATTTTAGAGCTCTTGTGCAATTACTACTGAAAAGTTTTTTAATAGAACAAGTATAAAAATAAATTATTACTAACCTATTTTCATATTGGACGTCTTCTATTGGTTCATTAACTTCAGGTTCATTATTTAAATCCAAAGTGGATATTCCAGAGGCTACGAGTCGATCAGCTTGACCATTCAGACTATAAATGTCTCCATGATATGCATTGATTTCTTCATCCAACACTTTGTGTCTTTGCAACAAAGCTTTGGCACTGAGTTCGTCCGTACCATAATCATCCGAAGTAACAAGAGCTAATTTTTCATTCAACCAAGACTCAGCTTCGTTTGCATCTGCATAAAACTGGTATGCTTCAGCTGCATCTTGTAGTTGCTTGGCCCGTTCTTTTGCCAATTTATCCAGTAGTTCCCAATTCTTCTTATTTTTATCCACATGTTGCTGGATTTCTAAAGATCTAGGATGATTATCTGATATTAACTGCTTACTAGTTGCTCCCAATTGATCAAATTTGTTCTTTCTTGTTTTTATTTCATCCATAAGCACCTTATGTTTCTGCTGTAAGGAAAGCACACCTCGTAAATCTTTTGCCATAATTCCAGCTTGGCATATTCGTTGTTTCTCAATTAACCAAGCTTCTTCATCTTCTTGATCTTGTAAGAATTGGTAAAAGTTTCTAGCTTCTTCTAGTAACGCTTTTCTTTTGGCACTCAATTCCTAAAACCAACATCAATTTCAAATTCTGGTTGTAAATAATTAAAAATACAACCTTAAGGGCGTAGGCGCAAAATTTTGTCTCCAGTGCTTTTTAAATGCATTCATTTTTTTTTCGAATCCTGATAAAACTAATAAATATTTTTTAAAAATTTAAACGCAGAATGAAAGATTACATTATTACCGAGGGCCGAAAGTCCCTTAGAATAAACGTCTCTTTTGAATGGTATGTTTGAAATTAAAAATCACACTAATTTTTTTCTTTTTGTTCACCCCTGTAACTTATTAAAATAAACATTATAGAAGTTTTCAAGGAATATGTGACTGTGGAACTAGCATAGCTGATCTAAATCACATATTTTTTAACTGTCCCTTACATCTCAATACAAGTATGTGGCTGCTACAAGAGTTGCTGAAAGCAGGTTTAAATACTCCCCTTAACTTAAATGTACTACTAAGTGAAGATAACATAAAAATTTTTAAACTAATTATATTTCTGCAAAAAATTAAATTAAAGGGGTGAATGTAAAATTAATCGTTTGAATGGATAGGTATTCCCTTTGTATTATGTATGAATGAGATATTTCCTGTTATTCATTATATTATTTTGTAACCTGTTCGAAAAAAAAATTATATAAAAAAAAGATAAAAAAAATAATAAAAAAAAGATTAAAAAAATATATTAAAAAAAAATAAAAAATATATATATAAAAAGAAAATAAAAAAATTTAAATAATTAAAAAAAATTATTAAAAAAAATCACTAAGAGGTTCTAAATCTCCGAGAGGTTGAATCGGGTTTAGTTCCAATCGTAGTGAAGAAAAAAAAAATAATAATAATTAGCATAGTTGTATTTATTAACATAGTAAGTAGACATTGTTATTTGTAAGCTTTATTTTTTATTATTCTTTATTTTTAAGTGTATACTGGACAATTTTGTATGAACGAATAATAATTTTATATGTAATTACGTGGCTAAAAGTTCTAAACCAAGGCCAGAACCAAAAAAAAAAGTTTTCAGGGACTTTCGGCCCTCGGTAATAACATAATCTTTTATTCTGCGTTTAAATTTTTCAAAAATATTTATTAGTTTTATCAGATTCGAAAAAAATTAATGCATTTAAATAGCATTGGAGCCGAAATTTTGCGCCTACCCCATTAGGACAAATTCGAGTAAAATATACTAGTATGAGGTTAGTAAAGTAGCCATAAAAATAAAATAGTTTACTCACCCTAATCTCCTCACACACTTTTCCAAGTTCTTTAAGTTTCTTTAATACCTCGTCTCCTTTAGGATTTCCTTGAGCTGTTTGATGACCAACTCTATTTAACCAACTTTCCTTTTCTTCTAAGGACGTAACCATTAGATTTTGCAACGCATGTTTATGTAGTAATTCCTCAACGGCTACCAAATGTGCCCCAGTATCTGTAGAAGAGAGATCTATTCTCAGCTGTTCTGTACTGGTAAGAACCGAATCTATTTCCCGTATGATCGACATAATGCTTCCCATTTTGTTGAGGTTGAGTTTGTGTTTTTCTAAGAGTGCTTTGAGTTCTTCCCACTGTTTTATAATTTCGCTTTCTCGTTTTTGGACTCTATCAGAATTTCGATAATTCTCATTAATAAGCTCTTGTGCCATATGAGATAAGTCATGAATACGTTCTTCTCTTGCTAATATATCAGCACTGATGGCCTCGTGCTTTTTCAAGGTAGCATCCACTTGCACCAAATTGGAACCATACCGAGGATCTGATAAAACTTGAATCATCTCTTTCAGGTACCCTTCACGCAAAATACTTTTTTTCTCGAATTTATACATCAGTTGATCTAGCCTTTGCTGCCTCATCAGTTCCTCTCTAAGAGCTACCTCTCTGCTATGTTCAGCTTTCTCTAAAGTATCCCAAGATCTTTCGATATCCTGAACTAGTTTGCCGTCAGAAGGGTAAAAAGCTGGTTGCCTAAGTTCCTTTAATTGAGTATTTATGTTAAAGAATAAAGCCTCTATTTCGCTTCGTTCTATGTATTTTGGAGGCTTCTCTTGATTACGGTAGTGACCGAATTGTATAAATAGATTTTGAATGCCCTCTAAAGAATTTGGAAATTGTCGGTCCTCTAATTCTACAATTTTTAATTTAATCCAGTCCAATAGATCCGTGGTCAACTTGTCGTAGGTGAGTTTCAGTTTGTCAGAGTCGATCATCTGTTTAATAATCTGCAAGAACAATCAATAGTTAATAATGCGATTTGTTTATCAGATAACATTAATCAAAAATTATGCCGCAGCTTCTGAGTAACTAATTTAAGTATCAAATTATAAATACAATTTTTTTGTTCATTCAGACGTTTATGTTTCACATAAATAATATAAATATATTAGTTTGAAAAACAAAGTTAAGCGAGTTTACAAAGAAGTATTAATTTGTAGCGATTAAATATTAATAAAATTGAAACTGAAGCATGATACATTTTGCCGTGGTCTTACTGAAGCTTTGTCTGTGACTGCAAGTAATGCTATCAGAGGAAATCCACCAACGCTGAGAAAAAATAATTCCAAAACCACGTTCTATAAACCCGGAATCCGATGTATCATTAACAGCCGTGAAAATCTACACTAGTTATAGGGTGACAGTTTCTAAAATTCTATAACTAGGGATTATGAAGTCCGCAACAAGTTTAAATTTGTTTACAGAGAAACAGGTGACGATTAGAGCACTTGGCCAAACTATTTGACGTTTAAAATGGATATAGTAAAGTAGATTTTGGATAAGCTAAAGAAAAAGAGGGTTGAAAACTAGAAAAATTATGCAAGATCACAATACGAGGGTTGTCTTTTTAGTTTTGCATATAGCCATAAAAAGACAAAAAATATATAGACTTTATATATATATATTATAATAGACAAATGATAAAAAAAAACCAAATGCGAGAAAGTGCGAAGACTATAGAATTATAAGCCTTATGAGCCATTTACTTAAACCATTTCTATAGGTCATTCACAAAAGAATATATACAAAGTGCGAGGAACAACTAACAAGAACATAATTCGGATTTCGTGATGCTCTGGGAACACGGGAAGCCCTTTTTGCTGTACAAGTGCTACTTCAGAGATGCAGGGATGTAAATTGTGATATATACGTATGCTTTATAGATCACCATAAAGCATTTGACCAAGTAAAACATGACAAATTAATAACTCTAATGCAAGAAACTGGAATTGACAACAAAGATCTGAGAATTATCAGAAGGATTAATTACAATCGAACGGCCAAAATCAAAATAGAAGACTGTAACAAAAATAAGAAAACTTCTGTTGGAGTGAAAGTAAAAAGAAAGATATACTCCAACAGAAGTAAGGAAAAAAAAGAAGAAAAGAAAAGACTAAGGTAACTAGTTGGGGCCTCTTATGAAAATAAAAATGAAGGGGCTTCAGCGGTTAAGCCGCAATAGGAAAAAAAAATAAAAAATACTACTTTGCAGTAGTACTGAAGAAAGGGGAATTAGAAGGGATAATAAGTAGACGTGGGAAGAGACAGAGGCAAACTGAATAGAGTTGGCTAGCTATAGATGCAAGAGAGCAACTTGACACTCAAGGATGGATACGGCTCGTTTGCATGCCTGTCGAAGAACAGTAGCTCTATGTAGATAGTAATAATGACTAAAATATGAAATAATAAAATAAGAATAATGTACTGAAGAGGAATGAAGATGAATAATTTCTAAAGACGAACAAGATAAATAAATCTAACAAATCATGGGCGCCATGAAAATGATCTTCGATCATTCTCCCAGGTATCTTATACTGCTGTCAGATATTAAATATATCAACCTGTAATAATGAACATAAAGGAATAATAAAAATAAATGATATACAAAATAAATAAACATATTTATTAAAAATAACTGCCAGATTTTTAACAATCTCTGAGTTAAGCAAGTTCATATTATGCTGTGACTCTAAAATGACATAAGTTATACAAGAAGATATATATATTTTAAAGATAACAACAATAATGTTATCTGTTACAAACTTAAATATAAGTACCTCTCACTAACATATAGGGTACAAAATTACATAAGTCTTCTACCAAATGGTTATAGTACGCCTGCTACGTACAACTAAAGGAAACCGACGAAGATGAAAATAATACAAATAAATAGGCCCAAGCCTCACTAAGAGAAAATACAATACTGAATAAAGCAAAATTAAATATACAGATGAATAAACGTTATAGAAGTGAAGTTAAGAAAAATACCGACAAAATGACCTAAATTAACCGAGCAAATGCAATGAAATAAAGTAACGACGAAGTAACCGAACAAACGAAATAAAGCGAATAAATACAATATTTGGGAAACAAGCAAGTAATGTTACAAAATAAATTTACCCGAATTACATAAACCAATATCAAAGCAATAATAAAGTATTAAAAACCTAATTTTCTCTAGGCTTATTCCTGTGCACAAGAAGTTACCGTAGATACAAAGTTTGGGAACCAAATAATCTAATATACAAATACATATGTCAAAAAAAACAGAGGTAACCTAAATCTGGAAAAAAAACATAGTGTATTTAACAGATAGTCTGAAATATAAAAAAAACCAATAGTTACTAAAACTCCTCACTAAATGTTCCCAAACGAGGTTGCGGTTGCATCCTAGAAAATGAGCATCACTATGATGCACCTCCATGCCCCCCCGTAGGTCCAGGTGGCAGGACGAAAAGGAGCTGGAATGTCCCCCAAAAAGCTTGTTCCCAAAACATACTCCCAGTTTGACTTGGCGGTAGCTGCAATAAGGTCAAGGTGGCTTCCCTAGGTAGTCAAGGTGGGTACGACATCACATGAGGGTTAGTTTTCTTCCAAATGGCTAAAAACATATACTTCGTTTGATTTCTCATATAAACCGGTAAACAAAAGTAAAGAGAAGAAGAAATAATCGAGGAAAACTTTTTAGAAGCAATAACATAAAAAAACAACCATTAAAAATGGAACAAAAACTAATCTCAGGTAACCTTGAACTATTTTGAGTTTGAAAACATGAACAAATAATGGCATTGCATTTGAAATAGGAATATAAAATATGACTTATCTGAAATAACATGAGATTAAGATAGTAATAGCCATCTACATACATTTTATATACCTTAATGAAATGGTATTGAACCAGACAAAGATAGTTACATGACAATTTATAGATATATTGGACATGAAAATTTATAGATATATTGGATGTTCAAGCGGTTTAAAACGTACAGAGAAATGGTAATTATTTCCAATATTAATTTGAGGACTTCAAAAATGTTTGGTTATGTAAAACCAAAAACCCCATTAATATAAAGATCGATATAAAGATAATATAAAGATCGAAATAATCTACATCCTTCACCTAAGGGACTGGCTAAGAACATTTAACAATGAACCAACTATTTCATATATTCAAGGTTAACTAAAAAACATTAGTAGAAAAAACGATTTACCGGTTAATTTTTTATTCCTCTTCCACTGATGGTACTCCCATCCTTACTCCAGGAAACCCGTACTCCAGGAAACAAGTGGTGGTAACTTTTTACTATACTTCCAAACTTAGTTGAAATAAAAATTAATTTCGAAGAAATTAACCGCCATTTACGGTACTAACCACCAACACCAACCTGTCAACCTCGCAGCAACCGGCCAAGTGCCTCTCATTCCTCCCACAGTCAGCGAGGAAAACGTCAAACTCTCACGGAACACGAATTAAACGACAAGGAACGGTTCAACAACTATGTTCCGTACAGTGTGACGTCACATGAGAAGTCCTTTACGATAAATTAAAGAATTTAAATGGGAGGTCAAGAGAAAATAATTATTTTTTAAAAATAATTACAGCGCTAAAAATGATAATATAACGGGTGGACCGTTACAATCCCCTCCTACTCGGGAAAAAAAAATTTTTTAACCAAAAAAAATTTTTTTTTTTTTAAACTTCAAAATATTAACAACTAAATTTACAATAGTCTAACAATCCACGTTGATTCGCAAGATTACTTCTAAATATAAACTAATGGTCAAGGAAAAATAAATCAATACATGACTCAAACTCATACTAAAATGTTACTATGTTACTCTCTGCTACCAAATATTAACATATATTGCTCAAAAGTCAAAACAAAACTAAATATTGTACTTAAGTTCATAATAATAACTGAGTGTCGAATTGGGCACTAAAACCAAAATTGAACTATCCATGGACATCAGATTTATAAAGGGTATATCCAAGAACGGAACAACCAGGAAAAGGTGTGAGCCAATTCGAACCATATCAAAAGTAAATGTACCAAAGTGAATAAAAAAAATCAGTAACTAAAATAGGTAAAGAATTGAACACTTTATCCAAAACTGAACTAACAATGGACACCAGATTCATAATAGTATATCCAGAGAAGAACAATCAGGAAGATTTATGGAACAATTCTCACTAATGTCAAATAATACCAATAATAAACATACCAAAGGAATCCAAAACTCAATAACCAAAATAAATGTGGAATCGGACACTTAATCCAAAGTCGAACTATCAGTGGACACCAGATTCATAAAAGGCATATCCAAAGAAGAACGACCAGGCAAATTTATGGACCAATTCACACCAATACTAAACCACATAACAGATCAGGTCTACGTACACCCACATCCGGTAATACGAACCTATCCAACTAAATACACAAAATAAATGAAGAATCGGACACTTATCCAGAATCGGACTATCAATGGACACCAGATTTATATAGGAGTATATCCAAAGAAGAACGATCAGGCAAATTTATGGACCAATTCTTACTAATACTAAATAAACTAAATTATTGGATCCAATGGTAACTAATACTGAACAAAATAACTAAATTATGTCTACATACACCCTCATCCGGTAATATGGACCTATCCAAACTAAGTAATCAAAATAAGTCAGAATAAATTACTAACAGACTAAGTAACAGAGAGGTAACCAAACTAAATCAAAGGTAAGGTAAATACTTAAAGTGTATTGACTAAAGTATTCTAGAAAATACATAAACTAATTCATGCTGGTATTCGCGAACTATAGCATGTTGCTACAACAGATGTATGAGAATAACCAGACTTAGATAAGGTACTAATATAAGAATAAGTAAGGAAGAAAACAGAATGAATGGCGAACTTACAAGGTCTATGGCACTATGATAAATAATAGGAAGAAAAAAAAATATGATAAGTGATAGGGAAAAAAATTGACGAGAACGAGCACAATTTTAAATAAAACTGCAAATTCATGCGTTCTCACATACGTACATAGAATTATTCAGGAAATATTCCAGAATCTGAATAACAAAACTAATGCCTACGAAAAGAAGTGGGAATATACTCAAATGAACAACTCATCTGTCTAAACACTCCAAATACTGACTTAACGAACCTACTATGTATAGGGATGGCCTAAGCATTGATTTATAAACAAGTGCGCAAGATATTTATCCATGTTTACTCATCAACTCAAAGTACAAACATACTATAAAGTAAAAGGCCTAATATGAACTAAATACTTCCCTATTAAATTGTAAAAAAAACTGGTATAAGTAAACTAATTACAGAAAAATGTTTAGGAAATGTAATGATGAAAAGACATCTGCCTACTCTGCCATGAGGACATAGATTACGAAACCGGACAGCAGTGATCAGTTGCTGAATTTCGAACCCACGTATTCACCAACTTTGAGCATCAACAGACTAAGTAGTTTCTAAGAAGAAATATGAAAGACTCAAGAATTCATACATACTTACATCAAAATTCCAAACTAATTCCAGAATCATACTGTGTAGGATAGAAGGATATAAATTATTATAAAGTGTTTAAGATATTGGAGACAAATAATGTTAATAGAGTAACCCAATAACAAATTAAAAACCACATCTTTCCAATATGGCAAATTCAATAATAAGATATAAATATGATCAAAAAAAAAAATTAGTAAGTAATCAAATATTCCAAATAATATAACACATAACCTGAGATAAGTAGTGCATAACATACAGTTCCATAATAATATCCATATTAAACAAGAGTACCTACTTGTATGAGCTTACCTGTCCAAATAAGTATATAAATATATAATAATTCAACAACTCTTCTAACTTAAGGGGTTAGGTGTGCAAAAACTAAACAAAAATACAAGTGAAGTTCTGATTAATTGTATAATCCTACTGACAGGATTAGCAATTAATAACATTGACTCATAATAATAATTACAATGCACCATGCCTAATACCAAAAAAAAAGTTAAACTCATACATAAAGTACTACATAATAATTAAATTAATAAGTAATAAATTAAAAGTCATCAACAACAAAGCCAAAGATGAAATCAAGCAATGTATGTAGGTACCTGCATTATCAGATGACAAAAAAAAATATCAGACTAAAATTTCTAACCATACTAAAGATTGAGCTAAGCTAAAGACAAATAGAAGAAGAGATTAGCTTGAACAACACTGTTAAGGTAATCTTCTGAAGACTGTTCTATAACTTAGTAGGAAAATAGTATCAATGTTTCCTAACTAATAAAGAATTTATATTTAAATCTCAACCTAAAGTATCTGATTTCTATGAGCATTATATTATGGTACCCACATTGATATAATATTATTATCAACAATAATAAAACTAGAAACTGAGATGGATAATGGAACTACTTTACTATACAATAATTATAATTGTTATATTTAACACTACCAATTAAAGAAAAATAGTTTGGATGACCATCTGTAACCATCCGAACCATGCGAATTCAACGTATCATGTATAGAAACTAATGTCTGGACTGATATTGCTTTGTGGTGTGTGCCTGTCTTACCAAACAACCCAAATATCAAAAATAACAAATATAAAATATAATCTAAAGTTTGTAAGACAAAGATACATATGGAGAAAATATTAGCGACACACCAACAAATCAAAATGCCAGCAAAATATATAAATAATCAAATCAATAGCGTAAATAAAATACCTAAATACTGAAAATGATTTCTAGTTATGTATAAAATATAACCATACTAGAAAAAAATGTATGCATATATTCAACGATTAATTGTACGCGCAAACGTACTACCATTGGTAGAAGGAATAAAAATTTAACTAATAGAACATAATGTCAGTTATGTATACTCAATCTAAATACATAAATAAGTTTCCAATAAAAATACAAAATCCAAACTAACATATGAGCTGTACCACTAAAACTAAAAATGAGGTATCGAAATAAACTAATCAAAACCAAAAGCAGCATAAGTCTACCTGTTTAGTATTAATAAAATTTTAAAGACCAAAAATAAATCAGAAGTAACATGTATACAAAGATATCAAAAAGTTAATAAAACAGAAAATTCCAATAAAAGAAAATTGAACTAAAAGAACTACTGTCTTAGAACCATAAAACGGTTGGCACCACGCATTGGGCAGCCAGTGTAACAAAAATGAGAAAACTTCTGTTGGAGTGAAAGTAAAAAGAAAGATATAGGTACTCCAACAGAAGTAAGGAAAAGAAATAGAAAGACTAACTAATGGGACATAGATGTAGAGAGAGAGTGTAAAGAAAAGGGTGTAGTGGCTTCTACGTTGAGAAGCCGCAATAGGAAAAAATAAAAAACTACTAAAGTTGTACTGAAGAAAGGGGAATTAGAAGGGATAATAAGTAGACGTGGGAAGAGACAGAGGCAAACTGAATAGAGTTGGCTAGCTATAGATGCAAGAGAGCAACTTGACACTCAAGGATGGATACGGCTCGTTTGCATGCCTGTCGAAGAACAGTAGCTCTATGTAGATAGTAATAATGACTAAAATATGAAATAATAAAATAAGAATAATGTACTGAAGAGGAATGAAGATGAATAATTTCTAAAGACGAACAAGATAAATAAATCTAACAAATCATGGGCGCCATGAAAATGATCTTCGATCATTCTCCCAGGTATCTTATACTGCTGTCAGATATTAAATATATCAACCTGTAATAATGAACATAAAGGAATAATAAAAATAAATGATATACAAAATAAATAAACATATTTATTAAAAATAACTGCCAGATTTTTAACAATCTCTGAGTTAAGCAAGTTCATATTATGCTGTGACTCTAAAATGACATAAGTTATACAAGAAGATATATATATTTTAAAGATAACAACAATAATGTTATCTGTTACAAACTTAAATATAAGTACCTCTCACTAACATATAGGGTACAAAATTACATAAGTCTTCTACCAAATGGTTATAGTACGCCTGCTACGTACAACTAAAGGAAACCGACGAAGATGAAAATAATACAAATAAATAGGCCCAAGCCTCACTAAGAGAAAATACAATACTGAATAAAGCAAAATTAAATATACAGATGAATAAACGTTATAGAAGTGAAGTTAAGAAAAATACCGACAAAATGACCTAAATTAACCGAGCAAATGCAATGAAATAAAGTAACGACGAAGTAACCGAACAAACGAAATAACGCGAATAAATACAATATTTGGGAAACAAGCAAGTAATGTTACAAAATAAATTTACCCGAATTACATAAACCAATATCAAAGCAATAATAAAGTATTAAAAACCTAATTTTCTCTAGGCTTATTCCTGTGCACAAGAAGTTACCGTAGATACAAAGTTTGGGAACCAAATAATCTAATATACAAATACATATGTCAAAAAAAACAGAGGTAACCTAAATCTGGAAAAAAAACATAGTGTATTTAACAGATAGTCTGAAATATAAAAAAAACCAATAGTTACTAAAACTCCTCACTAAATGTTCCCAAACGAGGTTGCGGTTGCATCCTAGAAAATGAGCATCACTATGATGCACCTCCATGCCCCCCCGTAGGTCCAGGTGGCAGGACGAAAAGGAGCTGGAATGTCCCCCAAAAAGCTTGTTCCCAAAACATACTCCCAGTTTGACTTGGCGGTAGCTGCAATAAGGTCAAGGTGGCTTCCCTAGGTAGTCAAGGTGGGTACGACATCACATGAGGGTTAGTTTTCTTCCAAATGGCTAAAAACATATACTTCGTTTGATTTCTCATATAAACCGGTAAACAAAAGTAAAGAGAAGAAGAAATAATCGAGGAAAACTTTTTAGAAGCAATAACATAAAAAAACAACCATTAAAAATGGAACAAAAACTAATCTCAGGTAACCTTGAACTATTTTGAGTTTGAAAACATGAACAAATAATGGCATTGCCTTTGAAATAGGAATATAAAATATGACTTATCTGAAATAACATGAGATTAAGATAGTAATAGCCATCTACATACATTTTATATACCTTAATGAAATGGTATTGAACCAGACAAAGATAGTTACATGACAATTTATAGATATATTGGACATGAAAATTTATAGATATATTGGATGTTCAAGCGGTTTAAAACGTACAGAGAAATGGTAATTATTTCCAATATTAATTTGAGGACTTCAAAAATGTTTGGTTATGTAAAACCAAAAACCCCATTAATATAAAGATCGATATAAAGATAATATAAAGATCGAAATAATCTACATCCTTCACCTAAGGGACTGGCTAAGAACATTTAACAATGAACCAACTATTTCATATATTCAAGGTTAACTAAAAAACATTAGTAGAAAAAACGATTTACCGGTTAATTTTTTATTCCTCTTCCACTGATGGTACTCCCATCCTTACTCCAGGAAACCCGTACTCCAGGAAACAAGTGGTGGTAACTTTTTACTATACTTCCAAACTTAGTTGAAATAAAAATTAATTTCGAAGAAATTAACCGCCATTTACGGTACTAACCACCAACACCAACCTGTCAACCTCGCAGCAACCGGCCAAGTGCCTCTCATTCCTCCCACAGTCAGCGAGGAAAACGTCAAACTCTCACGGAACACGAATTAAACGACAAGGAACGGTTCAACAACTATGTTCCGTACAGTGTGACGTCACATGAGAAGTCCTTTACGATAAATTAAAGAATTTAAATGGGAGGTCAAGAGAAAATAATTATTTTTTAAAAATAATTACAGCGCTAAAAATGATAATATAACGGGTGGACCGTTACAAGACCAGTTGACTGATAAAATTGCAATAGAACGAGGAGTACGACAGGGCTGTATTTTATCTCCAATACTATTCAATATGTACTCTCAATGGGTATTTAAGGAAGCTTTAGACGGTTGTGCGAAGGGAGTATTAATAAATGGTGAATGGTTGAATAACATTAGATATGCAGATGACACCATAGTTTTTGCCGATAATCTGAATGATTTACAGATATTAACAAATCGTATATCAGAAGTCAGCATCAGATACGGACTAGCTCTAAACATAAAGAAGACCAAATTTATGACAATTAGTAAAAAACCAATACTAAACGCTCAACTTACAATCAACCGACAGACTATCGAAAGAGTTGAGCAATATACATATCTGGGCACGAATTTAAATAGCCAATGGGACCACTCGACAGAAATTAAACAGCGAATAATAAAAGCGAAAGCAGCATACGTTAGAATGAGACCCATTTTCAACAGTCGAGACATATCATTAAAAACAAAACACCGCCTGTTGAAATGCTACATATTCACAGTTCTGCTCTACGGAATGGAAGCGTGGACACTAACTGTTGCATCTATGAATCGGCTCGAAGCTTTCAAAATGTGGTGTTATAGGCGCATATTACGTATATCCTGGGTTGACCGAATTACTAATGTGGAAGTCCTGCGTAGAATGCGGAAAGAGTGTGAAATTCTCATAACCATCAAAACAAAAAAATTAGAATATCTTGGACATCCAATGAGAAATCAAGAACGTTACGGCCTTCTCCAACTGATTCTCCAAGGGAAGGTAAATGGTAAAAGTGGACCGGGAAGAAGACGCATTTCCTGGCTTCAAAATTTACGAAAGTGGTATAACACGACTACCACTGAACTGTTCCGCGCTGCGATAAACAAAGTCAAGATAGCCATGATGATCGCCAACATCCGGAACGGATAGGCACTTTAAGAAGAAGATAATAGACATATATTATACAGTGATGAGCGTGCTAATAACCGGCAAAATAGCGCAAAAGATTGAAAACGTATGAAATTGTGAGATAAAAAGAAATAAAACTAGTAGAGATGTTAACTTTAGCGATAATAACATATAAACTGACATTATATTGATTGTTTCCCACCTTTAGACGTATCAGACGAGTATTTCAATTAAAACTGTCACGTGACAGTGGCATTTCTTAAACTCGTCCGATACGTCTAAAGGTGGGAAACAATCAATATAATGTTAATTTATAAGTTACTATCGCTAAATTTAACACCTCTAGTAGGTTCATCTCTTTTAATCTCACAACTTAATATGTTATTTTGCCGGTTATCCTTCCGGTAGTGTGCTCATCACTGTATATAGACATAAGTACTTTATTGCTTTTCAAAATATGTCCCACCAAGATCGATACACTTTTGCATACGTTCAAACCAATTGGTAAAACAGTCATTCCAGTGTTCAGTTGACACCTGCAAAATCGCTGTTTTAAAGGCATTGATGGCTTCATAGGGCGACTGGAATCACTGTCCACGCATTGATTTCTTAATATTTGGGAACGTGAAGAAGTCGTTGGAACTTAGGTCGGGGCTATACGGTGGATAGTTTAACAATTCGATGTTTTGAAGCTCCAAAACTCATTTGTTTTTGGGCACTATGCGCACTTGCATTATCCTGATGTAGGATGATTCGCCGTTGGGTGTTGCTTTATCGGAGTTTCGCGATATCTTCTGGTAAACAAACGGTCTTATACCAATCAGAAGTAACCGTTCTTCGATCTTCTATAGCAATAGGGCTTTTCATTCACAGTCATTTGTTTCGAGCTTCTGTCATGTGTCACATAATATTAATATTTCTACGACATACGTTATTGGTATATACAATAATACAAACCAAAGACGTATGACGTAGATATATTAATATTATGTGACACATGACAGAAGCTCGAAACAAATGACAATCGATGAAAAGCCCTATTGTTGCCACATGACCAGATTTTGACACAAAAGTTGCGACTATTTTCTTTGACACACTTAAAGAATAGATCACTTTGATGGTTTTTCCTCATCGTAAAACACCCACACAGCAGATTGGCGATTATTTTAGGTTCGTAGGAGTAAATCCACGATTCATCGTCACTAACAATACTATAAACGTGTTTTGAGCTTCCTTTGTTGTCCAAATGTTTTCCACACCAATTGACGCGAACCAACTTCATAACACCCAGTTCTTCAAGTAGGATCTTTTGGATCGAGGTCTTTGAAATGCCAAAAGGTGCCTGTATCCACCGGTATGTTAGACGGCGGTCATCCTTAATTAGCTAACGAACCGCATCAATGTTTTGCTGTGTGACTGCTGTTTTTGGTGGACCTGGCCTGGATTCGTTGCTAAGACTGAAGCGACCACATTGAAATTCGCAGTACCAACGGGAAATAGTTGACTGGTGTGATGCTTCATTCCCAAACACAGAAACCATTTCAGCGAGACATTGCTGTTGGAATAATCCTTTCCGAAAATTGTAAAAAATTATTGCTCGAAAATGTTCTCGGCTAAGATCCATTTTTCGGCCGACTTGCTAATTTAAAAAATCACTGTATTTACACGATTTGTTGTATCGCAATGAAACTTTGGATTTATGTCAACAAAAGATTGAGATTATATTTGTGTCCGATGGTATTATTGGTGGCGCCCTCTAAGCGGCTATATGCAAAACTCAGACAAACCTCAGGGCTATACATTGTGAGTGTAGATAGTGAAAACAAAGCACGTCATCGTCAAAGAGATCTGTTTACACTACAAGATGTGTTTGCGTGTTTGTATATTTGAAGTACATAATATTTAAATAAACGCGTCTTATTATCTATTACTCATGGAAAATTAATAACTTTATCAAAAGTCAGAATGTTCAAAAATACTATGAAACACGTGCATTTTGCGACAGATAAAATATTTCGCGATAAAACATATGCAAAGGAAATTACTCCTCCTTTGTAAATGGCACCGATGAGTAAAACAAATGGCCTCTAATTTTAAAGTAAGACTAGACCGGGTAGTTCTAATAATTTCAGTCGAGGAACAAAATCAACACAACTACTGCATTAAGGCCCGCGCTCACTTATCCGGACCAGCACGCAACGGAACTGATCACGACGATCGGCAATTTATTATCTTCCTGTATTCAAATGACACAGCGCATACTTAAGGAAACGGAGCACACCGATTCACACCTAAAAGCGCCGAAATCTTGGAAGAGAATATTTCCGCCGTTAGAGTGTAGTGTAGCGATTCGATACGGAGTGAATAGTAAGCGCTACGACAACGAAACGAACTGGAACATATGGACGAGTGTGGTCCAAGGGTTGTATATATTTTAATGTAACCAGATGTAAATAGAACAGATGCTGAATTCAATATGTTGCTGTCGGAAACCATTATATTATGCTTTCTTTGAAAACTTTAACAGCTGATTTTTAAAGTGAAAGAATAGATAAATCAACGTATCAAGTTATATCGAAGCGAAGATCGGTGGGATATGCGCATTTTATCAATGAAATTCGATATTTTTAACATATTCCAGAAGCCACTACAGATAAAATGTTTTAACAACCCATTAATCATTCCGAATTAGTGGATGGATATTAGTACAGTTAAAATAATTAAGACGATAATGATTTAATGAGTAAAATTTCAAATTTTTTCTACTTTAATGACAAAAAAGCAAGCTTAGCAGAACCCAATTAAAAATTATTTTGCACATCATATTTGAAACATTTTTTGGTTGAAAAATCTCATTTTTGTTGGCAAAAAAATATATTAATTTGTCTGGACTAAATTACAGTTCTGTTTATCTTAAGAGAGATATGTTACTAATATCAACATTAACACAGTGTTGCTAAACTGAATTTTGTTATTTTGAGTGTACATTTTCCCAGCGATCTCCGAGGGTACATCTTCGCTATTATCAGGAATTCTACTTATCAAGTCTGTGGTGCTAAGGCAAAACCCGATATGTCAAAAAACGTGATTTTGCAGCAGATGAGTTTAAAAGTTTGCGGTGTTGTTGTAATAGTGGACATATCGGAAACTAATTTTATCATCTACTGGTTACATGGATGCGTTTAGCCATGTTGGGTTTTGTCATCATATTCTTCATCGCTCAATGTACATATTGGCATTGGCATTAAAAACAAAAAATCGATGATTTTTGACATATGGGGCTTTGCCTTAAGGACCGTTTAAGTATTACGTAACGCAGGGGGAGGGTCAAAAATCTTCAAAAATTGCGTCACGCAATAGTTAAACTCCCATAAGAGTGCGTTACGTGGGGGGGTTAAAAATCTTCAAAAATCGCGTTACGTAATACTTAACCGCTCCCTTAGTATCACAGAAGTTATACCGTCTTGTAGATCTCGCTAAGATGAGCAAAGTGATATTAATAACACAATTTTGAAAAAATGTCGACATATCAAGTTGTGGCTTCCTACAACAGTATATTAAAATTTTTAGGTAATTTGGTTCTGTATGGAATTTATATTAAAAAGGGGTCAATATATTTTTTATTATATAAGATGCATGAAAATAATGACAAGAAAAAAAAGGTTATGGTATTATTGATTAAAATCAGGAAATAAAGTAGCAAATTCATTTTCCGTGTTTCGCTTTTTACAAATTTCATGCACCCATTTATTAGGCTACCTCTTGGAAAGTTTATTTTGTTGTTCCTCTTTCGCTAGCAATAATAATTTTTGGATCCATCTTCTCTGAATTATGTAAATACACTGACTGAGTTGGCGGGATTTTGCCGATAAATGCGCACTTAGGCAGTTAATTGTGGGCTGTAGCGGTCCGTTCCGTTGCCGACCGATTAGATCTAATGGGCGCAGGCCTTTAGTCACAGACAAAAGGGAAGAGGCCGTTAGACATTTTAGAAGATTATCTAGAGTAAAAGACTGTTACGATCACAAAAATCTTGTTTTGAATGTTTTACACCCTTCGGGTAACAAATAAAAAGAAAATTGATACCTATTTAGTTATTACATAATTAATATAAAAACATAATTAACTAATGTAATGTTGATAAACGAACCACTGTACTTACTTTAGCTATTCGTCTTCCAGATTTTTCTTCTTGTTTCATACGTGCAAAAGTGTGATAATATGATGCAACGTAAGTCATAATACTCTTCTCATCAGGTCTTGAAGTATCAATGTCTTCAGCGTCTAATAGTCTTAGAATGCCTAATTCGTTCTGTGCAATGTCGAAGGCATGATTCAAGTTATCAATATTTTTATTGTGTTTTAAAGACTCGAATTCAAATAAGTCCGGTCGGTGGGCATGTATAAGCGCGTTAAAACCTAAGCCGTTTCTCCACGAAGAAGAAAAGTCTGATATATGAACATCTGGGTAACCATGAGTTTTACGTTGAGCCCATAATAGAAGGGCGTCTTTGGCTGATTTCTTTTCCGAACTCTCATTGTCTTCATCCTAAAAGAAAAAAGAGATACGATTACTTAAAACAACTCTAAATTTTTTAATATATTTTTTTGCAGACTAAACAATCAAATCATTGCTGCTCCGAGGAATAATCCTGTTTCTATGAGCTGTATGTTTTTATGGTATCAGTAGGGTGCTGAACTGGCTGTAAACCTCCTCCTTTATCTGGTTCTGTCGAGCTACTCGATCCACCCAACAAAACTACAGGCGGAAAAATAAAATATTTACCTTGGAATTACACTATCCAGCTACGGAGACCAGGACAAAGAAGTGAGAAATCAATGTTGTTCTGAAGCTATTTCCTTGTGGCATTTTTATAATCAACTATTAATAATGGGAAATAAGCCACAATTTGACCAAAAAAAGATTTTATTAACGTTTCGAAGCCCAAATCGGGTTTCGTTGTCAAAATACAAAATACTACCGTATTTTCAAAATACAGTAGTATTTTGTATTTTCGTTTTTGTAGTTTCGTTTCGTTGTCAAAATACAAAATACTACTGTATTTTCAAAATACATATTTTGAAAATACAGTAGTATTTTGTATTTTGACAACGAAACCCGATTTGGGCTTCGAAACGTTAATAAAATCTTTTTTTGGTCAAATTGTGGCTTATTTCCCATTATAAATAGTTGATTGTGAGAAATCAAGTATAAAAAGCAAATAGACTGGCAGTTAATGACACCATATGGCGAAACCGACATATTAACACTGAGATGAAGTCAAGAATTTTTAAAGCCAGTGGCATATACATCACAAACAATACCCGATACAGCCACAAGACAAATACTGCTGGAAACGACAGAGATAAGAGTACTGAAAAGAATTACATGAAATATGCTGAGAGATCGAAAGAGGAGTGAAGCAGAATAGGAGAGACACGTGTGATCAAAATAGTAAGAGATAAATCACCAATCGGCAGAAGAAGTATCGGCCGACCACGCAAAAGATGGAGTGACAACCTTCTATAAAGGTATCAATCCGCAATGAACAAGCAGAATTGCTTATAAAGAGGCAGAAGAAGAGGAAACAATCAAATGAACTTAGAATCCATTATGAAATCTAAACATAACAGATTTAAAAACGATATAACTTTTTATCAAATAATATGTTCCAGTTTTCCAGTTTTAACCATGAAACCCTATTTTTCACAAGCGAGGAAAACACTCATAACATGAAAACATTTTTTACAAGATCAGACCTTAGTCTGGAGCTTAGAATCGGAATGATCAGATGTATTCCGATAGGTGTGTTGCTGGAATTTAATTAAAAATGAATATAATAAAACAAACGGTAATTTTATTGTTGTAACGAAAATGTGTTCCGTTTAGGTCTCTCGGAGAGGGTCGAGTCGGTGTGTGTGTGAACCGTTCACGTGTTGTGTAGTGACTAAAGAAAACAACCACAAACGATGATAATTTTTGTGTTCCTTTCCCCTTGACCAGATGAGCAAATAAATCACTAAGTCTGGCGTCTACTTTTACAGTTTTAAGAAAAACAATTTCGAATGCATAGAGAGCTGTTGACACAATAACTGTCTGATAAAGTACTCATTTAATGAGGGTGCAGCCTGTTGCACCGCACAGACGAAAAACAGATGTGACAGGGCAAAGCCATGTCTCTTAACATTTTGTATTTGAATGACTAACGCTGTTTCGTTTTTGAGAAAAAATATTAAAATTAATATTAGCAAAAATAGTAATTAAAGTGTATCGCTATAGATGTTTCGTTTTTTCTGTCTTGCTATATGGCTGTGAAAGTTTGACAAGGGTTTCTGAAACAGAAAAAATAATAGATGCCTTTGAGATGTGTATATACAGACGGACGTTGAGAATTCCATGGTTACAAAAAGACAAAAAGTTACGAACAATGAGGTACTTCGGCGCATGATTAAAGAAAAAGAGTTATTAAGAATAATGTAAGAAAGGAAAATACAATACTTGTAGAACGACGTCAGAACTCGTGGCTAAACGACTTGGGGAGATGGTTTGACCGCTCAATTCGCGATGAAAAACAAAGTAGCTGACCTCTGGTGGAATAAATTTAAACTACTATAAGTGGTATAAACAAACCAGAAAATTGTTGATTTGAACGGAATTTGGTCATTATTAAGAAATTTTTAGTAAATTTCAGCATTATGAGTACATTAAAATATTTTAAATCAAATCGGTATTGTTCTATTCCTCAATTGAATGTTTGTTTATACCATTTATATCGGCCATTTTCTTGCATTCGACCTGCCCTCTATATTCCGTTTCAATTGCGAATTGGATCGCCATCCTTCGGGCCATCTCTTTACATTTGGGAACACATAATAATCGAAGAGGATCAAATCAGGAGAATAAGCCGGATTAGAAAGCGATTAGAAGCCCAACTCATGAATTTTTGGCATTGTCATAACGCTATTGTGAGTCTGAGTTCCTGCTTCAATTTGTTCAATATTGCACAATAATTTTGGCTATTGACGGTTTTACCATTTTCAAGATAGCCAAAATACAGTTGCCATAGCCTTTCCGACCCATTGAGCTACTCTTGGCCGCTTCCGAGCACTTTTGCCACCCTCAGTCCACTGTCATGAATTCATTCTGTTCTCTGGTGTATAATAGTGTATCCAGGTTTTATCAACGTTTATCAATCGGCACCAAAAGTTCGATGGATTGCACCTGAGAAGGTCTAAACACTGCTGAGGAGTGGTCACACGATCATATTTTGGGTCAATGGCCAATTGCAGTTTTCTTATACTCAAAACTCAAATTTATTCATTTTTTCATCGATCTCACTGCATGAATCTTTGCTTTAATACTCTGCTTTGTCTTTGGTCTTGAAACAATTCCTCCTTGTATTCCCCCCGCTCTCCAATTATTCCAATATTTATTTTCCAAAAAAAAAGAGATTGGGAACATCGAAATAGAAACATTTTAATAAAAAATGCTACACACCGTTACCAACACTCCTTGGTACATTCCAAACAGCTTTACTGTAAAAGTCGCATTTCAGTTGACAATTGTACAGTATTACTTATAAGAGTTAATATATAAAAAATATGTATATTAAATATATAAAATATACATGTATATTTGTATATAAAAAATATGTCATTTTGGGGAACATACCATTAGAAAAAAAAATAATAAAGATTCTAGGCATTCCCGCAACATAATTTATTTTTCTCTGTATTCTATTTGATAACGTATACAAAGTGGAACAGTCAAAGGGAATAAATTCGATGATAACACTCGGACCATTCGTATTTTTAGTTGCGCATTTTTTGCAATAAAAACTTTTCATACAAAACTTTCTTATGTCCAATACTCCCCTCTACTCCACCACCCTACGTCCCCTACGAACCCCCACCCCAACCGGGTCCAAAGTTCGTGAACCAACTTGACCATTTGGTCCAACTTAGACTAGACAAAACCAGAAACTAACAAATTCAACCCAATAAACCCGCTAAATTGGAAAATTAAGGGAACTTAATGCATATAAGTTATTATTTATGGCGTTTATTGTATGTATATGTAGTTTGGGTTTATCTTAAAACTGTAATATAGAGAATTTAAATGACTGGACACTGAAAAGAAAAAAAGAATGGTATAGCCATATAAGCAGAATGGGAGAAGTTAGACTGGTAAAGATAGCACAAGATAGATGACCAAACGGCGGAAGGAGTATAGGAAGGCCCAGGAAGAGATGGAGTTACAACCTGGATATCTGATGAGGAGGCATCTGAAGATGGAACAGGCGCGAGCCTATTAAGGAAGCAGGAAGAAGAAGGGTTTATCTTGTTTATATCTTTTGGTTGGTGTTTCATTGGAAGTCTCGAATCTGAATCCGTATCTGAAGACACTTAATGTTTCTGAAAGAGTAAAATATAGGTGGAGGATATAGGTAGTACATGAAGAAATGCCACTGTTACATGACACATCCTGTATGAGAAGTTTTTACAACATATTATCACCATGATTATAATGAGAACATTTTAAAAAAAGTGTACTTACTTCTGGTATTTCAATTTCTTGAATTTGAAACCTTAAAATGATGGTCCATATTAAACCTAAAATTAACCTGGGATTTCCGTCAACAATATCTTCGGCACCAATACTTTCCAGGCGAACTTTTGTGTGTAAAAAAGCCAAACTTTTGTTGACGTTTTCGATTTTATGTACTCGCATTCTTCCATTATTTGGTTTGGCTAACTTTTCTCCAGATATTATCTCCAGAAGTTTCAATAGTTTTTTGCCGTCTGCCAAGTCGACGAATAAATCTTCGACCTCCATTCGGGCCTAAAAAAGAACATGTTATAAAATATAAAAGTAATACAATCGGAATTAATATAAATACATTACTTATGAGTGTTAAAAACAAACAAACTCCCGTATCGGACTAAAGTAAAACAATCAACAAGAAGAACTAATAATTAGTGGTACAAACAAGAATAGACCAAGTAAAAGAGTATATTATATATCTAGGACAAATCACTAAATTAAATAAAGAAATTCACACCGAAGAAATAAAAAGAAGAATAATATTGGCCTGTGTAGGTGCATCTTTCGGAAAACTGTCTTATATTCTAACTAAAGAACAGAAAATACGACCAATACCTAAAAACAAGAGTCTGCAATCAATGTATACTCCCTGTCCTCATATATGGCTCTCAGACATGGACGATTACAAAGGTAAATATGAAAAAAATAGCGAATACAGGAGATCCATGGAAAGACAAATGCTGAACATTAAATTATCAGATAGGAAAAGAAACGAATGGATCCGTAACAAAACAAAAGTGAAACCCAAGTAGCAAAGCTTAAATGGAAGTTCACAGGACACACCCTAAGGCAGAAGGATGAAAGATGGACTAATAGGATTATACATCGGAGACCATGGAACCACAAACGAAAAAGGGGTGGCCATAAATGCGATGGTCAGATGACCTGAAGACACACGCCGGGTCAAAATGGATGCAAATTGCCCAAGATAGAGAGTCGGTCAAAAGTTTCTTTGTTGTCGGGATATAAGGTTAGAACTACGCCTAAGGATGCTTCGATGTTACGATGTTCTCTACTCTTCTTTATGGCTTGGAAGCGTGGACATTGAAACAAGTCCATTTGAATAAGTTGGCCGCCTTTGAATTTTGGTGTTACAGAAGAATCCTACGAATATCATGGATTCAAAGAATGTCGAACGTGGAAGTAACTAGAAGGATAGGAAATCAACCGGAAATAATACTAACTATCAAAAGACGAAAACTTGAGTACTTGGGGCATGTGATGAGAGGGCAAAAATACTCATTATTACAACTTATTATGCAAGACAAAATCCGAGGAAAGCGAAATATGGGAAGACGAAGAACATCCTGGCTTAAGAACTTACGGAAATGGTTCGAATGCAGTAGTGCAGAGCTATTTAGAGCGGCAGTCAACAGTATCCGCATTGCCATGATGATTTCCAACCTTCGATAGAAGATGGAGCTTAAAGAAGAAGAAGAGAGTCATGGAAGAAGGAAAAGGAGGCCTATATCCAAGGATGGATACTTACGGCTGATTAGATAGATAGATCTGACTAAAGATGCATTATCAAAGTTTAGTGTATAGTTTAAGTAAGAAATATAGTAGAACGGTCAGATTTGTAGGTTTTGTTAGTTCTGTTTTAAGCTATAATGCATGTCGATGGTTAAGAGCGCAGATATAGTATGCCCAAATATCTTAATTGTTGAGGAGAACGTTTTGAAGTTTTCGCGTTACTTTTTGTTTGATACTGCTGATATACCGATATATCATAATGTATGGGTAATAAGTTCGGGTATTATTATTAGCTTAATGTATATATTTTTTAAAATAATATGTATTATTGGGTTAAAAAATATTTTTTTTTGAAAACGGTTGTTACCGCATGTTACTGCATGTCCGGACAAACAATATTTACAACCATGATAAGTTTGATCGCGTGAGCACTAATATTGTATGTCCCAAAACATACTATGTTTGTTCACTTCCAACGAACATAAAATATCTGTGCAAGTCGGTTTTTAGTACAAATGGGAAATACTATATTTTGGCAAGGCGGTTTAACCCATTTACAATCATTCTGGACTTACAATAATTATGCAGAACATTCATATGACCCTACTGAATATTCTTATGATGTTATCTTAAAATCACCAAAAAGTGGACATACTATATCTGCGCTCTTAACCATCGATGTATACCTGTGTAAGTAATAAAAGTATTTATTTTTTACTTAGGTATATACCATTAAAACATAACAGGACATATCGTATGTGCTAAAATTAATTTTGACCATTTTTTATTTACATGTAAACTTACAGGGACCCTCCCTCTTACATGCTTGCATTGATAATGATAAGTTATGTAGAATAGCTTTTGAAATTACTCTTGTTAATGTTAGAATTATTAATACTAAAAGAACTTTATAAAAACATAACTAAATCTAAAATTAAGTTAAATATACAGTTCAAACTTTTGAAAATTCGGCAAGAAATGCAAAAATGTCCACGCTATTTTTTATTTATTCTATTAATACAAGACCTAAAAATATTTTTTTTAAAATGAGTCTTTTTTATCCTGTAACACACTTGTAGTTGGTTGGAATATTAATCGCACAACACAACAATTGAAATACTGATACACTTAATTACACTTTAATAAGGAACTGCTCCCCAATGTTATTTACTGTTTTGCTTGGGATTAAAGCCACAATTTTAGTTTGAAATTAATTTATTGACATTTCGACTTCCACTTCGGAAGTCAAAATACAAAATATTAATAAATTAATGGCTTTATTCCCAAATAAACCAGTAAATTTTGAGTCAATTTTGCCAAACTTAGAGTTATAAATAAAAAATAAAAAATGAATAACCATTTTCAATTTCGTTGCAACACGAAACTACAGCCGCATCATATACAAGTTCAATCACAGAGTGCCGCAAGAACCTCTACCGGTTTCGAAACTTATTAGTCTTTCATCAGGAGGCACATATGCTGCTCTCTCTGACCCAACCAGGACAAACCCCGGCGTGCAGTTACGAATTGCAATGAACGAAATGGCATGGATGCCCTAGCGGCAACTGCTAGCAAAAGACTAAGTTTTCAATCTAATAGCACATAAAACAACATGCCATTTCGTTCGTTGCAATTCGTAATTGCACGCCGGGGTTTGTCCTGGTTGGGTCAGAGAGAGCAGCATATGTGCCTCTTGATGCGAGACTAAGTTTCGAAACCGGTAGAGGTGCTTGCGACACTCTCTGATTGAACTAGTATATCATGCGGCTGTAGTTTCGTGTTGTAACGAAATTGAAAATGGTTATTCATTTTTTATTTACATGTTTACTCTGATTGGAGTACGAAGGGAACCGTTCTCGTTGGAACTTTACCGCGCTGAACAGATGGGACGTGAATTATAAATTGTAAAATTCCCTCATCTTCCTTAGTCTCAGCATCCGTATGGCTTGCAAATTTTAGAAGCCTCGGAGGCGTAACTAGAGAAGTTTCCCATTGTTTTCAATCTGGTAGGATGTAGAGCAACATTTTTAGTGTTGTTTTATGTGCTTATTAGATTGAAAACTTAGTCTTTAGAGTTATAACTTTTTAACAGGAAATGGCATCAAAACCGGAACTAAATATTTGAGCCTGACTTTTCAATACGCGTCGATTGATATATAACATGTGCTATTTCTGGGACTATATTGTGTTCCGGTTACAACTTTTTAACCGGAAGTGTTATAAAAACCTAAAGTACATATTTGTTCTTGTCTTGCTAAGGCGCGTCGAATAATATATCGCTTGTACTATTTCGGTCGTTTTACATAGTACTTTTGGCTTTTGGTTCCAACTCTGGAACCGGAAGTCACAGCTCAAATTTTTCGCCTTTATTAACATCTTTGGGTTACAACCTCTAATTCGATACCTCATATGTCATTTCTATCTATTCTAATAACGAAGGAGTTGTGTTTACGAAAGAGCAGACAGACATAGAAAATTCAATGTCTTCTTATTTAGGCCGGCCGTAGGTTGACACGCAGCTTCGTGAGGTGACGGAGGGTGAGTCACGGTGCATTTCTGTGAAACATAAATGATACTAACACCTAAGTTCCCGCGCAGAGTGACGTGATGCAGTTTTCACGGTCTGTGACCCTGCGGTACGCGGTTGTCATTCCGCAGATTGTCACGAACTCTGCAGGAAAGAAACACGCCACTAAGAACAGTACGCGGAAACTGCGTTTCAATTTGCGGTGATCCAGTCATCAGCAGTTTTTTATCACCATAAGGCCTGCCGCAAGTTGACACACAGTTTCGTTAGGTGAGTTTGCGCCTGAGCTGACGTATTTCTTTCCTGCAGAGTTCGTCCTGACAGATTCAAGGAAAAAGAAGCATAGGAAGACGCAGAATATCGTGGCTGCGCAACCTGAGAGAATGGTACGGATGTACATCAAATGAACTTTTCAGAGCAGCCGTCTCTAAAATCCGAATAGCTATGATGATTGCCGACCTCCGTCGCGGAGATGGCACTTAAAGAAGAAGACCGTGACAATCTGTGGAATGCGAACTACGTAGCGCAGGGTCACGGACCGTGAAAGCTGCGTCACGTCACTCTGCGCGGGAACTTGCGGTGTAAGTATCATTCCTGTGTTTCACAGAAATTCAGCGTGGCGCACCCTGCGTCACCTCACGAAGCTGCGTGTCAACTGCGGCCGGCCTTTTGTTGTAAAATGGGCGAAAACAATATTTTAATTTGGTTATACCAGAGTTTAAATTATCCTTTCTTGCGGGATTCGCTTTAATAAAAACATAAAATATTAACAATGTTTTATTTCTAAGCAATAACAGTTGATAAATACTGTTTACTGATAAATATTATCACTGATGTACACTAAACCTTGTACTCAAGGTATTTATCGCTCGAAAAATCTAGATTTTATTATCTTGAGAGCATAGATTTTTTTTCTTGAAGAATAGCAATCCATCATACATACATTATTGAGACAGTAAACAATAATTATCTATTGGATATATGTATTACGTTAAACAAATAGATACTATAACATGGTATCTATTTGTTGTATAATAGTATAATATGTTGTACTCAATAACCGAATTCAGCCATTGACCTAAATTTATACCCACAACGCGTTGTGAATTTCGCTTATTTCTCACATTGCGTTTCGGGCATTTTTGACATGCACAGAACGCGTTTTCGATATAATGCGAAGACCCACAATGCGAAACTATAATGCGAAGACCCACGGACACACACGACGATTTTTCGCGTTATGGGCAATATAAATACCCACAAAGCGAAATTTCCCATTTTATTTAAAAAATGCAAATAAAAATACGTTAATAAAAATGATGGCTATAAAAGACAAGAATAAAAAACCGCTAAACGCCGTAAAAATGAGTGGCGCATAAAATATTCCAGCTACAAAAGATCTGATATGAATATTACGTGGCGCGAAAATGGATTTTCATTAGATGCAAAACAAAATTCTAATTTTATTTTAAAAGATTTTTTCATAATATTTGCTAAATTTGAAGTAAACGCGCCACAAAAGCGTAACTTTGATACAGTTTAAATTTTGAAACTCTTTTGTGGCGCGTTTACTTCAAATTTAGCAAATATTATGGAAAAATCTTTTAAAATAAAACTAGAATTTTGTTTTGCATCTAATGAAAATCCATTTTCGCGCCACGTAATATTCATATCAGATCTTTTGTAGCTGGAATATTTTATGCGCCACTCATTTTTACGGCGTTTAGCGGTTTTTTATTCTTGTACCAGGAGTTTTTCAAAGTTATTTATAAATTAAATGTATGAAGTAAAATGCAATGTTCCCCTATTACACGTCAAGCTTTATAAATGGTCACCTTTGTTGCATTATATCCCAAATGATCTAGTGTCCATCGAATGTACACTAGATTTTCTTCTATTCGAAATAGATTGAAACAAAAATATTGAGATGGCCGGTAAATGAAGTCGGATTGCCCGTTGCTAGATCAAATTTAGCGTCGTAACCACTACAACTACATAAACCATTTCGGGAATAATCGTTAATTGGATTATACTTTTGTAGCTTAATAACTTTTAAACGGCTTAACCGATTTTGATCAGTAAACATGAGTTTGAAACGTATTGACCAGTAGTATCTGATGGATCTAAGGTCAAGTATGATAACTGAAGTTATTACAGGAATTATTGAGCTTGAGGAACCGTTTTTCCCACAGGAAATAGATTTATCATATTTATGAAGCCTATAACCTAAAAATTCGAATTTTTCCGGATATAAGGTATACACCGTTAGATTCGTCTTGAGTCCTTCTACAAACACTAAGTTACTGGCGCAATTCGTAGGTTGAAATGTTGAGTAATTGTTTAAAAACCAAAATTTTCAAAGTTTAGTTTTTCAGTTTTTCGGCTATACTGAGCTGTGTGTATGTCTGATCCTGACGGCTTAAACACGATTTTAAATATTGATAAACACTATTGATTTTATGTATTTGCAGTTCTCCTGCCTCGTCTTGGTCCGAATATATATACCCCCAAAAAATATGCCGTTTTGTACTTACCAAGTCCTATAGCTGGCTTATGGGTGGTCAAAAGTCACAAACTACACCGGTTCTAAATCGGCCCTGACCCCCTCTTCAAACACAGAGAAAAAATATCAAATCGGTTTAACTTTCAAACACACATACATACATATCCACAAACATTTTCCCTTTTTTAAATAAAAATTGAGTCACATTTCTAAACTCTATAACTTTTGAATGGTATAACCGATTTTCAAAATTAGACATCCGTTGGAAAGGTAATGATCAGTTCTTAGAAGCCGCAAAGGTTGGACTTAATTTTTAAAGTTTTTTGGAGTTTTGGGGACGAGAACGAAAAACAGACCTTAAATAGGAAGGGCCGTAAAATCTACACCCTTGGACCAAAATCGATGGTTGACATATAAATCGTTGAGTATTTTTCTGAACTTTAAGATGGAAGTTGGTCCAATTTTCAATTCAGTCAGATTTAGAAAATCGAAAATTTGTGTATATATAGTGTCGCGTGTAGGGGGGTGTGGGTGTGCGCCACTGGCGAGAACTACCGTTCTCTGGTAATGTTCAAAATTAGACATGAGTTGGAAAGGTAATGATCAGCATTGTTAGAAGCCGCAAAGGTCGGACTTAAATTTTCGAAGTTTTTGGGAGTTTTGGGGACCAGAACGAAAAACAGACCCTAAATAGGAAGGGCCGTAAAATCGACACCCTTGGACCAAAATGGATGGTTGACATATGAATGGGTGAGTCTTTTTCTGAACTTGAAGATGGGAGTTGGCACAATTTTCAATTCAGTCAGATTTAGAAAATTGAAAATTGCGTGCATAGTGTCGCGTGTAGGGGGGTGTATTTCTGCGCCACTGGCGAGAACTGCCGTTCTCTGATAATTTTTTCGATATAAAACTAACAGCTTCGATAACCACTAAATCGAAAACTATTAATTTTATCAAAAAAAAATGTATAATGAACATTTTTTGCTTATAATTAATGTTTTTAACAGCATTTGCGGTAAAAATATAATAAAAAATTTCCACCCTCGAGATGAGGTGGCAACCACTCCATGGTAAAAGCGTATTTCTACATCATATAGATTTTTATCCTTGGACTATCTACTATTTATTGTCAAATTTTCAAGCAAATCTATCCTTTCTGTAAAAATTGCGAAGTGAAAATTTTCAGTTCCTGGACTAATTATACATTTGGAGCTCTATAACTTCTGAACGGTTTACCTGATGTTGATCAGTAAACATGAGTTTGAAACGTATTGACAAGTAGTATCTGATGCATCCAAGATCGAGTGTGATAACTGAACGTATTACAGGAATTATTGAATTTGAAAAACAGTTTTTCCCATAAGAAATAGATTTGATCATACTTATGAATCCTATAAATTAAAAATTCGAATTTTCCCAGATATGAGGTACACACCGTTAGACGCGTCCTGAGTCCTTCTATAAACTCTCAGTTATTGGCGCAATTCGTAGGTTGAAATTTTGAGTAATTGTCGAAAAACCAACATTTTCAAAGTTTAATTTTTCAGTTTTTTGGCTATGGTGAGCAGTGTGTATATCTCAGCTTGATTGCTTAAGCGCCATTTGAAAGCTTAACTTAACCCTATTGATTTGGTGTATTTTCGGTTTTCCTGCCTTTCCTTGAACCTAAGATATATACGCCCAAAAAATATGCTATTTTGTATTTACCTAGACCTCTAGCTGACTTAAGTGTAGTCAGAAGTCAAAAATTAGAACGGTTCTGAATCGACCCTCACACCTTCTTGAAATACAGAAAAAAACATTCAGATCGGTGTAACTTTTCCACACACATACATACATACATACATACATACATACATATCCACAAACATTTTCCATTTTTTAAATAAAAATTGAGTCATATTTCTGAGCTCGATAACTTTTGAATGGTATAACCGATTTTCAAAATTTAACATGCGTTGGAAAGGTAATTATCTGTGCTATCAGAAGCCGCAAAGGTCGGGCTTAAATTTTTGAAATTTTTGGGAGTTTTGGGGACGAGAACGAAAAACAGGCTTTAAATGGGAAGGGCCGTAAAATCCACACCCTTGGACCAAAATTGATGGTTGACATATGAATGGACGAGTCTTTTCCTAAACTTTAAGATGGGATTTGGCCCAATTTTCAATTCAGTCAGGTTTAGAAAATCGAAAATTTCGTGTATATATAGTGTCGCATGTAGGGGTGTTGTGCGCCACTGGTGAGAACTGCCGTTCTCTGTGGATGTAAATGGTGCTAAATTATGTAAATAAAAATACAAATACCCACATAACGAAACTTCTAATTTTGTTTAAAAAATACAGATAAAAATAAGTTTTAAACACAAAAATTTTTAAAACCAAATTTCTTCATTTATTTTTGCATGCCAGCGATCCATGACACTTTGAATTACATTGTTTGTTCCTTTGTTCACAGGAACATTCATTATCGCCACAAAACCTTTTACAGTTACCTCTGAGAAAACCTTGATCAGAACCTTTGGATGACATATTTGCTGTAGTGCGCAAGGGTATTTTCTTACTACTATTAATATCATTTGATTCAAACATGAATTGCGAATCGGTTTGAAGAGTTCATTTCTTGAAAATAATTTACCCAGTCGTCCATTCTAAGTACTGAGTTTGTACAAGCAATTCGTCATGTGTTTCCGACGGCCTTCGTCGTTTCGTATTGTGGGTCATTGTAATTTATCCACAACGCGTTCTGTGCACGTGAAAAATACCCAAAACGCGATGTGAGAAATAAACGAAATTCACAACGCGTTGTGGGTATAAATTTCGGTCAATGGCCGAATTCGGATATTGAGTACAACATATACAGTGATGAGCGCGCTAATAACCGGCAAAATAACGCAAAAGATGGAAAACATATAAGGTTGTGAGATAAAAAGAGATAAAACTAGTAGAGGTGAGAAATTTAGCGATAGAAACCTACAGATTTACATTATATTGATTGTTTCCCACCTTTAGACTTATCAGAGGAGTATGTCAACTAAAACTGTCAACAGTAGGAATAGTATAGCCCAGTAAATTGCATGAAAATTTGGTTTAAGTTTCTACTTATCCTCCAGTTCCATTTGTATTTGTGCCGTTGGTTGCTTTTACTTAGGGGATGAAAGTCACCCCTTCTCGGGGGTGACTCAAAAACGGTCATTTACTTCGCTATTGGTAAAAAAATAGTTGTTTATAAACTCCTGGACAAAATTAACGCACCACTCATATTTTTCTCAATAATCTTTATTTATTGATAATTTACTGTACGACAAGTTGCCTACGGGCCTTGTTTGACAGTGACAGTTGTTATGTACCCTAATAATAGTCTTGTTTAAACAATAATTTGTATTAAACTTGGTTTTAGACTAAAAGTGAGTTAAACTTTACATAAAAAGTGCCGATTAAAGCAAAGTGCTTGTGAGAAACAAGCTTTTTATTGTGATATTTTTCATCACATGCATGTTTGGAAGTTCATTTGCATAAAAATCAAATAAAAAAATGAACTGCCAAAGAAATTTGTCAATGGAGGAGGCAGTGCGAGCATCGACTCTCCTAGATCAAGGATATTCAATGCGATACGTTGCAGGTTTGTTAGGAAGACATCATTCCAGCATCAGTCGCAAGGTGAGGCGATATAATGAAACAGGGTCGTACCATCGAAGACCAGGGCAAGGGCTAAAACGTTGCACTAATCAAATTAATGATCGTTTTTTGAGACAACGTGCTCTCAGAGATAGGAGAGTCACCAGCAATTTGCTAAAAAATTAACTAGCAGATGTTCGAAATGTCGCGATATCGTCTCGACCAGTTAGAAGACGTTTACATGAAGCAGAATTGAGCAACAGGAAACCGGCCAAAACACCCTTGCTTACCAGAAAACACAGGGTTCAGAGATTGAATTTTGCAAGATTGCATCAAAATTGGACCATCGATGATTGAAAACGAGTTCTTTTCTCCGATGAGACTAGAGTAAGCCTAAAAGCTCCAGATGGTCGTGAGCGTGTCTGGCGAAGGCGAGGAGAAAGGTTTGCCAGCTGCAATATCTCTCCTAAAGTACCTTTTGGTGGTGGCTCTAAAATGTTTTGCGGGGGAATTTGTTTTAAAGCTCGTACGGAGTTGGTCCTCACACGTACGAGGTCTATGAATGCCCATTATTACTTAGACAGCATTATTGTCGAACATGTAATGCCTTTTGCTCCGGTTTTTGGACCTAATTTTTTATTCAACACAACGCTCGTCCTCATGTGGCTCGACAAGTTATTGACTACCTAAATGATGTTGATATTCCATTATTACAGTGACCACCTAACAGTCCGGGCATGAATCCTATAGAGCATCTATGAGACTCTCAAAAAAAAAGAATCGAAGTCGTAGACCCCCTATTGCCAATCACAACCAACTCATTGAGGCCGTTATTGAAGAATGGGAGAATATTCCGCAAGATTTTGTTGAACATTTGATTTCAAGCATGCCTCGACCCATAAATGCAGTCATAAGAATTAGAGGAAGGCCTACACGGTATTAGTGTTGACCCAGATTCATTTTATTGTATTATTTTACTGATTTTTTTCTTTTTTCAATTTGGAGTTATGCTAGCTTATTTACGCATTTCCGGCAAAAACAAATTTTTAAAGAGACAATAAGGCAAATTAAGGTCATGATAAAGTCATGTTGGACTGATTTGTAGGTGTTTATTATTATATCAATGTAAGTTAGTTTTATTTTGTGTTCATATTGTAAATATTTATATTAATTAAAGTGGTACGTTAATTTTGTCCAGGAGTTTATTTATTTAATGAAAGTGAATGTATATTGCTTGAAAACACTAGCAGAATTAGCAGGATACTAAGAGCCCGTTCACATGACAGGCGCTTGACGCGTTATAAATCATTAATGCCTGGTTGCACCAACAGATCTTAAGCTCTAGCTTAGCTAAGCTCTTAAAAAATATTCTTAGCAAAAATATAGCCTATAAAAAAGTGAAAAAAATGGTGTATGTATACATGAAGTCTGCATACCCACCAGCAGCGGAGTTATAGCTAATGAAAAAAGGTTCTTATTGGTCCAATTCCAAAATGGAATATTTCGAAGTGAAATGACAAAAAAACGGAGCACTTTCCTGGGAAAACTCATTTTAACTTTTTTAAAGAGTTTAAAAAAAGGTTTATTTTTGTTTTTTAAAAAAACTTCTATCATTAAAAGTGAGTTACGCTTAAAATATTGTTGGTCGCTTTTATTTTTTGGTAAAAAAATACCGAAAATCACCCCCTTGTTAGCATCCATTACCGCCTCACAAGTTACTTTGCTTATGTATTATTTATATGATCTATAAGTTTCGTTGGTTAAAAGTGTTCATTTTTGAAAAAAAAAATGGTATTAAAAATTTTTTTTTTCTAATTTTGAAAAAAAATTCATTTTTGTTTTCAAAATAACTTAAAAATTATTAGTAATACCAAAAATTTCAAAGAGTAATAAAATGTACGTTTTGCTTTTCTGAATATTTTGGATTTTTTGTTTTCCCGGTAGATAAAAATTGGTTATGCTATGACTGTTCAAAATTTGCATACACTCTTGATTAGTGACTCGTTCAAGTCATTTTAACTACAGCCTTTTCAAACACACGCACTTTGAACCGATGAAACTTACAGATCATATATAAAGAATTCATAAGCAAAGTAACTTGTGAGACAATAGCGATTAATTTTATTTTGGATGCTAATTAGGGGGTAATTCTCGCGATTTTTTTACCAAAAAATAAAAGCAACCAGCAATATTTTGAGCGTAACTCACTTACTTTTAATGGTAAAATGGTAATGGTAAAACAAAAATAAACCTTTTTTTAAGCACTTTAAAAAAGTTATAATGAGTTTTCCCAGGAAAGTGCTCTGTTTTTTTGTCATTTCACTTCGAAATATTCGATTTTGGAATTGGACGAATAAGAACCTACTTTTCATTAGCTATAACTCCGCTGCTGGTGGGTATGCAGACTTTACGCATACACTATTTTTTTCACATCTTTATAGGCTATATTTTTGCTAGGAATATTTTTTTCGATAATATCGTTACTTTTTGAGTTATTTGCGAATAACTGTCCAAAAACATGTTTTTTTTTGTTAAAATGAACATATTCACTCGCAAATAACTCGAAAAGTACTGACTTAGTGAAAAAACTCTATAGAACAAAAGTTGCTTAGAATTAGTGATTTTATCCAATTCCGGACTTACTTTGAATGTACATTGGTTCACCCCCGAGAAGGGGTATTCCCCTCCATTTTACAAATTTTTTTGTAAAATGGAGGGGATGTAGAATTGTAAACTTTTTCTTATATTATAATAATAGACAATTTCAACTACCTATTCCCAAATTTTCATCCTTCCTTTATTTTTTTTTGGTGTAAATCGCGGCGTAACCGCCTGCATTTGTACTAAGCCTGAGGCAATTAGTTAGTTCTTGCATTATTAAAATAGTTCTATAATTTTAAGATTTAAGTCGTTCAACTGTAAAAATAATTCTTGAGAAGAAATGGTCATAGGTACCTTTTTCATTGAGGGCTATTAAGGAGTTGAAAACCGGTTGAAAAATTCAAAACTTTTATAATACTATTAATGATATATTAAATATTTGTATTCGTTGTGGAATTTGGTGGGCCAGGTACGCTATTTAATGTGGAGTTTAACTTTTAACATCCGAAGAGCAGATTAAGTTAAAGAAATGATTGAAATAACAAATAATTCGGCCCGAGACCGAATTTTTTCGTTCCCCAATCGTCTTTGATTCCGTCTTTTGCTTTAACACACTTGTTAATTTAAAGTTAAAAGTCCATAACAAATTAAAATGAGTAATCAGAAACTGTATTTTCATTGTAAATAAAATAGTAACAAGTGAAATTACGATTTTTAATCACAATAAATTTGTGGTAGTTTTTGCAATTGATTTTAAAATCTGTAACAATTATTATTAGCGATGTAAGAGTTAAGGTTAATTTTTGAAATATTTCTTAATGAGATCAGAGAGGCTTGTATTGTATTAGTATTTATTGTTTACTTTTTCCCATGTAGCAGAGAGGTCATCTAGTTCATTGCATAATCAAAGAATTCTTGTGTAAATAGCAACCTCGATATCTATAATAATTGTACATACTTTATAGGGAAAGATGTATTTATCTACAAAGTAGTCACTAGTAACACGTTAAACTTTATTGTCTGTCACGTAATACGCCTTTGTAGATAAAACTTAGGTTATGACTACATTCTTGGTTTTATTTATATTACAATTTTATTTGAACTCAACTCAGATAAATAATGGTTTCTATGTCGCAGACTATCTATGAGAATTAAAGAACAAATCACTGTCATATATACCTACTTAAATATTGATTGGGCGAAAAAGGAGCTAAACTACATTGAACAAAAGAAATGTTAATTTTGGTCAATTTTCGAAATTTCAGAAAAAAGTATTAAAACCGAACAGAGTTGTAGCGAGTTAAACGCAAAAAAAACGTGATTTAATTTGTTTTATTTTAGGGTAAATTGCGATTTTTATAATGTTCCCCCACTTAAAATTCAAAATAAACACCATTTTAGTTTTCAAAAACGTCAAAAACATAAAGTATGACCAAAATTAGCCATTCACCACCCATTGTCAGTTCGAAAAATAAGCGTTATTTTGGGGATTTAAAAACGTCGAAATTAAAAGTTGCACCATTTTTTTTTTCTATAAACCATTTTGATCTAAAACTTTTCAGAAAACTTCTTTCTACTCTATATCTTCTATATTTTATCATAAACGTGATTAAAAAGCTAAATTTAAAATTTCGTCACTCAACTTTTGCGATTAAACTTTGCAATTCAGGAATCTGCACCTTTTACTTAAAAAATTTATAACTTTTATTATAATAAGACTGACAACTTGAAGCAGATCGTACTGTCTTCAGAAAAGTGAGAAATATACATATACTATAAAAATTTCAGAAAAAAATATTAAAATGGAACAGTATGGATTTTGACAATGTTCCCTCACATAAAATTCAAAATAAACCTCATTCCTTTTCAGCAAAAAGAAAGCCCCCCCTAGACTTGTTAACAAAAATACTGACTGGAAAAGTTTCCAGATAGACCTTGACGAGAAGATTAACCTCTCAGGTCCATTAAGAACCATTGATTAACTAGAGGCAGAAGTAGAATTACTCAATAAAAATGTACAATAAGCTGCTTGGAACAACAGCAGAAACAGTGTCGAAAGAATAAAAGGAAATAACTACCCGAAGGAAATCAGAGAAATGGTAACTGAAAAAAGAAAACTGAGACGCAAGTGGCAACAGTCTAGAGCACCAGTTGGTAAAACTAGATTAAATAATAATGCCACACAACAATTAAAAAGAGAAATTCAAAGAATCAAAAACGAATCTGTTAGCATCTACCTAAGTGAACTATCAAATGATAGTACTACTGATTACTCACTGTGGAAGGCTACCAAACGACTAAAAAGGTCAATCTTACAGAATCCACCAGTTAGAAATACTAATGGCAGCTGGGCAATAAGCAATATACAAAAAGCTAATAGGTTTGCTGATCACCTAGAAAATACTCTGCAACCAAATGAAGAACAATAACATAAACTGGGAGGTCCCTGATCAAGATGAAATGGAGATTAGCCCTGTTACTCCAAAAGAAGTATATATGGAAATAAAAGAAAATATAAACCCCAAGAAAGCTCCAGGATTTGATCTCATCACTAGAGAAGTGTTAAAGAAACTTCCAAGGAGAGCTATAATAAAATTAACACATATTATAAATGCTTCCTTTAGGCTGAGGTACGTACCAAAGACATGGAAGGTGGCAGAAATTATAATGACACTAAAACCAGGAAAACCTCCACAAGCTTCTTTATATAGGCCTATTTCACTGTTGCCTTTCATGTCAAAATTATAAGGTGGAGTGGGGTAAGATCGTAAACGGGGCAAGTTCGTATTAGCTCTAAATCTATCATAAGATACATTTAATTGTACAAATTAATAAGTAGAAATCTGTACTAGATTAGTATGAACTGATTGACATAGATGTCTCTCACTCAGAAGTAATTCTGCCACTATTTTGCCATTTATAAAATCTGAGTACATGAGTAGTAGATATTATTTAACCAAGAGCTGTTAAAGAAAGTGCCGGTATTTTACAGCAAATTTTGTGTCTTGTGCATTTATTTTTGGTAAGTATTAAGAACATTGCTTAAAGTTTACGTTAAAGAAATAAATCCTTTCGATTATTTGAAATTTACTGGAAAAATCACTACTCTAGTCTTGCACCGCAAATAGTGCACGGGGCAAGTTCGGAGCATGTAGCGGGGTAAGACCGGACTTGTGCTTTTTCCAGTCAATTTTAAAGATTTTTTTTTGTACTTTTTATGGTTTCTTGCTCAAATTCTTTATTTATAACCTTTTTTAGATCCAAAATGTTAGATATTATGTTAGAAAAACGAACCGAAGAGCGTAATCAGCAGAAACAATTAAAGGGGCATTGATAGAAATTCGGACAGGCGCATAAATGCCATTCAAAAAACCATTCTTTATATTTAAATGTATAACTTTTAAACTAAGCAACTTACTTTAATCTGGCAAAAAGCATTTCATAAATGACGGATTAGTAATTCCGATTTTGTCCCATAACATATGAAGATACATTTTTTCGAGTTTTATAATTGCCCCCGGAATAGTTACTGTTTTTTCTAATTTTTTATAAAAGTTCTAATTTCCAATGTAAATTGGTGTTTTTGGCAATGCGAATTATAGCGTATTAATGTTACTTCACGTTGATACCAAGAAAATGTTAAATATTTGAAATATAATTTACAAAAATATTATTAAAGTCAAACTTAACGAAAACCGGTCCGAACTTACCCCACTCCACCTTATGAAAAATTATCTTGAAGAGACTAAAACCAATTATACAGCAAAATATCTAATTCCTAATCATCAGTTTGGGTTTAGAGAAAGCCACTCAACGATAGATCAATTTTTCTCGATGTAGCGCAGACTTTTGACAAAGTGTGGCATGACGGAATATACCATAAAATGAGATGTTACTTACCAAAACAATATTCTGAACTCCTAGAATCATATTTAGTCCAGAAAGCCACTGCGGATCCGCTAGAAAAAATATTCTGATTCGGATTTTTTGCACAATCTTACTCAAAAAGGACTCCTTTTAACAAATTTGCATGTTGCCAGGACCAAAAGGTGGTCAAAAATTTTTTAAACGTTTTTTTTTTGTTTTTTTCCTAAAATTATTTTTTTTGCATGGAAAAAAGTTTTTTTAGGTTTTTTGGATCATTCCAAACAGAAAAGGTATTTAGTGACTTTTCTCTAAAGTTGATAGTTTTTGACATATAAGCGATTAAAAATTGAAAAATTGCGAAATCGGCCATTTTTAACCCTCAAAAACTATATGAAAAACTGAAAATTTGAATGTTGCCAAGGTAGGTAGACATTCTTTAAACATCGATTGATGAAACTCCGAAGAGTTTTTTGCAATACAATATTCCAAACTCCTTTGTTTTTTAATTGCTAATCAAGCGTGCGCGACACTATTTTCCACCGACAGTATGGTGCAAATGAAAGGAATAAATTGGTTATTTCCTAAACCGGCGACTTTAAGGAAAAATCCCGAAACAGGTCGATTTTTATTTTTAAGTTATGATATTGTGGCATATATGGTATACTAGTGACGTCATCCATCTGGACGTGATGACGTAATCGATGATTTTTTTAAATGAGAATAGGGGTCCCGTGCTAGCTCATTTGAAAGGTTCTTTAATTCTATATTCAGTAATCTAAACATTTACATAATTATTTATACAGGGTGTCCAAAAAATTTTTATTAAATTAAATTATTTGACAAAAAAAGAAGTAGAAGGACACGCTGTATAAATAATTGTGTAAATGTTTACATTACTGAATAGAGAATTGAAGAACCTTTCAAATGAGCTACCACACGACCCCTATTCTCATTTAAAAAAATCATCGATTACGTCATCACGCCCAGACGGATGACGTCACTAGTATACCATATATGCCACAATATAACTTAAAAATAAAAATCGACCTGTTTCGGGATTGTTCCTTAAAGTTGCCGCTTTACGAAATAACGAATTTATTCCTTTCATTTGCACCATACTGTCGGTGGAAAATAGTGTCGCGCACGCTTGATAAGCAATTAAAAAACAAAGGAGTTTGGAATATTGTATTGCAAAAAACTCTTCGGGGTTTCATCAATTGATGTTTAAAGAATGTCTACCTACCTTGGCAACATTCAAATTTTCAGTTTTTCATATAGTTTTTGAGGGTTAAGAATGGCCGATTTCGCAATTTTTCAATTTTTAATCGCTTATATGTCAAAAACTATCAACTTTAGAGAAAAGTCACTAAAGACCTTTTCTGTTTGGAATGATCCAAAAAACCTAAAAAAACTTTTTTCCATGCAAAAAAAATAATTTTAGGAAAAAAACAAAAGAAAAACGTTTAAAAAATTTTTGACCACCTTTTGGTCCTGGCAACATGCAAATTTGTTAAAAGGAGTCCTTTTTGAGTAAGATTGTGCAAAAAATCCGAATTAGAATATTTTTCCTAGCGGATGCGCAGTGGCTTTCTGGACTAATTATATATCCAACAGACACTTTCGGGAAGCATATTCAGAAAGAAAAATGAGGAAAGAAAAATTCGGGAAGAAAAATGAGGAAGCATATTCAGAATTAAAAGAAGTTAAAGTTGGAGTTCCACAAGGAAGTGTCCTAGGGCCAGTGCTATACCTAATCTATACCAGCGATATTCCATCATTAGAATTCATGAATTCTAGCCGTCGGACAAAACCACGAGGAAGCAGCAACTATGCTACAAAACTCTGTTGAACAAATTAACATCTGGACCAGACGATGGCGTATCAAATTGAATGAAACAAAATCTGTTTATGTCAATTTTACTAACAAAAGAGAACAACATATCCCAATCAGTATAAATAAGAAACCAAATACCTTATGCAAATACGGCAAAATATTTGGGTATGACATTAGATTCAAAGCTATGTTGGAAAGCACATATTAAGAAAAAAAAGAAAGAATTAGAAATTAAGTTCAGAAAGATGTACTGGTTAACCCGGCACCTGCCACGTGGGGTGCTACCAGCACCCCATAGCACATTTTCATCAAATATTTGGTATTTCAAGTTTGTTAACCGTGCTGTGCGTCATAGTAGCTTTCTATACTATTATATAGCATAGATCTGTTTGCGTTTGAAGTGGTTATTTAGTGTCATTCTGAACTTGTAGCTCTAAAGTCGAATTGGGGTGTCAGCATCTTGCAGTTTAAGTTTTAAATTTTTTTTGTGTTTTTGATAAACAGGTCAGATTTACATTTTTTTATTGTAATAACTAATTCAAATTATTAATATAGTCTCTATACTTAATAAACCTTAATTTTTTTAGATGTTTACTTCACTTCATTTATTATGGGTTGGTACTTGCTAATTTGCTTATAACACCTTTTTAATTTTATTTTTTGACTTTTATAATATATTAGTAATAGCTAATAAGTTAATAAAACATGTTTTTTTTATATTCTTGTGTAACTCAACACATTATTTTGTTTATAAACAAGTAGATCACAGAAAATTTTTAAGGGGTGCTGTGAGCACCCCACGTGGCAGTTGACGTCTTGCAAAAGGTGCCGGGTTAGTGGGGAAATAGATCCACTCTGTCTACCTATAACAAATTGTTATTATACAGCGCATTCATAAAGTGTGGAAACGGTCTATTATCTCATAACTTAATTATTTTCAGAGTTACAGCTCTGACAGGTAGATTTTTATTTTTGAATTATGATTTTTTGACGTATAGTACATAATAGTGACGTCATCGATTTGGGCGTGGTGACGTCATCAATGATTTTTTTTAAATGGGAATAGGGGTCGTGTGGTGTGGTAGCTCATTTGAAAGTTGATTCAATTCTCTACTCAGTAATATAAACATTAACATCATTATTTATACAGGGTGGCCAAAAAATAATTTTTAAATTAAAATAATTGACGCAAAAAGAAGAATGTATGTAATTTATTTGACTCAAAATACATTTTACTGATGCCACATAATATAAAAAAAATGTTTATTTCATAAATAAACATTGCTTTTCGCTTAAGGCTATGGGTACATAATTCGCAAATATTTTACGGCTATCTCTACTTTTTCTGTCTTTACACGGCAAATTATGTGTAGTAAAATTCATACTGGTATGGATATGTAAACATTACTAGAATGACATTCTACTTGATAATGTCATCTTTAACTTTAACGAGAAGGCTTTTGAATGTTCTTGGATAACTGTTATTTGTATAATTGCAAATTATTAATTCAGTTAATAAATGTGATAATTTTTTCACTAACCATGTATCCAGTGATTGTAATAATTTATATGCACAACAAAAACTAATACTCAATCGAGAAAAGAGGAAAAGTGATTTTTTAATAATATATTGTTACTATGGAACGCTTACAATTATTTTGAACATCTTTAACAACCAAATACTTGGATTACAGAATATAAGCCTGATGTATTCTCTGCTTGGATCTTCCATAAATAACAAACAATACATAACTTTTTATTAAGTTCACGTCTTAAATCAATTATTTATCAAATACATTATCAATAATTTAACCAAAAACTCAAAATATTCCCGGTGCCATGTCAAATATGTAAAATATTTAAAACTGTCACTGTCTTGTCATCATATTCTATTTGACTCAGGGCGTTGTATGACAAAGATAGCGAATGTTCAATTTGGAAAATATCACCACGGACATGGTGTCCATTTTTTTCGAATCCTGACAAAACTAATAAACGTTTTAAAAAAATTTAAACGCAGAATGAAAGACTAAATTATTATAGAGGGCCGAAAGTCCCTTAGAATAAAAAAAGTTTCTTTTGAATGAGATGTTTGAAATTAAAAATCACACTACATTTTCTCTTAGTTTTTCACCCCTGTAACTTATTAAAATAAACATTATAGAAGTTTTCAGGGACTTTCGGCCCTCGGCAATAACGTGATCTTTCATTCTGCGTTTAAAATTTTCACAAATACTTATTAGTTTTCTTAGGATTCGAAAAAATGAATCCCCATTTGAATAGCATTGCAGCCGAAAATACTTACCCATCCCCTTAAATTAAATGTTCAAAATGGCAAGAGGGAGGTGTGTGGCTGTTTGACATTTAATTTAAGCGAAAAGCAATGTTTATTTATGAAATAAACATATTTTTTATATTATGTGGCATCAGTAAAATGTATTTTGAGTTAAATAAATTACATACATTCTTCTTTTTGCGTCAATTATTTTAATTCAAGAATTATTTTTTGGCCACCCGGTATAAATAATGAGAATACTGAATAGAGAATTGAATCGCCTTTCAAATGAGCTACCACACGACCCCTATTCCCATTTAAAAAAATCATCGATGACGTCATCACGCCCAAATCGATGACGTCACTATTATGGGATATACGTCAAAAACTCATAATTTAAAAATAAAAATCGACCTGTCAGAGCTTAAACTCTGAAAATAATTAAGTCATGAGATAATAGACCGTTTCCACACTTTACGAATGCACTGTATAAGCAAATCCTTAAACCAACATGGACATATGGGATACAGCTATGGGGCTGTAGAAAAAGAGCTGTAGGGCAAAAGAAAGTAACATCCAAATTATACAACGATATCAGAATAAAGTGTTAAGGAACATCGTCAATGCTCCATGGTACTTCAGAAACTGTGATCTTCATCGAGACCTCCAGATAGATACGGTTAGTCAGACAATAAGTAAGTTTGCCGAGAGTCATGAACAAAGGCTCTCCAACCATGTGAATGTCGAGGCTATCAAACTCCTAGACAACGCCAACCAGATAAGAAGACTCAAGAGAACGAAGCCGTTTGAGTTAGTGCTAAAGTTAAATAAGTGCGTTAAGTGAAAAAGCAGAGGAAAGTGCGGCTAAAGTGTAAACGTTAGCTAGTAGTACTATTATGTATTAGAGCCTAAGGATTATTGCTGAATATGACCTTAGATAAGTTTTTGTAATATTTTGTAGATATGGTGTATTCCACGAATATACGACTGTTTTGGATTATCGCGACAACGAATATTTTAGTGTGCAACATAAGAAGTACGAAAGTATTTTGCTCTAATAATTACTTAAATAAACAACAATATAATTTGCAATTTACTTTCGTTCTTCATATTTTGCACAGTAAAATATTCGTTGTCGCGATAATCCAAGAGGGTCGTATATTCGTGGAATGGGGTATAGAACTAACTTGTTTATTGATTATTGATTGATCAGATAGCAATAATCATAAGATTCCTGTTTAGTACGTTCTTTAACGGTAAAATATTGCAAAACCTCTAAATTTTAAAGAACCGCTTGGATTTACATGAAATTTGTCATACACATAGCTAACAAGTCAAAGAAAAAAAGTGATATTGTGCCGATATGTGCTTTTGCCCCGGGAGTGGTTTTCACCCCCTCTTGGGGGTGAAAAAGTATTCGTCCAAAGTAAGTCCGGAAATTGATAAACTGTATATATCACGTTTATATACCTAGTAGAAGCAGAGTTAGTAGTAATTAAAAATAGGTTAATATTCGTTAAATTCCAAAGGAATACTTTAACGTGAAATAACCAAAAATTAAGCACATTTCGGGGAAAACTCATTACAACTTATTTAAAGTGTTTAAAAAAAGCTTCATTTTTGTTTTATAAAAAAATTTCTAGCATCAAAAGTAAACAAGTTACGCTCAAAATAAAGTTAGTCCCTTTTTTTTGGTAAAACAATCGGGAAAATCACCCCCTAATTAGTATCTCAAATGAACTTAATCGTTACGACTTCACAAGTTTCTTGACTCGTGTATGTATGTATTGTTTATATGATCTGTAAGTTTTATCGGTTCAAAGTCCTTATTTTTGAAAGGGCTGTAGTTAAAAGGGGTTGAACGAGTCACTGATCACGAGTGTATGCAAATTTAGAAACAGCAAATCTTAATCAATTTTTGTCTAACAGAAAAACAAAAAAAAAATACATGATATTCAGAAAAGCAATGCTGACTTTTTTTGTTTTTAGATATTTTTGGTATCTTTAACAATTTTTAAGTTATTTTGAAAAAAAAAATATTTTTCAAAATTAAAATTTTTAAAAATTTTACTTTAAAACAAAATTTTTTCCAAAATAAGCACTTTGAATCGATGAAACTTACAGATCATATAAAGACAACATAAGTAAAATAATTTGTGGATCGGTATCGATTAATTTCATTTAAGTTGCTAATTAGGGGGTGGTCTTCCCGATTTTTTTGCCAAAACAAAAGGGACCAACTTTATTTAGAGCGTAACTTGCTTAAATTTAATTCTAGAAACTTTTTATAAAAACAGAAATAAAGCATTTTTAAAACACTTTAAAAAGTTATAATAGGTTTTCCCCAAAAAGTGCTTAAATTTTTGGATATTTCACTTCGAAGTATTCTATTTGAAATTTGGTGAATATGAATCTATTTTTCATTGGCTATAACTCTGGTTTTACGAGGTCCAGAGACCTAACGCGTAAATTACTTAAAATTAGTCAGTTTATCCATTTCCGGACTTATTTTGGACTTATATTTTTTCACCCCCAGGGCAAAATCACACATCGGCACAATATCACTTTTTTTCTTTGACATGTAAGCTATGCGTATGCCAAATTTCATGTCAATCCAAGCGGTTCTTTAAAATTTAAAGCAAAAACCGTGAAAGAATGGACTAGTTGGAGTTTTATTAAATAAAAAATTAGGACATCTTGGATATTAAAGCACCCTATGTAACGCACAGCTGAATGTAGCTGAATTTTTATGTTTGTGCGTCACAGTGTTGCCATGCTGTTTTCTATATATTTCTTTCATAATTTCAATCAATGTTAAATGTACCTACAAGAATAATAGAATAATAACGTTTACTTCTCCGTCATTATACTAGGTAAAATGACAAATGAGGTGTCAAATGAAAGTTTATAATCCAAGGATAGTACTAAATGTGAGAAATTAGACCTAGATTGTCTGTTCCTCAAACAATAAGCGTTATATTGGGGATTTCTAATGTTGACATTAAAAGTTGCACTATTTTTTTTTTCTATAAAACATTTTGATCTAAAACTTACTCTTCTTTGTACTCTTTACTTTAAAATAAACGTGATTGAGAAGCTAAATTTTAAACTTCGTCACACAACTTTTGCGATTAAACTTTGCAATGCACAAATCCGCACCTTTTTCTTTGAAAAATTCATAACCTTTATCCTGATAAGAATAAAAACTTGAGGCAGATACCTTTGTCTTCAGAAATGTTACAGCTATATAGTGTAAAAATTTCAGAAAAAAATATTAAAATGGAACAGAGTTGTAACGAGGTAAACGCAAAAAAACGTGATTTATTTCTTTTTTATTTTTAGGTTAAAATTGCGATTTTGACAATGTTCCCCCACATAAAATTTAAAATAAACTTCATTTTCGTTTTCAGCACCCTCGAAAATATAAAGTATGAATAAAATTAGCCATTCATTCCTCTGTGGTCAGTATTTTGAAAACTAAGCGCTTTTTTGAGGGTGTCACGCTCGTGTATAATATCACAAAAATTGTAACGTGATAATATGAAAAAATAGAGGATACGGCAACGATGTCACAAGTGATGGTCGGATCGAACGCCAAAATCTACACAGACATATTAGGGTGCTTTAATATCCAAGATGTCCAAAATATCAGTACCTGCATAGGGATTACGAACACTCGATACGAATCGTATCCGCCATGTTTTACCGTAAGGCGCTAAAGTAAAACATGGCGGATACGATTCTTATCGTGTGTTCCTAACCCCACGCCTGGTCATTTTAGGGGTGCGTGTCGCTCGCCTATATACATTGCGCGTTAGAGAAAACGGGTGGCCCACAAAATTGGTCATTTTTGATGTCTCGAATTTCTTAAACCTGTTGTCCGATTGAAGCGATTTTTTTAATGTTATAGCCTTATTCTTTAACAATATCGCTGTGATAATATTGTTGCTAAACAGGTAAATTTTCATTGCATACCGGGTGGACTAATCAAACTGTGTTTTTTTCTCACAGTTCGCAACATCCTGTGGAATATTCTAGCACTTATAAAACACAACGTAAAACCCAACTATAGCCTCAGGTTTTCTTAACATTCTGTTTTTTGATTCATTCGCTTATGTTGAATAATAAAGAAATTAGGTACTTAAACAACCAGCCATGTTCTTCATCAGTACAAGGTGTTTCTAAATAAGTGCGACAAATTTTAAGGGGTAATTCTGCATGAAAAAATAATGACTGTTTGCTTTATAAACATATGTCCGCAAATGCTTCGTTTCCGAGATACGGTATGTCGAATTTTCTCTTACAAACTGACGATTTATTTATTGCTCTAAAACCAGTTGAGATATGCAAATGAAATTTGGTAACTTTTAAGAGGTAGTTATTGCGCATTTTTTGACATACAATTAAGAATTTTATATATACAAATGGCGTGCATACGGGTAATATGACCCGTATTCGCGCCAATAATAATATAAACTGATCTTTAATTTGTTAATATTGACTGACTCCTCCCCTTCCAACCGACTTCCAGAAAAGTGTCATTTAAATGTTCATTCACTAAAAAATTGTGATGTACTGGAGCAGCGCCATGTAAAGGTATGTATCCACTATGTGGAGCAGCTACACAGAGCTCCAGTAATAGATACGTGCTTTAATATCCACATTCCACATTCTCTGACGTAAGTTCAACGATACTTATTCCTATAATTCTGGCAATTCGTTGTGCAGTAAAATGTAGATATTTCTCCATTTACGTTATCCTCGAAAAAGTAGGGTTTGATGACACATTTCATCATTCAATCTTCGCTTGTCCACTGTTGGGCATAGATCTCCCTCATAATTTTCCATCTGTTTCGATCTTGTGCCTCTCGCATCCAGTTCCTATGAAAACGTTTTAAATCATCAGTCCCCTGCTCCTCAGTACCCCATCAGTCAACTGATGACACAGTTTCCAATAATTTTATCAAAAAGCATTCAACGACAATTTGGTTTAACTGTCGGTAAGAATATGGTGAGGATTAGAAGTTGAGTAATACTGAAAATTATTCCGTTCTGAATTTGTTGCTGCATCCACCGACAAAATTCTATTCTTTTAAGTTATTCTCGTTAAGCTCTTGATGTAATTGTGCATGACATGGATGCATCTTTTAAAATTATTCCGACACTACTACCACTAATTTCAAAACCATTTATAGTTTACCACGTATCTATGTGTCCAGTCCTTCGGAACTGTTCTAGTAAACTTTGAAAAGCATCTCTTCTTGTTTGTCGTCTATCAGGGAATTTCTGATAATAAATTTTTGATGCTAGTAGCACATTTTTGCTATTAACACAAACACAATATCAATCAGTTTCTTCTTAAAAAAAAATTCATGTTAGTAATATTAGAAAAGCAACAGGAACTATAAACATATTCTTGTCAGTCTTTTAAACAAGTTTAGTATCAAAGTCATAGAAAACTAAGTAGAATATTGTGTGTTTTTGTTTTACCACATGTGGATTCCATATTTTAACTACGTGGATCTAAAAACAAATATCCAAAAAAAGTTAAGCTCTCAACCTACCAATTTTTTGGTAAAGTTCTAATTTCATTAGAACAGTTCTAATGAATTGGTTGCAAATAACGAGTGCTAGTTTGCAATACTTCTAACCAATAGCAAATATTACTAAGAGATGTTTGTACAAGATTTTCTTCTACATACATATATAATATAATTACCTTCTGTAAAAATGAATTCATCCATTTGGTAAAGGTTTTCTTCTGGATGTGAAGACGTTCTTCTTGGAGGACTCGAATACGGCCCTGTTCGAACTTTTGAACTTCATCTCTTTGACTCATATTGTTTCTTCTCTGATAGCCTGGATCTGGCTTAGGTTCATAATGTATGCTCGCAACTGTAACAAAAGCATATTATTAGTATAAAAATCGATAATATGAATTACAAAACCTACAAAAAGAACAGGATCAAACATATTATTTATTACATGACCTTATGCCTTATAGGTATATAAAGCTTTTTTCTAATCTCATACTTTAATAGATCAATTATGATTATGATTTCACTAGCTGTATCACAATAATTAGCTTCATTATGATACAAATTTTCATTATGATATGATACATACTTTTAACCAATAGAATCGCGAGATGACATTCGCGATGCAGGTGGCTCATGTTCAGTGACCAATGTCGAGTCAAATACATACGCTTCCACAGTTCTCATAGTTCAGAGAAATAAGGAAAAAAAATATCCTGTTGGTGACACAACCCCCTCCAGGCCGAAACCAATTTTTTTGAGTAGCATGGACATCTATAATAATAACCTATAATATGTTTCCTGCAGCCGATTTTGATGATATACATAGTTATAAACAAATGAAGATAAAAAAACGGTAAATTTTCGCTTTTTTCGTCTGTTACCAAAAAGTTAAGCATTTTAAACAAATTTGAGAGTAAGAAACTCATAAATCGTATAAAAAACTTCAATATGGCGTTCGCTGAATATGTCTATCCTTATTGGTTGCTTAGAAAATTGCAAAATGAATCATAAATTGTGAGTATTTATAAATATTTATCCGTTGTTATTACACGGAATGCTGAGACTTCTGGTGCTTAAATCATACCCTAAATTTCAAAACAATTGGTCAAATAGTTTAAAAGGTATAGTATTTAACTTGTTTATTCCAAATTAATTTTTTTTGCAACGCTATAAGTCAGAAAATGATGAAGTTACACTAATACTTTGGATAGTTTATGAAAGAAGAAAATTTATACTATTAATTTAATTAAAAAAAAATGACAAAAAATAATTCTAAATACTGCAAAATTATTTTGCAAAAACATGTGAATTAAAAAAAGGGGGGGCTAACTTCGTCCCTAATTGTCCAAAGGACAATGGTTTTTCTTTCCAAAAATTCAGTCTTTCCAAATATGAAAAAATAATTTTTCTACGGGTAACGGTTAAAAAGTTATTCTAATTGTTTAAAAGTAAGCAAAAAATCGACGTGTTTTTGCTAAATAATTTTACACTGTTTAAAATTATTTTTTGTCATTTTTTTTTAATTAAGTCAATAGTATAAAATGTTCTTCTTCCATAAACTGTCAGAAGTCTTACTGTAACCTCATAATTTTCTGACTTATATTGTTGCAAAAAAAATTAAGTAATTTGGGATAAACAAAATAAATAACTTTTAAACTATTTGACCAATTGCCGTGAAATTTAAAATATAATTTAAGCACCGGAAGTCTCAGCAATTCGTGTAATAAGAAGGTCCAAAGTTAATTTTTACAGAAGTTATGAATATTTATGAAAACTCAAAATTTATGATTTATTTTGCAATTTTCTAAGCAACCAATAAGGATAGACATATTCAGCGAACGCCATATTGAAATTTTTTAGACGATTTATGAGTTTCTTACTCTCAAATTTGTTTAAAATGCTTAACTTTTTGGTTATAGACGAAAAAAGCGAAAATTTACCGTTTTTTGATCTTCATTTGTTTCTAACTATGTATATCATCAAAATCAGCTGCAGGAAACATAAAGGTTATTAATATAGATGTCCATACTATTCAAAAAATTTGGTTTCGGAATTTTATTTCTCTGGACTAGAATAAAACGCATAAATCAGAAGAATTAATATTTTAATTTTACATATTAATACTTTGTCATTATCAATTTATTATTTTAATTGGGAATAAGCCACAAAATTGACTTATTTCCAACTAAAATAGTAAACAGAGGCATAATAAAGGATTATGTATTTGTAAAATTAAATAGACTATTAGGAGCCTTTGTAGGTGAAATTTGCTAATCATTTTAGGCACGATAAGAGCCTATAACTTAAATATAATAGAACCTAAAAGAAAACGTATGAACACTGTGCCGTCACTTTTTAGTGGCACATGCGTCGACAGTGGCGCATCAAACTTTCTACTTATCGACGGGATAAATAAATTAAAAGGTATTATACCCTCCCTCATTATCAGAATTCAATTTTTTTCATTGTTTTAAGTGCTATGTGATTAACACATAAGATTCAGCGTAATTTTAACCCACCACCTCCTTCCCCCTGCCCCCACGATCAAAAACTTCATTTTTCGATTTTATTTTTTTTTTTTGTGGGATGCAATCAATTATAAAATTTCACACTGTTTAAAATTATTTTTTGTCATTTTTTTTTTAAGTAAGTCAATAGTATAAATGTTCTTCTTCCATAAACTGTCAGAAGTCTTACTGTAACCTCATAATTTTCTGACTTGTAGCGTTGCAAAAAAAATGAATTTAGGATAAACAAATTAAATAACTTTTAAACTATTTGACCAATTGCTTTGAAATTTAAAATATAATTTAAGCACCAGAAGTTTCAGCAATTCGTGTAATAAAAAGGTTCTAAGTTAATTTTTACATAAGTTATGAATATTTATAAAAACTCAAAATTTATGATTTATTTTGCAATTTTATATGCAACCAATAAGGATAGACATATTCAACGAAGGCCATATTGAAATTTTTTAGACGATTTAAGAGTTTCTTAGTCTCAAATTTGATTAAAATGCTTAACTTTTTGGTTATAGACGAAAAAAGCGAAAATTTGCCGTTTTTTGATCTTCATTTGTTTATAACTGTGTATATCATCAAAATCGGCTGCAGGAAACATAAAGGTTATTAATATAGATGTCCATACTACTCAAAAATTTTCCTTTTTAAGAAAATGTCTGAAGACGACAGGGATATTAACAATTTATCCTCAAATTCATTTTAATAATTGTAATATTAAAAATATAAAAAAATATAATAAATGTATCAACAAAATAAATAATTTATCCATATAACTACCTACTTAATTTGTTTGCGTTACAAAATTAATAAATTCGAATATAAATTAAAAATGAATAAACATTTTCAATTTCGTTGCAACCCGAAACTACAGTTGTATTGTGTTTCTAGTTCAATCAGAGAATACAGCAAGAATCTCTACCGGTTTCGGAGCTTTTTAGCCCCTCATCAGGAGATAAATATGCTCTTCTCTCTGAATGAACTAGGATAATTATTCTTGTGCCGTCACGGATTGTAACGGACTAAATGGCAGGCATGTCCTAGCGACATCTGCTAGAAAAAAGTTAGTTTTTAATCTAATAGCACATAAAATGATATTTAAAATACCATTTTATATCCTACCAGATTAAAAACAATGGAAAACCTTCTCTGGTATAACCATCCAAGGCTTCTAAAAACGCAAGCCATGCGGATTCTGAGACTATAGGAAGATGAGGGAATTGTACTATTAATAATTCACGTCCCATTTGCTCAAGCGGTAAATTTCCATGGTTCCCTTAGTAATTCCCAAAATTTCCAAAATTTGAATATATTTTTTGTTGTGAATGATCATAGAAAAAATCATGTATACAACTTGCATTTAATTATCATTATGAAGCTCGTATCCTATACTCGCCGCTACACGGTTCGTTTCGTATCCGTCATACTCGCATCATAATGATCATCATTAAATGCTCGTTGCATAATATACTGTTCTGATCTTGGGTTTTTCTTCTTTGTCTGGAAGCCGTCTTTTCTACATCAGTCGTATTGTAGCCAATTGACTTATTCTTCCTCACCAACATCACATGTATCTTACTCACTCATGTATCTTCCTCACCAACATCCAACATCCCTAGTATAAATAGGGCCCGTATCATGGCGACATCGAACCCTCCCATAGCACTTCATCAAAAGAAAAACTATATACGAGTACTTAGTAAAAAAAATATTTTGGACAATATTACTCCTGGTAGGTCCCATATGCGTTTTGTTACTTTTCCGAAAATACTGTACAAATGTTTCTATTTATTTCACACCAAGGAATTCACATTGTAACTGATACTATAAAATTGACTCCAAGTTAGAAAAACTAACAAATTACGTTTGCTCTGGGAGTCTGGACATACTGGTACTGATGAGAACGAAAAAGCAGACCAACTTTCCAGGGAAGGGACAAAAGAAAAATTCATAGGTGCTACTATACTATGCGGTCTACCGTCGAGTTTCTGCCATTCAAATAAATTCAAATAATTTATTCAACCACTTAGTTATTATACAATATACATATAACAGACCTAATTAATATACTTATACTGACTGATTCATCCGGAGGCAGACCTAGACACAAGGCATCTGTTTGTCGGATACCTCCCACTGATGTCAGTCAATATAATATACAATGTACATACAATTTATTAAATACACTGTCTATAATATGTATAAATTAAAGTAAAATATAAATCAAAACATTCAATAACAATAGCAAATCGATACATTCCTTTTTAGATTTTAAATTGCTTGCTATCTACCGATGAATGCTGTTTATAACCTTTATTATATATCAGTTCCGGTAAAAAAATCTTTACAAAGTGAATAAAACGCATAAATCAGAAGAATTATTATTTTAATTTTACAAATTACTACTTTTTCATATTAATTTACTATTTGAGTTGGGAATAAGCCAATTTTGTGCCTTATTCTCAACTGAAATAGTAAATTGATATGACAAAGTATTAATTTGTAAAATTAAAATATTAATTCTTCTGATTTATGCGTTTTATTCAAATGTTAAAGATTTTCATTATTGTGTGCAAACATTTCTGATAAAGATAAAGGATTATCGTGTTGTTTAAAGGAACAGTTATACAGTGTCCGCAAAAAAATCTTTACAAAGTAAAAAACGCATAAATCAGAAGAATTATTATTTTAATTTTACAAATTAATACTTCGTCATATCAATTTACTATTTTAATTGGTAAAAAGCCACAAAATTGACTTATTTTCCACACTATAATAGATAAGCACAGATACAGCGGATCCTCAGGGTAGACCGTTCATAGGCCCATAACATTTCGTTGGCATAGCAAACAGCACAACTTTTTCGACTTAGCGGCTACAGTCGCAGGCATTTTATTAATACCTTTTTTGATAATACGCTTCGTTACTATAAGATTCAGGAATAAATAACTATTTGTTAGCTAAAATTAAAATAAAAAACTTTAGTGAGCTACTTAAGTAAATATTTTTGGAAAAAAAACAAATTCGGGAAAAAAATTAAATTTTTTGTCATTATTGGATTTAAATAGTAATCAGAAACTTTCGTTGTTTGTTTGCCGATAAATTGTGGAAAGTGTAACCTTAATAATGCCCTTTGAAGAAGAGAATATCATCATGAACCAACAAAAAACATTTTATAAATTCAAACACTTCTTTAATATTGCACATAGTCATCTTAAAAAAATCTGAATGAAATCAAATCCGATTTGACTCATGTTATTATCGCGACCATATAACAGTCCGTTAACTTTAATTATCTTTATAGTTATTTTATTTAAATTTTAATAACGGTTTGTCATTAAATTATACTTAAAAATAATAAGATCTAACTAAAATAAATCTTTGACTGACGTCATACTTAACTATTAGTTGGCACAAGTACTTCAGTTGGTATTAGACACCATTCGCTGTCATGTGAGTTTCGTTCTGTGGGGCTTCTCGTCTAACGACAGGAAATATTGGACACTTCGCTTGGTACGCTAGAACGGAAAAGTGGCGGATGGCTGATTGAAAAGGACGGAAATTTTAATACAATAGTTTCAAGCTTTTATAAGTGATATTTAGTGGCAAATTATTGGTGGTGCTTTGGAGAAGCTAGGAGACTAAGTTTTGGGAGATCCCGGAGGAATTGGAAGTCATGTCATCCGGTAATTTTTTTACTCTTAAAAAAAGTTTGAGAAAAAGGAACGAATATGGCCGCTCTCATGTCATATTAAATTCCTATTGAATTTATTTCTGTAAATGTATGAATCGAAGTTGTTCTTTGAATTTAGTATCTTTAATTATATCCATAGTTCGAAAATATACACTCAGATGAAGATTATCTTGTCACATATCCTGTAAATTATATCATTTGATTTGTGGGGTTATGTCAACCTCATAATATTGAATTCAAATTTTACAGATTGCATTCATTATTCTCTATTCTATTAGATTGTGTGTATTCTAGCCACCTTAAATTCGTTCCAAAAGCCAGTATTTTTCTTAAAATTTACAACACATTACATTATCCCATACCATTTTTAATAATAAAAAAAATACCCTTTATAGACATATTTTTCAGATAAAAATCATATTCTGTATTAAATATTGAATTTAAAGTTAAATCCCAAATTAATGTGTGTAATGTGAATCAAGGTCAAATCCATCATTGTTTTTGCTAATGATCTTCTTTTTGTTGTTCATTCTGAAAAAAAAATATCTCATTTCTTTTCCTTTGGCTCTTTGACCTTTCTTTAGACTCTGACATTGAAACTAAAACGGGACATGTTTGTTTTTAGCCACTTGGGGGAAATCTTAAACTGTAACCAGTCCGTCAGCTCCCCTCACAACTGGGAGCAACCGTTCTACGCCAAGCCAGGTCATTTGGAGACCAGCCTGGAGAACCTCCCACATACCTACTTTGTATCCTGCCCTCTGCACCCCAGAAGGGCATCGGTATATTAATTGGTACAAGCTAGCACCATCCCTGTGCTAATTCGCCTACCAGGGATTTTGGAATCCGTAGCAAGGACACTCTCGGGGACCATTCAGGGTTTGTTTTGGGACAATTAGTATCTGCTAGTGATTGTCACTTCTACTATTACACCACATTCATTTTTTGTATAAGACTCGGGACATTTATTTTGATGATTAAGTTTTATAGTTTATCGCACATATTTTGTTTCAATATTTAAGTTGCATATTGTTTTTATATATCTATAATAGTTGATAGTGTTCCCCAAACCAGTAAACTCTCTGGTCAAAGAGGTTTGAGCTCAGATCATCTTTTCCCCATATGAGATTCTCTTTACCTTTATATATTACCTGAAATTTACTTGTACCATTTATTTACTTAATTAACTTTATATTTTTAGTACTAACCTTGCTTGTCTCCACTTATCAATTTAAATTTATATACTTTTTCCTCGTAATTTGCTTAATTTATTAACTTATTCATATAACTTTTATCTTTCTTTAGTCAATCATAATTATTTAACTTATTTGCTTAACTTTACTTAAATTCATTTAATCAATTTTTAATTATATCTTTGGACGCTATTCCCTTTGAATAGCTATCCATTTTACTTGTTATATTTTTTAGTGACTACGTGTCGAAGCAACTGATTTTTATATATCAAGTAGACCGTAGGTTCACCTTAATGAGGCTAGTGCCTATTTAACTCTTTGAGAGTTACGGAAATTATTCATTGTGAATAATCCTCCCTTAATTATATTCTGGTTCATTAGTTCTATAGGGTTTAACGTTGCTGTACGTATTGCAATCGTACAATTATTTGGTGAAGGTTGTTATTTAACCTAGTATATGTAAGTTGGGGGTATGCTCCATATAAGAGCTACTCCATTACTAATGTAACTATAGATTATATTTATATTACTATAGGTAATTATTTCCCATTGTCATTTTAGAGTTACATAGTTTGTATTTTTCTAACTCAGAGGTTGTCAAAAATCTAAGTAGTTATATTTAATAAATATTTATTTGTTTTGTATATCAATTATTTTTTTTCCCATTTTTGAATTTAATATATTTACTATTTAACAGCAGTGTAAGATACCTGGAAGTTGGTCCATTCCAACTTCTGGCGCCCATAATTCAGTCTATTTTATTTATCTCCTATATTCTTCTATTTTTATTATATTATTATATTTATCTAATTTATTTTCTGAACATATATTTTTATCTTAAAAGATTTCCCTTTTTCTAGTCATCATCTCTCTTTAGGTTGAGCTACTGTTCTTCGACAGGCATGCAAACGAGCCGTATCCATCCTTGAGTGTCAAGTTGCTCTCTTGCATCTATAGCTAGCCAACTCTATTCAGTTTGCCTCTGTCTCTCCATACTTCCATTATCAGTTCATCACCCTTCCTTCATTCATTTCATCTTATCATTTTAGTTCAACAAATACTACTGCAAAATAGTATTTTTGTTACATCGGCAGCCCAACGTGGAGCCAACCTTTTACAGGTTCTAAGACAGTAGTTCTTTTAGTTCATTTTTTTTCTTTTATTTATATTATTCCCTTCTGATATCTTTTTATACATTCTGTTCTGATTTATTTTGTCTTTAACTATTTACTAATACTAAACAGGTACACTGTCACTGCTGTATCTATTAATTAGTTGAGATTTTGAAACCTCGTTTATAGTTTTGTCATACAGCTTACATTCTGGGTTGAATTTGAAACGAAGTATAAGTAACTAGCATCTATTAGATTATATTATTTTACTCTTTCAGCCAGTGTTGTATTTGTACGTACAGTAATCGTTAATACTTACATATTTTTTTTTCTAGTACAAGTATAATAATTAATTTTTTTTTCCAATATTTAGGTACTATATTTACTGGATTATACCTTATTTACTTTATTTATTTGATACATATATTTTGCTGGCCATTTTTGATTTTGTTGGTGTGTTGCTAATATTTTCTCCGTACTTATATATTTTGCGTACAAACTTAAGTATATTTCATATTTCTGACCTTTGGATTGCTTGTCAATAATTTTTGCTTTCATCATGTGTGCTTTTAAAGTTGAACATCTTCTGGTGGACGAATTGGACTATGAGTTGAAAATTAGGGACGTAGTACCAGAGGAGTCGGCAACTGTCGATAGGAAACGCAATCTTCTGCGGGGTGCTTTGAAGCAAGAAGAAGGCAATAGGAGTTTCACCCAACTTTCGGCTGTACATATCCCTTTTGAGGACCAACGGAAAGGAATATCCGAAACGTTGGATAGCTTGTCGAAGAAAATAGAGAAGTTTAGGGGAACTGTACAGGACAATGAATATGTTAGGTTAATATCTCGTCTAGCTCATATTTCTGGCCGAGTACACTTGTTACAGTGTACTACAGAAGAGCAGGAACCTTTTAAAAAGTCTGTTTCTCTTAAAATCCTTACCTTGGAGGGTGAGCTTGATTCTAAGGTTAACCCCATAGCCACATCTACTCCTAATGCTCCAGTCAGTGTCGTTCCTAGTTTCACATACTCCAAACCTGTGCAAGTACACAAATGGGGTGTTTCATTTTCCGGTGAAAAACAGCACAATGATGTGATTACATTTTTAGAAAAGGTCGAATGTCTTCGTGTATCTAGAGGTGTCTCTGAAGAAAATTTGTTTGCTGCTTCAGCTGAATTGTTTACCGGTCCTGCTTTTACCTGGTTCATGAATAATAGAGGAAATTTATCTTGTTGGTCTGATCTGGTTCGCAAGTTGAAGTCAGATTTTCTTCCTTACTCATACCAGGATGATCTCTTGGATGAAATCAAAAACCATAAGCAGAAACCAGGGGAGTCTGTCACTATGTTCATTAACACTATTTTAGGCATGTGTAGCCGTTTAGACACTCCTTTATCTGATTTGTCCAAAATAAAAATCATCTTAAAATGTTTATTGCCTTTTTATCATCAGCAGTTAGCTCTTATGGACATCCAGAGTATTGATGACCTCACTGTAAAGTGCAAACGTTTGGAGGAAACGTTATCCTGGTCTTCTCAGCCTCCATCCACATCTCGACCCTCTTCTAATTCTTCTTCTCAGCCAACTTCCTTTAGACAATGTTCTTGGCAAAATAAGGGCCCTGAACGTAATGTTTCTGTTTTTAGTTCCGTTGTTTGCTGGAATTGTCATCAGTCTAATCATAAGTTCAATAATTGTGGTATCCCACAAACTCGTATTTTCTGCCACGGTTGTGGTAGGGAAAATACCCTCAAAAGAAATTGTGTCAAGTGTTCGGGAAACGAAATGTCGGAGGTCCGTCCCCTGAGCGTTTCTCCGTCCAACACCCAATCAGGGAATCAAACCCCATCAGAAAACGAGACAGCTGGCCCAAGCACACCAAGCAACTCAAACCCATCTTCCAATCGGAAAGGGAAGAAGGGCGTTCAGGAAACAAGCACACACCACAAATCAAAATCAGTCCAGAAATTAAGTTTTAGTCATGATACGTTGAACGCACATGATTCACAGGGTTGCAAAGCCACAAATTCTTCTTTAATTGGTAGTGTTAAGTATAATAATAATTTTGATGGTGAAGTAGTTCCATATAATGGTGGTATCCAACCAAATATTTTAGATTTAGATATTAACTCTTTATTAGTTAGGAAACAAAATGATAATAGGCCATATCTACCTATTCAAATTTTAGGACAATCGTGTTTAGCTTTATTAGATAGTGGCTCTAATATTTCATTGATAGGAGCACATTCATTAAATTTATTGAAAAATGCTAATATTCCCATTATGCCCATTTCATCTTTGCAAGTATCTACTGCAGATGGTACAGTCCAATCTATTACAGGCAAACTCCAAATTGAAATCACAGTGGCAAATTTATGTAGGAAAATTACATTTTATGTTATTCCTTCTGTACAGAATTCTATAATTTTAGGTATGGACTTCTTCAATGCTTTTAATAGCACCTTAAGTTGTTCTGATTTTTCTTTTTCCATATCTGAATTTAATCTGTCTACCCTTAGTGCTATTCATGATTTTTCCAGTTTATCTAGTTCTGAACAAAGGCAATTGGAGAATATGATCTCTCAGTTTACTACTATTTCTTCAAATGACAAACTAGGTCGTACTTCATTAATATCTCACACTATTGAGGTGGGAAATCCTACTCCTTTCAGATTATATCAGTATCCCATACCTCAAGCCTGGCAGGCAGATTTAGAAAAAGAAGTAGATTCGATGCTTGCTTTAAATATCATAGAACATTCAACGTCGTCCTATTGTTCCCCACTCTGGTTAACAAAGAAGAAGGATGGATCCTTCAGGATCTGCTTTGATGGTCGAAAACTAAACAGTATCACCACTAACAGGGATGCTTATCCAATTCCCCGAATCGACGTGATTTTGAGCAAACTTCAGAATGCCAAATACATCTCCTCGATTGATTTGTCTAAGGCCTTTTTACAGATCCCACTGAGTGAAGAGAGCAAGAAATATACTGCTTTTGCTGTCAGTGGTAAAGGATTATTCCAGTTTGTCACCATGCCTTTCGGTCTTGTTTCTGCTCCTCAGACAATGTGTCGTCTGATGGATTTAGTCATTGGTCCACAGTTAGAGCCCTATGTTTTCTATTATTTGGACGATATTTTAGTAGTCACTCCTGATTTTTCCCTTCATATGGAAATTTTAGATAAATTGTTTTTACGTCTTAAGGAAGCTAATCTAACAATTAATCTGGATAAGTGTCAGTTTTGTCGTCCTAGTCTTAAGTTTCTGGGTTATGTTGTTGATAATCAGGGTCTAAGGACTGATCCTGAGAAAATAGTTGCTATTAAGAATTTTCCTATACCTAAGACCACCACCCAAGTCCGTAGGATATTGGGAATGTGTGGATATTATCGCCGGTTTGTACCTTCATACTCTACCTTGTTGTCACCTCTTACGGATCTTTTGAAGAACAGGAAAAAGGGGCAGACCATTACCTGGACTCCTGAGGCTGATGAAGCTTTTAGGCGCGTTAAAGAGGCTTTAACTAGCGCACCAGTCATGATGTCACCTAATTTTAATGAGCATTTTTATTTGATGACTGATTGCTCTAATACTGCTTCTGGTGGCGTATTGTTCCAGTTGAAAGATGGCTCGGAACATCCCATAGCTTACACGAGTAAGAAATTGAATAAGGCCCAGAAAAACTATTCCACCACTGAGAAAGAACTCTTAGCTATCATACATGGGTTGGAAGCATTTCGTTATTATTTAGAGGGCCGTAATTTCACCATAATTACGGACCACAGTTCCTTGGTATGGCTTCATAGTATGAAAAACCCATCTCAGAGACTTTCCCGATGGATATGCAAACTGGCTGCCTATTCATATAAGATTGTTCATCGAAAGGCCAACGGTGTAGTGGTTGCTGATGCTCTTTCCCGTGTCCATGATCTTAATGTCTTAGATTTGTCCACCTTAACTCCTGACGAGTGGTATCAGAATATGATTGATAGGGTTACTCAAGACCCACAAAATTATCCTGATTTTAAGGTAGAGAACAATATACTGTACAAACATATCTTAAGTCCTATAGAGGCCTTATCCAATATGTCAGATTGGAAAATAGTTGTACCTACGCCAAATAGGGAGAACATATTACGTATGTTTCATGATGAAGTTACTGCTGGACATTTTGGTTTTTATAAAACTTTTCATCATATTGCCGAATTATATTATTGGCCTGGCATGCGCAAGTCTATCAAAAAGTATATTTCTAAGTGTTTAGTTTGTGCGACTTGTAAACCCAGTAATTTACCACAAGCTGGACTCATGGGTTCCTTTAGGAACATTAATTTTCCTTGGCAGATGATCTCGTTGGATCTCATTGGACCCTATCCTCGTAGTTATAAGGGTAATACTTACTGCTTGGTAGTTGTGGATTATTTCACCAAATTTCCTGTAGTTTGTCCTCTTCGTCAGGCCACAACTCCAGCCATTCTGAAATATTTAGAGGAACAAGTCTTTTTGTTGTTTGGTGTTCCCCAAATTGTGTCATGTGACAATGGTCCTCAGTTTGTGTCGAAGGCTTTTAAAGATCTTTTAGCTAAATATAAGGTCCAGAAGACCTTTTATAATGCTGCCTACCATCCTCAAGCCAATCATACTGAGAGAGTGAATCGCAGTATCGTCACCGCCCTAAGGTCCTATACATTCCCAGATCACAGAGCTTGGGATCAATATATCCATTCCATAGCTCAAGCCATAAGGACCTCTGTCCATGAGGTTACCCAATGTTCTCCTGCATATCTCAATTTTGGTAGAAATGTTGCTTTATCTGGTGACTATTTTGGTACAATTTCCGACACTTCCACAAATCTCCCTCAGATATCCGATAACCTTCATCGCTTAGAAGATCTCCAGACTCTACCTCAAATTTTTTCTGACATTCGGAAGAAGTTAAAAACTTCCTATCTAAGGAACCAGCAGCAGTATAACTTGAGGAAAAGAGATCTGCGATTCTTCGTTGGAGATAGAGTGTTGAAGCGAAACTTTGTAAAGTCTAATAAGGGTGATGCTATTTCGGCAAAATTTTGCCAGAAATATATTCCCTGTACGGTTGTGAAGGTAATATCTCCTTTAGTGTATGAATTGAAGGACAATTCGACTAACAAACGAATTGGACAATTTCACATAAAGGATTTACTGCCTGATAACACCATGGATGAGGTTGATTCATCATCTTCGGAAGAAGATTAACTTTATAGGGTTGTTTGAGCTAAATTCTTCCTCTATTTGTCTTTAGCTCGATCCTTATTAAGATTCAGTATTTTAGTTTAATATTTTATTCACCAGATAGAGCAGGTACATATCTCCATTTTTATCTTTTGGCATGGTTGTTAGATGACTTCCAATTTATGAATCATTGGGTTAATTGTTTTTTTTAGTACGCTTATGTATGAGCTTATCATTTTTTTTTCATTATTAATGTTGCATTTTAATTATTATGCATCAACATTATTAATTATTAATACTGTTAGTAGGATTACCCAGTTAATAAAATCCTACTTGTAATTTTTAGATTGTGCACCTACCCCTTAGCATAGAAGGGTTGTTGATTATTGTATATTTATATATTTGAATATGTAAGCTCATGCAAGTACGTTGGTTTAATATTGATATTTGGTATGGAACTATGGAACTAAGAATATTATACACTACTTATCTCAGGTTGTGTGTTGTATTTTTGATATTTGACTACATACTATTTTTTTTATATGTATCTTTTATTATCTTGTTATTAGATTTGCCATATTGGAAAGATGGGGTGGTTCTTAATTTTATATTGGTTTACTTTATCAACATTTGTCACAGATATCCTAAATACTTTATAATAATTTATATCCTTATGCCCTACACAGTATGATTCTGGAATTAGTTTGGAATTCTGATGTATGTATGGATTTCTTCTTAAGAACTAGTCTGCCAATGCTCTGTAATTTGGGTTCCTAGGTAACCTAGTGAATGCGTGGGTTCGAAATTCAGCAACTGATCACTGCTATCCGATTTCGTAACCTATGTTTTCATAGCAGAGTACGCAGATGTTTATTCATCAAAATATTTCTGGTCAGGAAATGTTGGCCACATGTCCTGACCATCCTTGTGTAATTATTCCAATCATTCCAGTTACATTTTTTAGCATTTGATAGGGAATATTTAGTTTACATTATGTCCCGTACTTCATAGGTAGTAGGTTCCTTTTAGTATTTGAGGTGTTTGGACAAATGAATTGCTTATTTTAGTAGATTTCCTCTTCTTTCCTGAGGCATTAGTTTGTTGTTGAGATTCAGGAATATTTCCTGGATAATTCTATGTATGCGAGAACGTATGAATCTACAGTTTTATTCCAAATTGGTTGCTCGTTCTTGTCATATTTTTTTTCTATCATTTATCATGGTGTCATAGACCTTGTCAGTTCACCTTTTAGATTTTTTTTTATTACAATTGGTACGTTATCAGCTATAGCTATAGCTAGTGAACAACAGCACGGACCAATTTTAGTTAGTCAACGACTTACTTGAGTCGATGGACCTAATTTAGTTTATTTAGTATTAGTGAGAATTAGTACACAAATCTTCCTGATCGTTCTTCTTTGGATATGCTCCTATAAATCTGGTGTCCATTGATAGTCCGATTTTGGATAAAGCGTCCGAGTCCTCACTTATTTTGTTTATTTGGTTGTATAGGCTCGTATTACCGGTTGTGGTTGTACATAGGCCTAATTAATTTATGTGATTTAGTATTGGTGTGAATTGGTCCATAAATCTTCCTGGTCGTCCTTCTGTGGATATGCTTTATGAATCTGGTGTCCATTGATAGTCCGACTTTGGATTAAGTGTCCGATTCCACATTTATTTTGATTAATGAGTTTTTGGATAACTTTGATATGCTTACTATTTGTATTATTTGGCACTGGTGAGAATTGTTCCATAAATATTCCTGATTGTTCTTCTCTGGATATGCTATTACGAATCTGGTGTCCATTGGTAGTTCAATTTTGGATGAAGTGTTCGATTCTTCACTTATTTCAGTTGTTGATTTCTTTTGTCTTACTTTAGTATATTTACTTGTGTTATGGTGCGAATTGGCTCATACCTTTGCCTGGTTGTTCGTCCTTGGATATACTCTTTATAAATTTGATGTCCATGGATTGTTCAATTTTGCATTTAGTGCCAATTCGACATTTATTTGTCATTATGAACTTTAGTACATTATTTAGCTTATGTTTTGGTTTGCAGACAAAATGTCGATGACATTTTAATATGACTTCGAGTCATCTTTTCCGATTCATAGTTTTGGTGTAGTGATCATCCTTCTTTCCCTGATCCTTAATTTGTGGTTACTTGTAATCTTGCGGGTCAACGTAGAATGATAGATTATTACCACTTGGTTATTAATATTTTGAATTAAAAAAAAAAATTTTGCTTAAAATTTTTTTTTCTCCGAGTAGAAGGGGAATATAACAGTCCGTTAACTTTAATTATCTTTATAGTTATTTTATTTAAATTTTAATAACGGTTTGTCATTAAATTATACTTAAAAATAATAAGATCTAACTAAAATAAATCTTTGACTGACGTCATACTTAACTATTAGTTGGCACAAGTACTTCAGTTGGTATTAGACACCATTCGCTGTCATGTGAGTTTCGTTCTGTGGGGCTTCTCGTCTAACGACAGGAAATATTGGACACTTCGCTTGGTACGCTAGAACGGAAAAGTGGCGGATGGCTGATTGAAAAGGACGGAAATTTTAATACAATAGTTTCAAGCTTTTATAAGTGATATTTAGTGGCAAATTATTGGTGGTGCTTTGGAGAAGCTAGGAGACTAAGTTTTGGGAGATCCCGGAGGAATTGGAAGTCATGTCATCCGGTAATTTTTTTACTCTTAAAAAAAGTTTGAGAAAAAGGAACGAATATGGCCGCTCTCATGTCATATTAAATTCCTATTGAATTTATTTCTGTAAATGTATGAATCGAAGTTGTTCTTTGAATTTAGTATCTTTAATTATATCCATAGTTCGAAAATATACACTCAGATGAAGATTATCTTGTCACATATCCTGTAAATTATATCATTTGATTTGTGGGGTTATGTCAACCTCATAATATTGAATTCAAATTTTACAGATTGCATTCATTATTCTCTATTCTATTAGATTGTGTGTATTCTAGCCACCTTAAATTCGTTCCAAAAGCCAGTATTTTTCTTAAAATTTACAACACATTACATTATCCCATACCATTTTTAATAATAAAAAAAATACCCTTTATAGACATATTTTTCAGATAAAAATCATATTCTGTATTAAATATTGAATTTAAAGTTAAATCCCAAATTAATGTGTGTAATGTGAATCAAGGTCAAATCCATCATTGTTTTTGCTAATGATCTTCTTTTTGTTGTTCATTCTGAAAAAAAAATATCTCATTTCTTTTCCTTTGGCTCTTTGACCTTTCTTTAGACTCTGACATTGAAACTAAAACGGGACATGTTTGTTTTTAGCCACTTGGGGGAAATCTTAAACTGTAACCAGTCCGTCAGCTCCCCTCACAACTGGGAGCAACCGTTCTACGCCAAGCCAGGTCATTTGGAGACCAGCCTGGAGAACCTCCCACATACCTACTTTGTATCCTGCCCTCTGCACCCCAGAAGGGCATCGGTATATTAATTGGTACAAGCTAGCACCATCCCTGTGCTAATTCGCCTACCAGGGATTTTGGAATCCGTAGCAAGGACACTCTCGGGGACCATTCAGGGTTTGTTTTGGGACAATTAGTATCTGCTAGTGATTGTCACTTCTACTATTACACCACATTCATTTTTTGTATAAGACTCGGGACATTTATTTTGATGATTAAGTTTTATAGTTTATCGCACATATTTTGTTTCAATATTTAAGTTGCATATTGTTTTTATATATCTATAATAGTTGATAGTGTTCCCCAAACCAGTAAACTCTCTGGTCAAAGAGGTTTGAGCTCAGATCATCTTTTCCCCATATGAGATTCTCTTTACCTTTATATATTACCTGAAATTTACTTGTACCATTTATTTACTTAATTAACTTTATATTTTTAGTACTAACCTTGCTTGTCTCCACTTATCAATTTAAATTTATATACTTTTTCCTCGTAATTTGCTTAATTTATTAACTTATTCATATAACTTTTATCTTTCTTTAGTCAATCATAATTATTTAACTTATTTGCTTAACTTTACTTAAATTCATTTAATCAATTTTTAATTATATCTTTGGACGCTATTCCCTTTGAATAGCTATCCATTTTACTTGTTATATTTTTTAGTGACTACGTGTCGAAGCAACTGATTTTTATATATCAAGTAGACCGTAGGTTCACCTTAATGAGGCTAGTGCCTATTTAACTCTTTGAGAGTTACGGAAATTATTCATTGTGAATAATCCTCCCTTAATTATATTCTGGTTCATTAGTTCTATAGGGTTTAACGTTGCTGTACGTATTGCAATCGTACAATTATTTGGTGAAGGTTGTTATTTAACCTAGTATATGTAAGTTGGGGGTATGCTCCATATAAGAGCTACTCCATTACTAATGTAACTATAGATTATATTTATATTACTATAGGTAATTATTTCCCATTGTCATTTTAGAGTTACATAGTTTGTATTTTTCTAACTCAGAGGTTGTCAAAAATCTAAGTAGTTATATTTAATAAATATTTATTTGTTTTGTATATCAATTATTTTTTTTCCCATTTTTGAATTTAATATATTTACTATTTAACAGCAGTGTAAGATACCTGGAAGTTGGTCCATTCCAACTTCTGGCGCCCATAATTCAGTCTATTTTATTTATCTCCTATATTCTTCTATTTTTATTATATTATTATATTTATCTAATTTATTTTCTGAACATATATTTTTATCTTAAAAGATTTCCCTTTTTCTAGTCATCATCTCTCTTTAGGTTGAGCTACTGTTCTTCGACAGGCATGCAAACGAGCCGTATCCATCCTTGAGTGTCAAGTTGCTCTCTTGCATCTATAGCTAGCCAACTCTATTCAGTTTGCCTCTGTCTCTCCATACTTCCATTATCAGTTCATCACCCTTCCTTCATTCATTTCATCTTATCATTTTAGTTCAACAAATACTACTGCAAAATAGTATTTTTGTTACTTAGTAATAAAGTCCTACACAAGTAGACACAGACTTTGCATATTCTTAAATTGGGCAGTAATTACATAGATAATGATAAAATACTGAATATAAAAGCAATGGAATTAAGTTATCTTAGTATTAAGATAATAAACAAAATATGAGTCAAGATAATAGCTGGTGTTTCAAAACGTTATCATCGAAAATAATAAAGAGCAAAAACTTAGAGGGCGCATAGTTTTGGCTTAAAGTCTTAAAGAATACTACTCGACTTCTTTTTATATTATTTTAGTTTTAAAACTTTGAATAGTATTTCAGTAATTATTTTAGTTCAAATTAGTAAAAATTAAGTCCTAATTAATTAATTGAAAACGGTAATTCACCGAAACGTTTGGATATTAAAGTCTTTTATTATTATTACCACGTTTATATGGGATTGAGCCACAATTATTGGTGTAATATGAAAATTACATTTTAATTAACTAATGTTTGACGTCTCGATTTCCACCCCGGATAGGCCTGGATCCCGCGTACTAAAAATGAGTTGAAACAATTTGAAAACTTGTCAATAACTTAACGGTGTCTAGTCGGACAAACTTTGATGTACGGGAACACTAGAACAGGGGAAGTTTTAATTGTGGAACAGGTTAAAAATTTTGAACGTCAGACTACGACTACGAAAACGTCCCATGTATTTTGTCGGACCGAACTTCCAATTGATTTGTTACCCTTTCATTAAACTCTCACTCGAAAATCAGACTGCTATTTATCACCTGTCATAATTCCTGTCATTTGCCATGTTCTACGTCTCGGACTTATTAAAATGCCTCTGATTTTTGCATATAAGCGTATAACTTTTTTTGCGGGCCTAATTTTCTTCCGTTTTATATATTTTATCAAACACTATGTTTTTAATTTGTGTCAAATTTATCTGCAACGTTTGCCACCTTCAAAAATCCAAAATAAACTGGTTTTTAGGGGGTTCTTGGGTGGCGTGAACGTGTTTCTCCCATTTTTAAACGTTCTAAAGGCCTTAATCACTTTGCATCTAATTGAATTACTTTAATTTACTATATTGCCTATTAAATAACATTGATTTGATCTACTTTGAAGTCTATAAATTAGGGAAAAATCCCCAAAAACTCCCTAAAAAACAGTTTTTTGTATCTTTGAAGATGGCGAACGTTACGGAAAAATCTGAAAAAAATGAAAAATATAGTGTTTGATAAAATACTTACACAAAATAGAAAATAAAAATTAGACCTGCAGCCATATCCAAAATAAAGTTATACACTGTTTTCTAAAGAAAAATTAAAAAAAATTGAGGTTATATACACTCAACCTACGGATCTATAAAAAATAGACATGTTTTGTAAAAGCCTCAATTATGTCCGTGAATTTTTTGAAATTTTATAATTGATTGCATCCCACCTAAAAAAAAACGAAAAATGAAAATTTTGATGATTGGGGAAAGAGGTGGTCGGTTAAAATTACGCTGAGTCTTATTTTTTAATCACATAGAACTTAAAAAAATGAAAAAAATTGAATTCTGGTAGTGAGGGAGGGTACCTTTTAATTTATTTATCCCGTCGATAAGTAGAAAGTTTGATGCGCCACTGTCGACGCATGTGCCACTAAAAAGTGACGGCACAGTGTTCATACGTTTTGTTTTAGGTTCTATTATATTTAAGTTATAGGCTCTTATCGTGCCTAGAATGATTGGCAAATTTCAACTTTAAGGCTCCTAATAGTCTATTTAATATTACAAATACATAATCCTTTATTATGCCTCTGTTTACTATTTTAGTTGGAAATAAGCCAATTTTGTGGCTTATTCCCAATTAAAATAATAAATTGATAATGACAAAGTATTAATATGTAAAATTAAAATATTAATTCTTCTGATTTATGCGTTTTATTCTAGTCCAGAGAAATAAGATTTTTCTCGTGACACATCCCCCTCCAGGCCGAAACCAAATTTTTTGAGTAGTATGGACATCTATGATTGGCAACACGGCAGTCAAAACGAAAACAAATATTGTATTTACCGTCTGCAATAAACTCAATTTTAGAGAGTTGCAACGGGAAATAAGTTATTAAAAGTATCCAGTGAACAATATAAGACATTAAGTTAAGGTTAGTGATAATTAAAAACATTAAAATCGGTGAAATAACATCAAAATAGAACCAAGGACATACAAAAAGTAAGATCGCTAAAATTGTTAAGCCTGTTTAACAACAAAACGTAGACACGAAACTCTGGCCGATGAAATTGCGACGTTGCCGTTGTGAGTAGATTTTCCAGGTAACCACAGAAAATAACAACCGATAACAAATATACAAAATAAATACGGTAAACGCTGTCTTCTCTGCACTTTTGAGGTGGAAGACAGTGTTTGGCGCCGGAAAATGGAAAGGTATCTGGAAACTTTAGACAGTGATGACACACAGTCAGAAGGAGGGTCAAAAAGGAAGGACAGATATATGGATAACGAGGAAGATGATATTTTTAGAAAGAGCAAAAAGTTCTCGAGAACACCAACAAAAAATCAAGAGAAAAGAAATGAAGAAACAAAAATTGATCAATTATTAATAATGGTGAGACACCTCACCGATGACATTAAGGAAATAAAAAGAAATCAAAAAGAAAGCAAGGAAGCAATAGAAAAGCTCATTATAGAAAACAGAGCGCTGAGAAAAGAAAATGCGGAACTAAAACAAGAGAATATAGAAATCAAGGAGGAACTCAGAGAAATAACAAACCACATGGAAGTTATGGAAAAACACCGACGAATAAATAACGTAGTCATGAACGGTCTAAGGATAGACACATATGAACAAGCAGGGTTAAAAGAAACAACTAACAATTTCATCAAACAACACTTAGGAGTAGAGGTTAAAATAAGGAATGCTCACAAGCTAGGAGAAAAAACATGCCTCATTGAATTAGAAAACCAAGAAGAAAAAAGAAAAATAATGGAAAAAAAGTATAAGTTAAAAGAAATAAGAGGGCTGAAGGTATATATTAACGAAGATGCAACCATAAGAGAACGAGAAATACAGAAAACAATTAGAAACATTGCTCAGGAAGAAAGAAACAAAGGAAATGAAGTCAAGATTGGAGTAAAAAAAATATGGGTAAACAACAACGAATGGAAGTGGAACGACAAAGAAGGAAAAATGATCAAAACAACATCAAAAAACTAGCAGACAATTGTACCATGGGAATAACGATGACGACACAAGTACAGAAAAAGGATAACGATAATTCAAAAAAAGGACAAAAGAGAAAAAAAATGAAAACCGGACAAAAACACAAGAGAACATGTCGAAAAGAACACTTACTTTTAGGAACATGGAATGTAAGAGGCACATATAGAGAAGGTAAACTTAAACATCTAGCGAGAGAAATCGAAAAGTTCCAATTTGACATAGTAGCCTTGCAGGAGACGAAACAGCTGGGAAATGATATATTAGAAATAGAAGATACAGTGTTTTTTAATAGCGGCGGAAAGAATAGAACATTAGGCACAGGTTTTATGCTACGAAAAGAACTAAAAGAAGCAATAGTAGAATTCAAACCAATATCAGATCGAATATGTAGTATCAGGATCAAGGGAAAATACCAAAAAATCACTCTCATAAATATTCACGCACCATCTGAAGAAAAAGATAATGATGTCAAAGAATCTTTTTACAGTGAACTAAATAGAACAATCGAAAGTATACCCAGATACGACATGAAAATTATTTTAGGCGACGCAAATGCCAAAATAGGGAAGGAAGAAGTATTTAGACCGACAATAGGAAAACATAGTAAACACAATGAAACTAATGAAAACGGACAGTTCCTCATAGATTTTGCAAGAGAAAAAAATATGATCATAATGAGCACATATTTCGAAAGAAAAGAAATACACAAGGAAACATGGATATCGCCAGATAGAAAGACCAAAAACCAAATAGATCACGTGCTGATCGAAAAAGAAGAGCAGCAATGTATAAAGAAGATTAGAACATACAGAGGACCAGATGCCGACTCCGACCATTACATGGTGGGTATCAAAATGAAGCAACTGATACCTGAAAACAAAAACAAAATAAAAGAAAAGAAATGTATAAATAAACCAATTCGGTTTGCAACAAAAAAAGAGCAAGAAACATACAGAGAAACAATGGAAAGGGAACTAAAAAAGATACAAATAGAAGAACAAACGGAGAACAACTGGGAAATCATAAAGCAAGTAATGAACAAAGCAGCAAAAGAATGTAATAAACAAGAGATTAAAAAGAGGAAGGAGTGGTTCGACATAGAGTGCCAAAAAGAAATAGAACTAAGACAATCATTAAGGATGGAAATGATCAAGAAAGAAACAACAGAGACGCATGATAGATATATAGAACAAAGACAAAAAGTAAAGAGGTTGTTGAGAGAAAAGAAGAGAAAACACTTAGATAATAAGCTAAAAGAAATAGAAGAGAACTACAGAAATAAAGAAATAAAAAACCTGTATCAAGGTGCCAGAAACGAGAAAAGAGGATACCAGCAAAAACCCATATTCGTTAAAAACAAAGCTGGAGATAATATAAGCGGCGAAGCAGAAATAGTAGAGAGATGGAAAGAGTATTTTGACGAATTACTAAATGGCAAGAATAAGCCAAACCAAAATGAATCCATAGAAGCAGAGACAGAAAATGAACAGTTAGAAGACATAGAAGATAATCCACCGAGCAAAGAACAAATCGAGGAAATAATTAGAAATCTTAAAAACAACAAATGCCCTGGAAGCGATAACATAACAGCAGAGATGATGAAATATGGTGAAAAATTGCTGAATGATTGGATACACAAAATCATAAAAGATATATGGTTAAAAGAACGAATACCAGAGGACTGGAAGGAAGCAATTATCTGCCCATTACATAAAAAAGGCGACAAAACAGAATGCAGTAATTACAGAGGAATAGCTTTACTAAATACCGTATACAAAATCCTAGGAAAATCAATAAAAGACAAACTTGAAAAAGAAGCTGAAAATATAATAGGCGAATATCAGTGCGGATTTAGAAGAGGGAGAAGCACAACGGACCAAGTATTCGTAATCAGAGAATTACAAGCAGAAAGCTATGAACACAACCTACCAACGATAGCACTATTCATCGACTTCCAACAAGCATACGATAGAATAAAGAGGAAGAAATTAAAAGAGGCGCTTGAGGAATTGGGAGTTAGCAGAAAGCTACGTAACATGATACATCTCACTCTGGAGAATACAGAAAACAGAGTCAAAATAAACAATCAATCATCAGAAAAATTTATAGTAAACGAAGGATTAAGACAGGGCGATCCTCTGTCATCTTTACTCTTCAACTTATGCCTAGAAAAAATAATGCGAGAAGCAAAAATCAATAGAGAAGGACTCATATATCAAAGAAGGCACCAAGTTTTGGCGTTTGCGGATGATGTGGTGTTACTGGCAAGAGGAAAAAAAGAGCTACAGGAGATGGTACAGAGAATAGTAAAAGCAGCGAAGAAAATGGGACTATATATAAATTCAACTAAAACAAAATGTATGGAGTGGACAGATGGTCAGTTTAGGAATGGTCAAAAGTTTAAAGTAGAAGTAGAAGAAGGAACATCATACGAATTCGAAATGGTAGAAAGATTTACATACCTAGGGGCAATAATATCACGTAAACCTATCATTAAAGAAGAAATACAAGCTAGAATAATGGCAGGCAATAGAAGTGTACATGCGCTTAATGTAATGTTGAAAAGCAAGTTTCTATCAAGAAGGGCAAAAGTACAGCTATACAAAACAACTATACAGCCAATAGTAACATACTGCAGTGAGACATGGACAATGACAAAAAATGAACAAAATTTACTGGAGATCTGGGAAAGGAAAATACTAAGGAAGATATATGGAGGAAAAATAAGGGACGGTTTATGGATAAGAAGATCAAATGATGAGTTAAAACAATTATACAACCAACCTAATATATAGGAGTGATAAAGGCTCAGAGACTTAGATGGCGAGGTCACATTGAAAGGATGCCAAACACGAGGACTCCAAAGAAGGTACTAAACTACACTATAACTTCAAGAAAGAGAAGAGGAAGGCCGAAAAATAGATGGAAGCACGACGTCGAAAAAGATTTGGAAAGAATGGTGCTAGAGGGCCAAAAAAGAAAAATGAGTGACAGGAAGGAATGGAGGAAAATCACATATCAAGCCAGAGAAGAGCTCAGCACATAAAGAAACGTGAAAATGAAGAAAGAAAAAAAAAACAAACTTTTCAAGCCATGGGCCTCTAAGGCCTTTAGTGCTATTGTATATATATATATATATATATATATATATATATATATATATATATATATATATATATTGTTATATTTCTATTTGATATGAAAATTAAATTTTGATAATTATAGACAAAATTCAATTTAATATAAAATATTTTCAATTTTCTCAACCACGGGCATATAAATTTAGAACAACCTGTATACAACAAATTGTTATATTTAATTTTAAGAAGTGATTAAACGAAACTCGGGACAATGCTCTTAGAATGAACAAAGTGAAAGGCGCGTACCATTGTCGTTGTTCGCGGAAGGTTCGATCATTAGCCTATGCTAAATAAGACTCAAGTGAAATCGATAATAGGTCATTATCGTTGTTCGCGGAAGGTTCGATCATTAGCCGATGCTAAATAAAACTTAGTGGAAGTAGATAATAGATCATTAAAATTTGTAATTAGTAGAAAGTAATTTTAGAATGGGAATTAACTGTTTTTCTTTTGAAATCCATTAAGCATATTTAGAAAGATTAAAAATTGGTTTTGAGGAATACTGCGAATGAGAGTTGGTGGTGGAAGTTTGATTTGTGAATCTGGAAGGGATATTTAGAAAGTAGGGGAATGAATGACAAATAGAGATCAGAATGTTTTGAGCTGTCGAGAAGTGAAGTCCAGTAGTAGACGGTAGTGTACGGAGAGTGAGAAAGCCGGTGTAGTTCCGTGAGTGTGGAGTATCTATCGTGGAACGAGAGGTAGGCCAGGTTGAGAGTAAAAGAACCTCCTTGAGCCAAGAGTGTCCCGGTAGCTGATTGCAGTTTCGAAAAAGGTAGAATACAGCATCACGACAGAAGCAGATACGAGAGCTATACGAGCTAGTTTTCAAAGGAGAACATTACTGAAAGCCAGGACGAGGTTTTGATCGCAGCCAAGGATAGTAGGAAACGGGTCTTGTGTGAAGACATTCTCAGTTCACCAGAAAAAGGTCAGTCTCATTTGTTTGGACATGAATGTATGGGTTTTTCGTATTAAATACCACATTATAAATTGAAGAACATAATAAATAATATCAGAAAAGCTTCATCAAACTTAAATAGAATTGTTGCTAATAAATCCTAATAGTTAAATGTTAATAAAAACTATCAATTGGAAACCAAAAGGAAATAAGATTCCCATTTGTAAATATCATGTTTAAGAAAAATAAGATCTAGCAAATATTAAGCAGTGATTGCCATTTAAATAAAATAAACAATATTTTGATTATAATTGTAACCCATATATGTGTATTATTTTACTCTTTTCTTCCCTATCCCGATTAGGAACCATTGAGAAATACTTAGAAGCCACGAGAGTAAGTAATTAATTTTATAATTCGCCCTGAGATTGAAAACATATTGATATGTGATCTGGAAAATTAATTAGATTATTATTAATACATTGATTAAATTAAATGACATAAGAATATTATCTCATATCAATAATCAAGATCACATCAACTGGCGCCCAACGTGGGGCATGGAAAAGTATTTCTAGTGGCAAATTTGAAGGATAGAAAGAGTAAAGCCGGTATTTGAAAATTTATATGCCTGTGGTAAAAAGTGAGATAATTACATTTGATAACATAAAATTTTAGATCTCTTTAGGTACAAATTTACATAACTGATTTAATATTTTATTTTTACGATATTTACATTTGATATATTTATTGACAATTTATAATATTTGGGTGAGAAAAAGTCGTCTTGGTAACATACTAGTAAAATTTCATATTTGGCGGGGACAGTACTTCTTGAAAACAAATGTCTGTGACAAGAAGCCAAAGCAAAGACAACAAAAAACAAAAAGAACATTCAGACCAAGAAGATATTTTAGACACGACAATCATGGCATCAGAACAGCAAGAATTATCAGGAATAGATAAATTATTACAACTAATGCAACTCCAGTCACAAAAAATGGATAAAATGCAAGAAAATCAGGAAGAAACATAAAAAAAAATGGATGAATCACAACAAAAAATGGAACAGAAAATGGATAAAGTGGAGAAAAAATGGATGACAATCAACAGGAAACAAAACAAGCGATAGAAGAGAACAATAAGAAAATAGAGGAACGCATAGAAAAGTATGAAATGAAAATTAAAGATCACATGCAAAAACAAGAAATGAGAATGAAGGACCACATGAAAGAACAAGAAATGAAAATTCAAAATAAAATGAAGGAGTTAACGAATTGCCAGAAAAAAGAAATGGAAAGTTTGGAAAACAAGTTGCAAAACGCTATTCAAGCAGACATAGAAGAAGTGGAAAGAAAGATTGCGGAAATCAATACTCAACAGAATGTCGGAGAAAGAAGAGAAATGGTTATACATAGCACAGATGACGTGAAGATAAGGTTTGGCGGGGATGTAAGAAGATTACACCCAGTGCCGTTCATAAATAGCCTAAAAAAGAAAATACAGCACATCGGAAATTTCGAAACAGCAAAAGAAACTATCAGAAACCATCTCAAACATGAAGCAAGCCTATGGTTCGATTGCAAAGAAGAAGAATTTGACAGTTGGCAACAATTTGAACAAAAATTTTTGAATTATTTCTGGGGAAAAGTCCAACAATTGGAAATTAACAAGGAATTGCAAAATGGGAAATACAATGATAGGATGGGTATATCAGAAAGGACATATGCATTACAAATTTACTATAACGCAAAACATTTACAATATAATTACTCATCGGAACAATTAGTCGAACTGATTGCAAGACATTTCGAAGAAACGCTGGAAGACCATATCACATTGCAAAACTACAAAGACATAGATAGTTTATGCCAATTCCTACAAATAAGAGAATCACGTTTAAGAGAAAGAAAATCAAGAAGGTCGCGAGAAGATTACAGGCCCCGAGAAACACAGGATTGCAGAGATAGAAATCAAAATAGGAGGGACTATACAAGACGAGATTTTAATCCCAGAAGGGAAAACGAAAATAGAGACAACGGAAGAGGAAATTATGAACAAAGAAATAGGCAATGGAATCAGGACAGAAATCGAGAATACCAGAATAGAAACACCACACTCGCAAATCAAGAAAACAGAAATAATGGTAGACAAAATGAACAGGTATATCGAGAAAACCAAAACAGATCCGACAGACCAAGAGAAAATAGAAGAGAAGTAAATAATACCCAGACAGATGAATATGACGGAGAGAGACATTATGACGAAAATATAAACTACGATGAGCAACCGGCGTTTTTTCACGACGGCGCTCACTAAAAACCAAAAATCAAACAGGAATCTTTTGTAACCCCAAGGAGTTTATTAAATTGGCAAGAAACAACGAAAAGAAAAATGGAGTTAATTTAAAATTTGTGGATGGATTTATCAACGAGAAACCAATTAAAATTATGATAGACACTGGATCTGAAATAACATTGGTCAACAGAAAACTAATAGAAGAAGTTAACTTAACAAATTTAATTTACAAAATACCTAGGGTAAATTTAGTGGGCGCAAACAAACGGACATTGGCAACTATAAATGAAGGCATACGAGTAATGGTACGACTGGGTAAGAAGATGTATGCACTACAATGTGTAATAATGCCAAACATGTCACATGACATGATAGTAGGAGTTGACGAATTGGCAGAAAAACATGTAGTGATAGATTTTAAAAATAATACGATGAATCTAACAGAAGAAAAAGAAGAAGAACAGAACAAGGAACAGGAGAAACAAAATACGGACGAATCAGGTAAAGAACAAACAGTGGAAATGAATTTGGCAACGAAGCAAGGACAAAGAAGAAAAGGGAGAAAAAGTCAGAAAAAGACAAAAGAAAATGAAACCTGTGGCTCCTCAAAAGAAGAGTTGAGCCCAGAAGAAGAAAAATTGAGAGTATCAAAAGCAAAAGAAAACTGGGATTCCTCAAAAGAAGAGATGAGCTTAGGAGAAGAAGAAATAAAGCTAACAAATGAAAGCGAAAAAGATATGATCGAAACAGTGGCATTTGAAGAGGAGGCATATGAAAACGAGGATGCAGAATACACGGTAAAAGTATGTGAAAAATCTGAGGAAAAAGACAGAAGATTGATATGGGAAAAAGGGAAAAACAACATAATAGCCGACACTCTAACACAGGATGAGGACACTGAAAATAAGGAAACAATTACTCTACAGGTGGGACTAATTAGAGTAATACAAGAAGAAGGGGTATAAGACGTAGATTAAAGTAAGGAAATATACAGGGAGTTGGTTTTGCCTCGAGAAAATTTATTTAAAAATACAGATAAATTTTATCGAATACAAGGCGGGGATTTGTTATATTTCTATTTGATATGAAAATTAAATTTTGATAATTATAGACAAAATTCAATTTAATATAAAATATTTTCAATTTTCTCAACCACGGGCATATAAATTTAGAACAACCTGTATACAACAAATTGTTATATTTAATTTTAAGAAGTGATTAAACGAAACTCGGGACAATGCGCTTAGAATGAACAAAGTGAAAGGCGCGTACCATTGTCGTTGTTCGCGGAAGGTTCGATCATTAGCCTATGCTAAATAAGACTCAAGTGAAATCGATAATAGGTCATTATCGTTGTTCGCGGAAGGTTCGATCATTAGCCGATGCTAAATAAAACTTAGTGGAAGTAGATAATAGATCATTAAAATTTGTAATTAGTAGAAAGTAATTTTAGAATGGGAATTAACTATTTTTCTTTTGAAATCCATTAAGCATATTTAGAAAGATTAAAAATTGGTTTTGAGGAATACTGCGAATGAGAGTTGGTGGTGGAAGTTTGATTTGTGAATCTGGAAGGGATATTTAGAAAGTAGGGGAATGAATGACAAATAGAGATCAGAATGTTTTGAGCTGTCGAGAAGTGAAGTCCAGTAGTAGACGGTAGTGTACGGAGAGTGAGAAAGCCGGTGTAGTTCCGTGAGTGTGGAGTATCTATCGTGGAACGAGAGGTAGGCCAGGTTGAGAGTAAAAGAACCTCCTTGAGCCAAGAGTGTCCCGGTAGCTGATTGCAGTTTCGAAAAAGGTAGAATACAGCATCACGACAGAAGCAGATACGAGAGCTATACGAGCTAGTTTTCAAAGGAGAACATTACTGAAAGCCAGGACGAGGTTTTGATCGCAGCCAAGGATAGTAGGAAACGGGTCTTGTGTGAAGACATTCTCAGTTCACCAGAAAAAGGTCAGTCTCATTTGTTTGGACATGAATGTATGGGTTTTTCGTATTAAATACCACATTATAAATTGAAGAACATAATAAATAATATCAGAAAAGCTTCATCAAACTTAAATAGAATTGTTGCTAATAAATCCTAATAGTTAAATGTTAATAAAAACTATCAATTGGAAACCAAAAGGAAATAAGATTCCCATTTGTAAATATCATGTTTAAGAAAAATAAGATCTAGCAAATATTAAGCAGTGATTGCCATTTAAATAAAATAAACAATATTTTGATTATAATTGTAACCCATATATGTGTATTATTTTACTCTTTTCTTCCCTATCCCGATTAGGAACCATTGAGAAATACTTAGAAGCCACGAGAGTAAGTAATTAATTTTATAATTCGCCCTGAGATTGAAAACATATTGATATGTGATCTGGAAAATTAATTAGATTATTATTAATACATTGATTAAATTAAATGACATAAGAATATTATCTCATATCAATAATCAAGATCACATCAATATATATATATATATATATATATATATATATATATATATATATATATATATATATATATATATATATATATATATATATATATATATATATATATATATATATATATATATATATATATATATATATATATGGACATCTATATTAATAACCTTTATGTTTCCTGCAGCCGATTTTGATGATATACATAGTTGCAAACAAATGAATATCAAAAAACGGTAAATTTTCGCTTTTTTCGTCTATAACCAAAAAGTTAAGCATTTTAAACAAATTTGAGAGTAAGAAACTCATAAATCGTCTAAAAAATTTCAATATGGCGTTCGCTGAATATGTATATCCTTATTGGTTGCTTAGAAAATTGCAAAATAAATCATAAATTTTGAGTTTTTATAAATATTCATAACTTCTGTAAAAATTAACTTAGGACCTTCTTATTACACGAATTGCTGAGACTTCTGGTGCTTAAATTATATTTTAAATTTCAAGCCAATTGGTCAAATAGTTTAAAAGTTATTTAATTTGTTTATCCTAAATTCATTTTTTTTGCAACACTATAAGTCAGAAAATTATGAGGCTACAGTAAGACTTCTGACAGTTTATGGAAGAAGAACATTTATACTATTGACTTAATTAAAAAAATGACAAAAAGTAATTTTAAACAGTGTAAAACTATTTTGCAAAAACACGTCGATTTTTTGCTTACTTATAAACAATTAGGATAACTTTTTAACCGTTACCCGTAGAAAAATTATTTTTTCATATTTGGAAAGACTGAATTTTTATACACATTTAGAAAGAAAAACAAATGTCCTAGGACAATTAGGGACAAAGTTAGCCCCCCTTTTTTTTAATTTACATGTTTTTGCAAAATAATTTTGCAGTATTTAGAATTATTTTTTGTCATTTTTTTTTTAAATTAAATTAATAGTATAAATCTTCTTCTTTCATAAACTATCCAAAGTATTAGTGTAACTTCATCAATTTCTGACTTATAGCGTTGCACAAAAAATTAATTTGGGATAAACAAATTAAATACCTTTTAAACTATTTGACCAATTGCTTTGAAATTTAGGATATGATTTAAGCACCAGAAGTCTCAGCATTCCGTGCAATAAGAACGTTCTAAGTTAATTTTTACATAAGTTATGAATATTTATAAAAACTCAAAATTTATGATTTATTTTGCCATTTTCTAAGCAACCAATAAGGATAGACATATTCAACGAACGCCATATTGAATTTTTTTATACGATTTATGAGTTTCTCACTCTCAAATTTGTTTAAAATACCTAACTTTTTGGTAATAGACGAAAAAAGCGAAAATTTACCGTTTTTGATCTTCATTTGTTTATAACTATGTATATCATCAAAATCGGCTGCAGGAAACATATAGGTTATTAATATAGATGTCCATACTACTCAAAAAATTTGGTTTCGGCCTGGAGGGGGTTGTGTCACCAACACGATATTCTTTTTCCTTATTTCTCTGAACTATTCACTTTGTAAAGATTTTCAATATACTGCGCAAACCCTTCTGAAAAAAGATTAAAAAGGTTATGGTATTGTTTAGCCACACAGGTACGTATACAGTGCCAGCAAAAAAATCTTTATACAAAGTGAATAAAACGCATAAATTACATAAATTATTATTTTATTTTTTTGTGTTTTGTTCAAATTCCTCCATGAAAATATCTGCTAATAATAGAGACAATGGTAAGCCCATGGGTATTAAGTTTTCTGCAATGGCACATTGGTGAAAAGGCTGGTGACAAGCATATTGTTGGAACTGTAATCTACTTCTGCTAGGTTTTGTGCAAGAATTGTTGAGTTTTTAATGAATAATAACCCGCTTAACAACTTTTTGGTACAATTTTTAAAAGAATCTGAATCTCTTGATAACGATTTCGAGAGTGGAAATCGAAACGTCAAACATTTTAAAAATTTAATTTTCATTACAATAAAAAATTGTGGCTTAGTCCGATATAAACAAAATATTTAACTTAGACATGAAGAAGACAGAATATATCAAAACCTGTTTATATGTTGTCGCTACAATATTAGAAGTAATATAATATTTATCTCTCAAAATAACTTCATTAGTATCAATTATTGTTATAATTCACTCATAATAACATTAAACACTCATTAAGTTTTAAATATCACAACAATTTACCTCCTAAATAAAAAATACACTTGCTTTGCACCGATCCTCGAACAAAAATCAGCCACTACTGACATTCAAAGACTCAAAATCGAAATGCATGTTTCGATGTTTCCATTAACAAGAAATCCCATCCCACATGCTTAAACATTCATAATATGAAATATTGTTTCATGCAAGTGAAAAATAATCTTTGAGTTGGTAAAAAAGCAGCGAATCCGTTATTTATGAATAAAATAAACATCTTACAAACAAATATAAAATGGGATTGGCGCGACTAAAATAAATAAACATACATGTTGATTTACTGGTTACAGAAGGGGTAGATCAAACATACATGATCATATCCTAGTGTATTCCACCACAGAAGATTTTACAAAAATTTAGTATCAACTTGAGCATTAAAACGTTTAGAAATAGAAAATTTAAAATATTAAAATAAGGTTCTGAAGCCGTTTTTTGTGGCATATGTCGTTAAATATTATACATATTTATATGAAAAATATACAGAGTGGGCCAAAGAAAAGAGCCCACCTCGATATTTGGCAGTATTTATTAGATTTTAAAACCTGAGAAAGTGGTTTAATACATCGACAACCGGACTATTCAGAATAGCAGCAAGCAAAGTTAGGATAGCCATGCTGATCGCCAACATCCGGAACGGATAGGCACCTTAAGAAGAAGAAGATTAGATTTTAAGGAAATGACGAAACAGGTCAATTTTTAATTTAAGGGGACACAGTTTTACGGTACATACAATTGTCAGTTCTCAACCCCCTCCCTTACACTTCCCCCACCCCTTTTTTAAATAGGGAATAGAGATCGTGTGTTAGCTCATTTAAAAGGTTATTCAATTCTCTATTCAGTAATATAAACATTAACATAATTATTTATACAGGGTGTCCAAGAAAAAAATATTTTAATTAAATTAATTGACACAAAAGTGACTACTGCTGTCACACTAGTGGAGTCACTGAAGGTGGATATGAGTTATTACCTCCGATTTCGTTCAACCTTCATCGATTTGCATGAAAATTGGTGAGTGGGTTAGAGGATATCTCAAGAAACAAAGGTGACATGGTGCCAACTTGCGCTTTTACCCTGGGGGTGGATTCCACCCCTTCTCGGGGTGAAAATTATTTTATTAAAAATAACCCCATAATTAGATAGGGGGACAAATTATAAGCAAACTTTGTAATATAAAGTTATTAAAATAAATCAAAATTTTTGAGTTATTAAAGATCAAAAATTTCAATTTTTCGTACGAAAAATTTCAATTTTTCGTACGAAAAATGCATGTTTTTAACCGATTTTTCATAGATAACTCAAAAACTATAAGTTTTTACAAAAAAGTTATTATTACCAAAATTGAAGCTAATAAAAAATTAAATAATCTCCTTACTAAAAAACCTTTTAATATTAACAAAAAGTGAGTTATAGGTAATAGACCAGTAAGGATCTGTTTTTAGGTGGATGTGAGAGGTGGCATTCAGATTTTTGCGGATAAAGTTAGGTGATAACTTCGTTAATAATAATTGATTTATGCTCCTTCTCAAATATGCCCGGAACATTAATAAAAAAAATAAAACATTTAAAAATTTCAAAACATTCCGTCTTTTTTCTAATTTTTTTGCTTATAACTTAAAAACTATTCATTTTAGAACAAAGTCGTATAGGAATAAAACAAAGATAATTAAATTTTCTATCAGATGCGACTGGTTAAAAATGTCTTAATTTATCACCCTTGCTTCAAAATAGCAATAAATATAAAATAAGGGGGCAAAACAAGCCTGTCCTTATTCAATGATATTCCATCACTTAGGTTACACTTGGAACCTTCCTAATTCGCTTAGAAAATTTTTGTACTGTGCTAAAGCCGTACACCAAATTTCATTAAAATTGACTTACTAGATTTTGCATAATAATTTTGCAATCTCAACTTTTTTAAAAAAATTAAAATGTTTTAAAATCTTGCACAACAAAAACTAGAACATACAAAGATTTGTCATTTTTTTTACATATAAAGAAGTACTCCACCTATCTAATGCACTTTACAGAATCGAAATCGGATTATTAAAGCAGCCTCAGCAATGTTTTGAAGTTATAAACAATTTTTTGGCTTATAAACAAATTAGTGCTGTGGCCAGGAGGGGGTGCTACGGGCTCCTTTATTTAGATGGGCTTACCCAAGTTTTTTTTATGTATTTTGACCCGTAAACACGAATTTTTTGGGTAACAGTTGATCCGGATGTCGATAAGATTGTTATAAACAAAGAACTTGAGGAATTACATAACATGGATTTTTCGCAAAATAAAACATTTTTTTGTATTTCTTGGGTAATTCTAAGCAAAAAATGTTCTTACTAGTTTTTTCGTAGGATGCATAGTTTTCGAGATAAACGCGGTGGGACTTTCAAAAAATCGAGAAATTGCAATTTTGAACGCGAATAACGTTTGATTAAAAAATAAAATAGCAATTCTGCTGACAGCACTTGAAAGTTTAAGAGGATCGGTACGTATTTTCGCCTGCAATGCTATTCAAATGGGGATTCATTTTTTTCGAATCCTGAGAAAACTAATAAGTATTTTTGAAAAATTTAAACGCAGAATGAAAGATCACGTTATTAGCGAGGGCCAAAAGTCCCTGAGAACTTCTATAATGTTTATTTTAATAAGTTACAGGGGTGAAAAACTAAGAGAAAATTTAGTGTGATTTTTAATTTTAAATGTATCGTTCAAAATAAACTTTTTATTTATTCTAAGGGACTTTCGGCCCTCGGTAATAATTTGGTCTTTCATTCTACGTTTAAATTTTTCAAAAATATTTATTGTTTTTTTCGGGATTCGAAAAAAATAAACACAATGCCGTGCTAATATTTTCCAAATCTATCTTTGTCTTACAACGCACTCAGCCGAATATAATATTGTCAGCATAATATTGTCAGTCAGACACTGACAATCAGTGACAATTTTAAATATTTGACATTGCATCGGGAATATGTTGAGTTATTGATTAAATATTATTGAAATATAGTGTATTTGATAAATAATTGATTTAAGACGTGAACTTAATAAAAAGTTATTTATTGTGTATTATTTGCGGAAGATCCAAGCAGAGAATACATCAGGATAATATATTCTGTAATCCAAGTATTTTGTTGTTAAATATGTTCAAAATTGGAAGCGTTCCATAACAATATATTATTAAAAAATCCCTTTAACACTTTTCCTCTTTTCTATATTGAATATTAGTCTTTGTTGTACAAATAAATTATTACAATCACTGAATAGGTACATAGTTAGTGAAAAAATTATCACATTTATTAACTGAATTAATAATTTCCAATTATAAAAATAACAGTTATCCAAGAACATTCAAAACCCATCTCTTTAAATTAATGATGACATTTTCAAGTAGAATGACATTCTAGTAATGTTTACAAATCCATACCAGTGTGAATTTTACTACACGTAATTGCCGTGTAAAGACAGAAAAAGTAGGGATACACGTAAAATATTTGCGAATTATGTACCCATAGCCTTAAGTCAAATTATACCGGTTTTAATTGTTTGCATTGCTAAAAATTAATTTTTTTATTATTAAACAAAGCTATTTGTTTATAAGCCAAAAAATTGTTTATAAATTTAAAACATTGCTAAGGCCCCTATATAATCCGATTTTAATTCTGTAAAGTGTATTAGATAGGTAGAGCACCTCTTTATATGTAAAAAAATTAGCCAACTTACTACTTTTTGTTCAGAAAGATTTTAAAAAATTTTGAACTTTTTTAAAAACATTTAGATTGCAAATTTATTATGCAAAATTTATTTGGTCGATTTTAATGAAATTTGGTACACGATTTAAGTATATTACAAAGAATTTCCTAAGCCAATCACTAAGGTTCTAAGTGCCACCAAAGTGGTTAAAAAATATTGAATAACAACAGACTTATTTTACCCCCTTATTTTGTATTTATTGCTATATTGCAGAAAAGGTAATATCTTACGACATTTTTTACCAGTCGTATATCATACAAAATTCAATTATCTTTATTTTATTTCTCTACGACTTTGTTCCAAAACGAACCGTTTTAAAGTTATAAACAAAGAAAGTAGAAAAAAATCGATGTTTTTCGAAATTTTTAAGTATTTTAATTTTTTTATTAATGTTCCGGGCATATTTGAGAAGGAGCATAAGTCAATTATTATTACTGAAGGTGTCACCTAACTTTATCTGCAAAAATCCGAATGCCACCTCTCACATCCAAAAATAAACGTTTTTTCGCAGATCCTTACTGGTCTATAATTGAATGCATATTTTTTTCGGTGGGTACCCAAATCTAAGTATTCAAGCTTAAATTACGGGAAAATGATGCATTTTATAATATAAACTTATTACACATTTGTGAAAGTACTTAGAAATATCTATCAAATGAGATAACTAACAAGTTAATAGCATTGAAATTTATGTTCCATAAAATTTTCAAACTTTATCTTTTAAAATTTTTTCCAAAAAATGTTATCGTTTTTTTTTTAATAACTCCGCTAATTTTTAAGATATCAAGTTCACCTAAAAACGGTTTGAAAGGTAATTCTAAAGGCTATTAAAACACGTTGAATCTAATCTTTTAAACCCCTTACTTTTCTTAAAATCAAAGATTAAATGGGCCCCGGTACATGGTTCTCGGAGCAAAATTTAAGCTTTACACGTTTCTATCTCGGATATTTTTCACCCTACGGAAATAACAAAAAAGGTATAATATTTGATATAGAAAAAACTAAAATTTGGTTATGTATCATTTTGTACCTATATTGAGTAATTTTGTAGTTATTATGAAAAGAAAATGAAAATAACAATAATTTTAAAAATTCTGATTTTTTAAATTATATCTTTTTTCAAAAATATGCATTCTAAACCGGTGAAAATTGTTAAGATCATTACTTATGCTAATACAAAGAAATTTTTGTAAAGATTACTATGAATTTTAATTTTTGTGGAAATGGCGTAATAACAATTTTTCACTTTTTCCTAGAAAATTCGAAAGGATTCTCTTAGTTTCACCATAACTTGCTTAATTTTGATGCTATTAACTTCTTCTGGAGCTCATTTGTTAGGTATTCTGAAGTACTTTGATAAGTGTGTAGCAGGTATATTTTATAAAATGCACCGTTGTCCCGTTATTTAAGGTTGAATACTTAGATTTGAATACTCATCGAAAAAAATGTACATTCAATTACCCATAACTCACTTTGAATTAACATTAGTTTAGTACTTTGAGTGAATAGTGTATTCAGTTATTTATTGTCTTCAATTTTGGTAAGAATAACTTTTTTGTAAAAGCTAATAGTTTTTGAGTTATACGTGAAAAACAGCTTTAAGACATGCATTTTTTTACGAAAAAATAAAATCTTTGATCTTTAATACCTCAAAAAGTATTGATTTATGTTAATAACTTAAAATAACAAATTTTGCTTAGAATTTGTCCCTCTATCGATATATGGTATTATTTTTAATAAAATAATTTTCACCCCAGAAAAGGGGTGGCATCCACCCCCAGGGTAAAAGCGCAAGTTGGCATCAGGTCACCTTTGTTCCTTGAGGTATCCTCTACCTCCTTACCACTTTTTATGAAAATCGATGGAGGTTCAATGAAATCGGAGGTGAAAACCTTCAGTGACTGCACTAAACAGAAAAAAATGTTTTTTGATAAATAAACATTGCTTTTCTAGGGGAGTGCATTTAGATTTTCACTTCGGAAAAAATCAAACAAGATAAAACTATTAAGAAATGTTTAATAAACAACATATCAAAAAGTTCTACTCGAGAAGTGGGTGCTTCATTTTTTATTAAACAAATGAACAGCGAAGTTAGATGTTTTTTTAAATAACTGCGAGAATATAATTTTTAGAAAAAAACTGACTTGACCATTGAAAAATTCAGAAAATTTTACAAAAAAAACCTTATATAAAGATTTTTCTAAAATTAAATCTCTAGCTTCTGTAATTTTTTATTTATAACGCTAAAGTCACCCTTCTCACACACATTGGCGCACTGTAAACTAGCGTTGGAAGAAGTGCACGGTTGAGTTTTTTAAATGTAATTCTTTAACTAATGGATCAAAAGAAATTTTACAAATTGGACATGAAAGAAGATGAAATAAGCTATCTTATGGTTGTAATAAAAAGAAATAAAATATATGGACATAAGTACGGGGTGGGCGGAAAGTGAGCCTTACATGAATTTTGTTTAAAAATAATTTAAAAATGTGTAACTAATACAATTTTAACTATAAAACTCTCAAATTTGCACAACTTACCTCTCAATCATCTTACTAAACGATGTTTCATTTAAAAAAAATCTCAAAAATTTAATTCAAATAATACGCTGTCTCAAAAAATGTAATTTTTGAAATCTTCGTAGTTTTACAGAATTCCCACTACTTTAAGACGGTATTACTTAAGTTTGAATAAATCTAATACAATTTTTTTCATATTTTTTTAAAGCTTAGGATGTAATATTTAAAAAACACTGAATTATTTTAGTTTAAAAATGAAATAAACAATTTCTTTTTGAGAATACTAAGAAAGATAACAAAAATGTAATACAAAAACCGAAAAGTACCAGTTGAAAAAATGTATATACAGAGTGATCAAAACTTTTTTCTGTAAAACTTACCTAAAATATATTTAATAATAAGCTTCAACAATAACAAATGTTCAACAAAAAAATTTTTTTTAGCTCTTATACAGTATGTCTGCGTAACTTGGAACCTATTGATAACTTTTTTAATATCAGTTTTACGAAAAAAAGTTATTCTTTATAAAATACTCTGCATCGTATATAACATAAGATGCAACCATCAAATATCAAATTTTGTTAATTTTGTACGAGGTATGTCAAAAAATATAAATTTCACTCAAGAGTAAAGTACCTTTATATTTCACAATATCGAAAATTTTTATAAAGAAAAGTTGTTTGGAATTAGAAACTATGTTCCAATATGTAATTATATCCTTCTAATCGAGAATTTTTTTTAATATTATTTCAAATTAATTAAACCCAACATCATTAAATTTTCACTTATTATTTCTGATAACTGATGTATTATTAATTTTATCAAGAAAGTTATTCATCATAAATAGCTGTGCATGGTCTAACACTTAATATCCAAATATAAAATATTATATTTTATCAATATTATACGAGGTATGTTAAAAAATTATATTTCGCGCAATAAATATGTAGCTTTATAGTTCACAATATTTCGATTAGAAGAGTGTTATTGCATATTGACACATCGTTTTTAATTCTGAACAACTTCTCATAATAAGAATTTTCAGTATTATGAAAAATATAGGTATTTTACTCCTAACTGAAATTTTTATTCATTGACATATCTTGTACAAAATTGATAAAAATTGATATTTTTTGATTGCATTTAAAGTTTTAGAATATGCAGAGCATTTTACTAAGAATAACTTTTTTATTTATGATCCCATTGCAACAATTTTTTGAATATTGAAGAGATAGATTTTGAATAATTTGTTCTTTCTTTCTAATACATTTTAATTTTTAATATTATTGTGAAAATTATTTGTTTATCTTTTTTTTTAAGAATAAAATTCCATATTTGTTTGATTGGATTCTACTTGTTTTTCATTTAAATATCCGCCATTTTGGATCCGCCATTTTGAAATTTTAATTTTTAATCTTTAATTCAGATTCAACAACCTGTTAAAAATAAAGACAATAAATGTTTTAGAAAAATGTTCTTTTTTATGTTCTTTTTAGAAAATCCGCATTTTTGATCCGCCATTTTATAGTTTATAATGTTAACATTTAAGTTAGGTTTATCAAAGCTCTCAAAAATAAATATATGTAGAAATAAATACATTTTGTAAAGAAATTATGATTTTACAACTATTTTTTAAGTTATCCGCCATTTTGGATCTGCCATTTTATAATTTAAATTATCAAAATGTGATTCAGGTTCAGCAACCTCTCAAAAATATCCACATATATGTCAACAAACACGTTTTATAAAAAAAATTCGGATTTTACAACTGCGTTTTAAGGATTTTTAGAAAAAAATCCGCCATTTTGAATCCGCCATTTTGAATTTGCAAATTGTAATGTCAGATTCGGGTTCAGCATAATCAAAACTAAAACAAAAACATTTTTTATCAAAATAAAATGTTGAATTCACCCATATTCTTAACATTATTTATACAAAACAATTGTTACTGTTTAAACAATTAATAAACAATTAGCGGCGAAATCTGTGAGTGGAACTTTTTACTTTACCATATTTATAAACTAACAAAAAAAGTTTTAGAAAAATATAACCTTGTTTGATTTTTTCCGAAACATTGTATCTTTTCGTTCTAATTGCACTCCTCTATTCGCTTAATTTCAATGTTCAAGCTGCCACCCATCGATCTGCCTCTTGATAGGTTGACTATTGAATTTAAGCGAAAAACAATATTTATTTGTCAATAAACATTTTTCTCCGTTTTCTGTCAGTAATAGAATGTGTTTTGAGTTAAATAAATTGTATACATTCTTCTTTTGGTGTCAATTAATTTAATTAAAAATAATTTTTCTTGGACACCCTGTATAAATAATTCTATCAATGTTAATATTAATGAATAGAGAATTGAATAACCTTTCAAATGAGGTAGCACACGACCCGTATTCCCTATTTAAAAATAAGGGGTGTGGGAAATGCAAGGGAGGGGGATGACAAATGACAGATGTATGTACCGTAAAAATGTGTCCCCTTAGATCAAAAATCGACCTGTTTCTTCATTTCCTTAAAATCTTATAAATACTGCCAAATATCGAGGTGGACTCTTTTCTTTGGCCCACTCTGTATAAAGTCTACTATAGAAAAATGGGTGGAAATGCATAATTGCATTTTAAAGTGCAAAAAATGCATCCAAAATTGCATAAACATGTCAAAATAAGCATTAAGGGCCGGATTTTGTTACACGGAGGTTTTTAGGGTCGCTCAACACGACTACGCCATCAGAACCGACCTCCGGAGCAGCAGGTGCCCAGGGCCACTGCTTAAGACACGTCATCTGAAGTTTCATGGGGTATCGTCACTAAATTGATACAAAATTATTACTTGGAGGTTTTTATAGTCGCTGAACACGAATACGCCATCAGAACCGACCCCCGGAGCACCTGGAGCACCCTAGGCACCCGGAGCACCCTAGGCACCCGGTGCCTAGGGTCATGGCATCTTCTGGAGTTTTGCCGAGCAAAATCGGCACTAAATTAATGCAAACTGATTACACGGGGGGTTTTAGGTGTTACTGAACATGAATACGCCATTAGAAATGATCCCCGGAGCACCTTGTGCCACGGTCATTGCTAAGGCAAAGGATCTTCAGGAGTTTCGAAGGTTTTCGGCCTTGAATGCATGCAAATAGATTGCTAAGCGGCCTTTGGGGTCGCTGAATACGAATACGCGATCAGGGCCCAGAGCACGCCAAATAGAATTCTATTTTGCTGACGTCACAAAATAGAATTTCATAATGGGAGAATCGACGGTTGCTAGGCAACGTGACGTAACTAAAATAGAATTCTATGTGGCGTGCTCCCACAGCAGAACCCACAACGAACCACCAGGTACCCAAGGTCACTGCTAGTTCGGAGTGTTTTTGGGCACTGGGTGCACCGGAGGGTCGGTTCTGTTGGCGTATTCTTGTTCGACGAACCCAAAAACCACCGAGTTATCTGTTTGCATCAATTTAGTGCCGAAAGCACTCGAAACTTCAGAGGACGTGCCTTCGTAATGAACCTGGGCACCAGGTGCTCCGGTTGTCGGTTCTGATGGCGTATTCGTCTTCAGCGACCCCAAAAACCCCCGAGTAATAAAATCTGGACATTAATACACTTAATTTGATATGTTGATGCACTTTTTAATGCATTTTTATGCACTTTAAAATGCAACTATGCATTTCGACCCATTTTTCTATGAAAGACTTTTTCCTGGCATCATCCTGAACACAATGCAAAAAGTTGTAAGTCTCCTAAGTGCTGTATTTAAAAATCGATTTATTTTGTGCTAAATGCCGTGGTCTAGTGATTAACTTCCCATAACATTTACAAAAAGACCATAACCATGTTAAAATGTATTATATTATAGTCATTCGTTCAATGTAATTGTTTATTATTATCGCAAAGTTATACGATTTTAATAGTTTTGAAATATTTTTGATAAGTCCCTTTTATGGAATAGGTACGACTTAAAGTAAACAAGTTTAATAGTTAGGCCTGGATTCCGCGTACAAAAAAAAGTTTATTAATGGCAAGCTGAAAATTTGTTAATACCTTAAATACCTTAACGGTGTCTACTCGGACAAACTTTGATGTACGGAAACACTGGAACAGGTTAAGTTTTAAATGTGGAAGAGGTTACAGGTTTCGAACATCAGACTACGAAAACGTCCATGTATTTTGTCCGACAGAACTTCCAATTGATTTGTTACCCTTTCATTAAACTCTCATGCAAAAATTAGACTGGTATTTGAAGAGATATGTGGATAAAGGTCATATGTCACATTATTTGAGAAAATTGTTTTATTAGCTTTTTGTTCTTGTAATATATGCTGTTTAGCCTGTTAAAATTTTAAAATTACCTATTTTTAGCAAAATAAAAATAACAGGAAGGTATTAAAGCAATATGTCACACAATGATTTCCGAATTGTGGTGGATAAAGGTATTATGTCCAAAATTGCGTTTGGACATCACACCTTTATCCACGTCAAATGTGTAAATATGGAGAATTTTCTACTACTTACTATTAGGATAGATAAAGGTAATATGTCCACAAAATTTGAAATATTTGGCTTTAGGTAACTTTTTTTAAATTTAATTTAAAGGGTAAAAAAGTACGTTCAGATACCTGTTTAAAAAAGTATAGCAATGCAGATTTATAAAACAAATAATCAACTTTGAACAAAGACACTAAAATGCTCATTACTCAAAAACATTATTTTGTGACATATGACCTTTATCCACTTATGTCTTCATTTATAACCAACATAATTCCTGTCATTTTATATGTTCTACGTGTCGGACTTATTAAAATGCGCAACATATTCCTTGGACAAACATATTTTCATATACAGTGGACTCTCTCTATAACGAACACGGATATTACGAGTTTTCGCTTATAACGAGGTACATTAAGTGTCCCATGATATTCCTATATGAAGGATATGTTTTTTACCTGTATTTAGCGCAGTAATGGCTATAAATAAACACCCCACCTTCCTGTATATAGAAATTCCCAACATCTGTGTTATTATCGAGGCCAGTGCTGTAATAAACTCTGCCACCTGTAATAAACTTCTTCTGTTTAGGTATATATCGACCGATATAGGAAATTTACAATTTACGATGGCGAAGTCTGCTTGTTCAGGTCGACCATCGACATCTAATAAACTACGTAAGAGGCATCAAAACATTTCAATATTATTGTTTTCTGATATAACGAGATCCTCCTATAACGAGGTAATTAGTCCGCCATTTCAGTTCTCGTTATAGAGGGAGTCAACTGTATAATATAAAGTTTGCTATTGAATAAATTAAAAACAACCTGCTAGTTTTCATAATCATAAACTCGTCAGGATGACACGTTCCACAATTAAAATCACGTTGTTCCACAATTGAAACTTCCCTTCTTCCAGTGTTCCCTTACATCAAAGTTTATCCGACTAGACACCGTCAAGCTACTAAAAAATTTTCAGCTTACTATTAATTAACTTTTTTTGGTACTCGGAATCCTGGCCTAAGTTGTTTAATAGTAAAAACCTTTTTGTATTTTATCGAAATTAATATTAATTTGATACGAGAGCAAAATCTTTTCTCAATACAGAATACAGCATTTATCGGCCATCCCATTTACCCAGTAACATAGACACGCTATGACCTTTTATACGCCATTCTAAATACTCACTACACATGTACCTACTATTATAGAAGCAATACTACTTCATTTCGAGACATAATAAATATTCATTGGTTGTAGGTAATAAACACATTATAACAGACCTTTTCTGTTATTTCCCGCCGCCACGTAATTGTAAACGGCATTTTTCAGTTGGTAACACGTATTGAATGAAACCACGCAAGTAGCCACTTGAATATTTAGTTACGTGGTGTTATTGTATACTGTAAAGATTAGTTTCAGCTCCAATAAGCTAGGAAACCATTTTCCCACAGTTAAGAGAGTCGATAAATAAATAATTCTTATAGCGGTCATCGCTTACGACGTTCTGAAATTTAAAAAATCAAAAAATCTAAAAGTCATTTGAGAAACATATTGTTAGATTTTTTAATTTTTCGGATGAATATACCTACTGTCTAAAATAAAGTTATTAATTAAACAATTCTAAGTTTTATTTTCAAAATAAGACTTTTCATGAGGCAAGCTTCTGATTACGCCTTTGCGGTTTCTATTGCTTGAAAACCATATGAATGTTGAATTAAAGAAGACTAGGAGAGGTCTATATAAGACTAGGGGAGGTCTATAAGACTAGGGGAGGTCTATAAGACTAGGGGAGCACCTCACTGCCCGTCTATTCAACGTGGCAAAATTCCAACGAAAACATGGTCTCTATACTTAGTTAGAACTAATACAAAAGATTGAATGGGTTTTCTGTACCCATCTGCTTTCCAGATGACACATTTTTTTTTATTAAATTTCATACATAGACAAATATTTCTAGCGTGGGTTGCCTATCAAAATCGTGTTATAACTATCCTTAAGGGAGGGGGGCGTAGGGGTTGAAATCAATATTACAATTACAATAACGGTCAACAGCTCATCTCATTTTCTTTTGTAAATTACTCCGCGATTGAAAAAGATATTCCGGTGTGCATCATTTTACGATTTGACAGACAAACAAGAAATTGAAAATAAAAGTTAACAATACTTTAAACGCTTTTCCTCAAAACTGCGTTTTTCAAAGGCTGTAGACATTGTAACTCAAAAACTACTTGACCAACCCACCTTGAATTTTGTATATTTTCTTTAATTCCTTAAGGTAACGCTGTCGAGATCTTTCTTGTTTTATGCTTATTTTTTGTTTAACAATAATAAATATTGTTTTAATCATATACACACAAAAAAAGTTACAACCCTTTGAAGTTACAAAATGAAAATCGATTTTTTCCGATATATCGAAAACTATTAGATATTTTTTAATGAAAATGGACATGTGGCATTCTTATGGCATGAACATCCTAAAAAGAAATTATAGTGAAATTTGTGCAGCCCATAAAAATTTTATGGGGGTTTTGTTTCCTTAAACCCCCCCAAACTTTTATGTACGTCCCAATTAAATTTATTTTATACTACCATTAGTTAAACACAATGTTTTAAAACTTTTTTGCCTCTTAGTACTTTTTCGATAAACCAGTTTTAATCGAGATGCGGCTTCTTTTTTAATATGTTTACATAAAAATTTTATGGGGGGTTTGTGCCTTTAAGCCCCCCAAATGTTTGTGTACGTTCCAATTAAACTATTACTGCTGTACCATTAGTTAAACACAGTGTTTCTAAAACTTTTTTGCCTCTTAGTATTTTTCAGATAAGGCACTTTTTATCGAGATGTGGCTTCTTTTTTAATATGGTTCAAAGTATACCTCAAACTGTAATTTATAAATAAATTTTCATATTATTACCAAGTCTCTAAAATCGTACTTAACAGTACACAAATATGTGGTGGATTTGACAAAATATTCAAAATATCTCAAAAAAAAACCAACTTTTAGAAAAAGTACTAAGAGGCAAAAAAGTTTTAAAAACATTGTGTTTAACTAATTGTGCCACAATGATGATTTAATTGGAACGTACACAAAAGTTTGGGGGGGTTTAAGGGAACAAAACCCCCATAAAATTTTTATGGGGTACGCAAATTTCACTATAATTTTTTTTAAGATGTTCCTATCATAAGAATGTCACATGTCTGTTTTCAATAAGAAACCTCAAACAGTTTTCGATATATTGAAAACAATCGATTTTTATTTTGTAACTTCAAAGGGCTGTAACTTTTTTTAGGTGCACATTTGTACTAAGGTAAGTTAGGTTCAATCGAACTATTTTTGGTCCCAGAATATGTGATTTAATTTATGACCTGTATTTTTGTTACACCCTGTATAATAGAATATAATTTTAATCAAAACGAAACCGTAGATTTTCTTATTTTATTATTTTAATAATAAATATGTTGATTTTCACCCTTTTTTGCAAAAAACATTGTTGTTTTGACTTCTGATTGATATCAAAAAGTCAAAAGTCGATAAAACTAAAAAAATCAACAGCGTTACCTCGAAAAACTCATAAGCTAATAAAATCTGAATTTTTTGTTTACCATGATCCACTGATGAGTTCTGATATCCACCGCAAAATTCATTATATTTTGAGGTGTCTTCAAAAATTTGCCAGCGTTGGCTTATTTTCCAATATTTTTCCTTGAATAATCTATCAATTGTACTGAATATGCCTATTTAATAGGGCTTTTCATTCACAGTCATTTGTTTCGAGCTTCTGTCATGTGTCACATAATATTAATACATCTACGTCATACGTTATTGGTATCTACAATAATACAAACCAAAGACGTATGACGTAGGACGTAGATATATTAATATTATGTGACACATGACAGAAGCTCGAAACAATTGACAGTCGATGAAAAGCCCTATTTAAAGATAAAATACTTCTACCATACTTTCAAAAAAAATCTGCTTGGAATATTGATTTCAACCGCTAAGGCCCCCCCTTAAGGATAGCTATGATACGATTTTGATAGACAACCCATGCTAGAAATATGTGACTATGTATGAAATTTAATAAAAAAATGTTTCATCCGGAAAGCAAATGGGTACAGATCGACCTATATTCGGATCCCGTACTATAAGTAGGTGTAATGAAATAACCGACGTTCTCACAATTATTTATTTACATAGGACGATTGGTTTCGCTGTCTACAGTTTGAACAGCATCATCAGGTCTCCGGTAGAAGTAAATTACATGATGCCGGTATAAGAAATGATTTCAGTAGTATGCACTGTTATACTATTGCTCAATTATTGCTAAAAGGAGGGAAGGTGGCTAGGATGGATATAGCTGCTTTAACTAGTACTTTGGCAGGATCTTGAGGGGAGTTGTGTTAATTACTACCAACACGACATTAAACTTAAGTGATAGTTTGTTTGTTAGAATCAAAGTGGTGTTATTTAATTATGTAGTTGTATTTTATTTATATTTATTATAGAGTTACGTTTATTAATAAATGTTATTTAATCAGATTTATGCGTGGTATAACTAACATAACAGCATTCAGATTATGTATACGAATAGAATATAGTATTAACTGAAAAAAGAATGTGATAAGTATGGATGTGCAATGTTATTAACCAAGTTGGTTAACACTGCAAAGTATATAGTATGAATGAATAGTATGATTGTGACAAGAAATTTATTATATTTGTTAAAAGAAATTTATTAAATTTGTTAAAAGAAATTTATTAAATTTGTTAAAGGTCAGACAATAAAATCACTACTCAACTATAGCCCGATCAGGGAACCCAAAATTTTACGAAAACCTCCAAAAAAATAAAGGAAGGATGAAAATTTGGGAATAGGTAGTTGAAATTGTCTATTATTATATAAGAAAAAATTTACAATTCTACATCCCCTCCATTTTACAAAAATTGGGAAATACGGGGTGAAAAATATTTTCTCAGGAGTGAAAAAACATACGTTCAAGATAAGTCCGGAATTGGATAAAATTACTAATTCTAAGCAACTTTTGTTCTATAGAGTTTTTTCACTAAGTCAATACTTTTCGAGTTATTTGCGAGTGAATATGTTCATTATTAACAAAAAAAAAAACATGTTTTTGGACGGTTTTTCGCAGATAACTCAAAAAGTAAGTATTCTAGCGAAAAAATATTCTTAGTGAAAATATAGCTTATAAAAAAATTTAAAAACATGGTATATGTACGCGTGAGGTAAAATTTAAAATCGAATATTTCAATGTGAAATGACCAAAAAACAGAGTACTTTTCGGGGAAAATTCATTATAGTCTGGGCTGATTATCGGAGAATAGGCCATTTTTGGGAAAAGTTATTTACCAGCAATTTTATTGCTGGAATCGAATCTTATGATTGTATATATTAATAATATAGGTATGCAAAGTCCACAGATAGTGTGCTACTTTTTTTATAAACAAAATGGCACCCGAAAATCGTGTTTTTTCAATTTTTGCTCTATAACTCCAAAGATTTTAACTTTACACCAAAAACACTCAAATAAAAATTCACCGCAATTAAATTCTGCATAGGGACGTGTTTTTTCCGATTTACTTCGATGAAAACTTTCCCCGGAAAAAGCGGGTTTTTCCAACAAAATCTTTAATTTTCAACTAAACTTTTAGATAAGTAATTGTTAATCAATAATTAAATAACTTGGTAATGTAAAAGCCCTTTTCATATAGATCATAATTCCAGAAGCCGATGGAAATTGAACGAACAGTTTAGCAACAATTGAATTGCTAATTAAAAATTTACGGTCGCTATAATAACGACAATAATTATGATGCATAAGAATAACTATGATTTTTTCATAAAAAGACACTATACCTATCTAATGTACTTTACGGAATTGAAATTGGATTATTTAAGCGGCCTCAGGAATATTTTAAAATTATAAAGAATTTTTTGGCTGATAAACAAATAGAATATCTCGGGAAATAATAAACTAAATTAAATTATAAAAACGGTATTCGAAAAACAGCGGCAGGACGCTTCTTTTAAAAGAAAAAACGTTTAATTATGATGAGTAGTTCCTGAGATACAACCGGTCAAAGTTGACCGGAATTTACGGCAAAGATATAAACAATAGGATCATAATTTTCAAACCGTCACCTTTTTATTTTTGTCGTCTTTCTCCACACCAATTTTCATATCCTTAAAATACTCATAACATATATTATTATAATAAAAACTATCGATAATACGTGTGAAAATTGGATTTATTATTTGCCCTGAAATTTTAGGTTTAATCTCATTTAATATACCTATGCGAAGAACCCGTAATTCTGACCTGTTTTTTGTAGATTTCCATTCTACTAATTATGGACTTAATGAAGTTATTTCTAGAATGTTACGTACTGCGAACAATTACCAAACAGATTTAGAATTATTTAATACTTCAACTGCATCATTTAAAACACATGTTAAAAGACTGTTGTAGGCTTAGGTATCTTACTGTATTTTATACATATTGTACAAAAACTGAAAAAGGGTTTCGCCCGTCAATAAATAAATAAATAAATTGCCAAAAATAGCAAAATTCCAATCAAAAATTAGGTTGGAGAAAATGTAACCCTCAAAGTTCACAATCGGTATACGTTAAAACAATGCATTTTCTCGGCTTCTCATGGAGCAATTTCCTTCATTCTTTTTTTGCTCCCAAGTAATTCGAGTAGAGCCATCGAACTAACGCATTATTAAATGTCAAACTTGCTTTTGTTTTGTTATAATAAATTAATTTATTTATTATAACTTTAAAAGGTACACTTGTAGTAAGTTTATCTAAAAAAAAGCCTACAACTGGAAAAAATATGTAGTTTTCTGTCCTTATAAATAAATTAATCTATTATAACAAAACAAAAGCAAGTTTGACATTTAATAATGCGTTAGTTCCATGGACCTATGTCCATGGTTAGTTCGATGGCTCTACTCGAGTTATTAGGGAACAAAAAAAGAATGAAGGAAATTGCTCCATGGGAAGCCGAGAAAATGCATTTTTTTAACGAATACCGATTTTGAACTTTGAGGGTTACATTTTCTCCAACCTAATTTTTGATTGGAATTTTGCTATTTTTGTCAATTTTCACACGTATTATCGATAGTTTTTATTATAATAATATATGTTATGAGTATTTTAAAGATATGAAAATTGGTGTGGAGAAAGAGGGCAAAAATAAAAAGGTGATGGTTTGAAAATTATGATCCTATTGTTTATATCTTTGCCGTAAATTCCGGTCAACTTTGACCGATTGTATCTCAGGAACCACTCGTCATAATTAAAGCTTTTAAAAGAAGCGCCCTGCCGCTGTCTTTCGAATACCGTTTTCACAATTTAATTTAGTTTAATATTCCCCGAGATATTCTATTTGTTTATAAGCCAAAAAATTGTTTATAACTTTAAAATATTCCTGAGGCCGATTAAATAGTCCAATTTCAATTCTGTAAAGTACATTAGATGGGTATAATGTCTTTTTATGAAAAACTCATAATTATTCTTATGCATCATAATTATTGTCGTTATTATAGCGACCGTAAATTTTTAATTAACAATTCAATTGTTGCTAAACTGTTTATTCAATTTTCATGGGCCTCTGGGATTATAATCTATACGAAAAGGGCTTTTACATTACCAAGTTATTTAAATATTGATTAACAATTACTTATCTAAAATTTTAGTTGAAAATTAAAGATTTTGTTGGAAAAACCCGCTTTTTCCGGGGAAATTTTTCGTCGAACTGAATCGGAAAAAACACGTCTCTGTGCAGAATTGAATTGCGGTCAATTTCTATTTGGGTGTTTTTGGTGTAAAGTTAAAATCTTTGGAGTTATAGAGCAAAAATTGAAAAACACGATTTTCGGGCGCCATTTTGTTTATAAAAAAAGTAGCACACTATCTGCTGACTTTGCATACCTATATTATTAATACATGCAATAATAAGATTCGATTCCAGCAATAAAATTGCTGGTAAATAACTTTTCCTTGTATTTTGCTAATTAGCCCAGAGTATTATAACTTTCTTAAAGTGTTTAAAAAAAGGTTTATTTTTGTTTTTTAAAAAAACTTGTAACATTAAAACTAAGTGAGTTACACTCAAAATATTGTTGGTCCCTTTTATTTTTTGGTACAAAAATCGCGAAAATCACCCCCTAATTAGCTTCCCAAATAAAATTAATCGTTACCGTTTCACAAGTTACTTTACTTATTATGTATTATTTATATTATCTATAAGTGTCATTGGTTCAAAGTGCTTATTTTTGGAAAAAATTGGGTTTAAAATAAAACATTTTTATAATTAAAAAAAATGGAATTGTTTATGGAATTAGCTTAAAAATTATTAGTAATATCAAAAATCTTAAAGAGTAATAAAATGTACGCTTTGTTTTTCTGAATATTTTTTCTTTTTTCTTTTTGTTGTTAGACAAAAATTGTTTATGCTATGGCTGTTCAAAATTTGCCTAAACTCGTTCAAGCCATTTTAACTACAGCTTTTTCAAAAAAAAGCACTTTGAACCGATGAAACTTACAGATCATATAAATAATACATACGCAAAGTAACTTGTGACGTGGTAATGATCAAATTTATTTGTGATGCTAATTAGGGAGTGATTTTCGCGATTTTTTTTACCAAAAAATAAAAGGGACCAACAATATTTTGAGCGTAACTCACTTACTATTAATGTTACAAGTTTTTTTAAAAAACACACCTTTTTTTAAACACTTTAAAAAAGTTGAAATGAATTTTCCCCGAAAAGTGCTCTGTTTTTGGGTAATTTCACATTGAAATATTCGATTTGGAATTTGATGAAGAAGAACCTACTTTTCATTAGCTACAACTCTGCTTCTACTGGGTCTACAGACCTCAAGCGTACACCATTTTTTTCAGTTTTTTATAGGCTATATTTTTGCTAAGAATATTTTTTTCGCTGAAATACTTATTTTTTGAGTTATCTCCGAAAAACCGTCCAAAAACATGTTTTTTCTGTTAAAAATGAACATATTCACTTGCAAATAACTCAAAAAGTATTGACTTAGGGAAAAAACTCTATAGAACAAAAGTTGCTTAGAATTAGTCATTTTATCCAATTCCGAACTTATTTTGAACGTATATTTTCGCCTTCGAGAGGGGTATTCCCCTCCATTTTTGAAAAATGGAGGAGATGTAGAATTGTAAACTTTTTCTTATATAATAATAGACAATTTCAACTACCTATTCCCAAATTTTCATCCTTCCTTTATTTTTTTTGGGTCAGATTGTTCTTTGATCGGGCTACTAGGTAAAAACTAACAACTAGTACACCTAGGTAGGGAATCCCTTCAATAAGGGGTACAGTTATCGGGTCCAAATAAATTAAAATAATATAATAAAATTTCAACTACACTATAGTCAATAGTGCATAGAAATGTTATTGTTATTGAAATTAAAGTTGAAAACTGAAATTTGAACTTGGAATTGAAAACTAAATAAATAAATAAAATAGAACTATTATACGTCTGGTCGACTCTTCTGCTCTTCTCTATGCAGTTGAAATGCGGAGCCTTAGAACAGCAAACGCAAATAAATTGAAGGCCTTTGAAATGTGTATCTACCGGAGAATCCTCAAAATTTCATGGACATCGCATACCTCAATACCTAGGCCACATACTGAGAAACAATAAATACCAATATGCTCAACTAATAGTCAAAGAAAAGATCGAGGGAAAGAAAATCGATGGTTGAAAACTGATTTGTTTCCAACCATGTAAATTTCAAAGTGTTCGTCCAATAAAATCTTTCTTCGCGTTTTATATATTTTATTGTGTGACGTGAATTTATTAACGTCACAGATCGAGTTCTGCGTTGCTAATGAGTTTATTTATTAACAAAAATCAAATATAAGAAAAAAGTCTGTCATTAGAAAAGTCCCTGAAAAATCTCCTCTCCCTAAGAATCTCAAATATTTATTAGAAGAACCAGAATTTGTCTCAGCGATTGCGAAAATAATTCCAAATTAGTATCAACATATTCTATATTGTCACCCATACCTGTTCCTGTTACCCATAGTGCGTAAAGAAATAAAAGTTTGTATTGTGTTACTCTTATCTTTACGTACTAAAAGAAACTCCCAATAATATAGTCCATTCAATAACCCCAGAGAAGACAAGGTGGTTGAAGATTCTCAAGAACGAACTAAACACTTCAATCTCAAGCCGCCTGCCTTTTCTCCATGGTCCTTCGAGCCGGATGAATGATTCTCCACGACTAGTGCTCTACAATTCCAGCCCCATCGACTTGCCAGGTACATAGCAGACGCAGGTAGACATGGCCTCCCCTAAAGCCTAGCGTATCGAGGTAAACTCTTTCTTAAAAAACAACAAAGTGCAGGGGTAGCATTAAACAAATATTAGCTTTTTTCCTCATAGATTGTTTCCTCAGAACTAATATCTCATAATTAAGTAATTTTTATAACATATCTTAAATTGTAGAAAATTGAGAAAGCTATGCCGGTCTGGAATATGTATTTTTGTATGTTTCAGGTGATGCTCCGAGAATAATAAAAGCTACAAATTCGTTTTTTATTTTGCATGTCTTTATTTATTTTATCGTAAACCAGATTGGCATCAGCATTAGTTGATTGCATATTTATAGATTATCAATTAAGCTATCACTCTTCTCATTTGATGATTTGATGACTCCCTTAACGAAGTAACTGCTACAAAGTAACATTTATTTTTTAAATAGAATTTAATTTATTTTTTGTACATTGTGTTCATTTGGATATAGCAAGAATACTTCTCTTCATTTCTAGTTTATTCTCTTGTTCACTTTTGTCCTTTTGTATTTCACTCGAAGTATTATTTAGCAAAAATTATTTAGCTATCTCTTGCATTCTCTCTCGTTCAATTTTTGCATATTTGTTCTCCACTCGAAGTGTTGTTTAAAAAAAAGGACAGCTCTCTGCACTTGAAGGGATATTTCAGTAGAAAATACTTCTTCTCTTGCTCTTAGTATAAATAGTTTCTATTTAACTCCCAGTCAGTTCGTTATTGTAAGTAAAACAAAGACACTCACAATAATACAGTCCATTTTAACAACTCCGAATAATACAGTCCATTCAATAACCCCAGAGAAGACAAGGCGGTTGAAGATTCTCAAGAACGAACTACACAACTTCAATCTCAAGCCGCCTGCCTTTTCTCCAGAAGGATTAGGAAGGAAAAGACTCTCGTTGCTAAAAAACATCCGACAATGGACAAGACTAAATTTTGAACAGCTAATAAGAACAGCTGAAGACAGAAGAGTTTGCAATTGTAGTAGCCAATCTCCGTTGAGGAGAGGGCACTTTAAGAAGAAGTGCAATTAACTTTATAAATTATATTGATCTGACAAAGAAAATGCTTCAGTACTCTACAAAGTAACAAAATATTTATTCTTTTCTCATATATGTATCTGGGTTTTTAGACATATTCATGAATTGTAGTCTCTCTTTTATTACACTTATCGGAATTTTTAATTATAGTCTTTCAGCGGCTCTAGAATCAGTGTTATTTTATTAATGTATTTTATCACTTAATAAACGTAGCATTATCAAAAACACCAAGTTCAATAGGTCTAGGTGAGACCGTCTGATAGGACAAGATTAGATTATCAACTTAAAGGTGTTAAAAGTTGAGTTGTTGTATTATATCTGACAAATTGCATAGTGGTATTTTCATAACACTCTCTCTTATATGTCACAAATTAATAAAAGCAATACAAATTATTCAGTCACAATAATTGCAGTGTACCTACTGATAATTCTCTATCAAATTTTTTGATGTAGATAGCTAATTCCTTGGATTAATATAATCCATGCAATTTTATGATAAAAGAATAAATGCAAAATGTGAAATATGGGATATTTGTAATAGGCATACGCTGCGCGTCATTAAATAGAGGCCACCTACATTTTTTGGCAGTTCTTATAATTTTTACGAATTCTACAAGAAATTGATTGTCATTCATATTTTTTGTGTGCTGTTTAAGAATATGTTCTAAAACAATATGCAATCATTTCTTAAATAACAAATGTCAAAAAAACTTACATTTTACATTGTACATTTTTACATTGTACAACAATTTTACATTGTACATTTTTTCTGTTTTTCTTTATAAAAATTAGATTAAAGTCGCGATTTTTAATATTCTGTACTAAAACCTTATTTTGAGTTTCAGCCTCCTTCGATTTGGCTTGAATTGATCAAATTCTCGATCTTGTCTTGAAGAAAAGCTTACCAATCTTCCATGAGCGACAACGAAGCTACTCACGATTTTTTGGAGCAGGTATTTTGTTTCTTACTGTTTGTTTGAGTTGGTCCCAAATATGAGTAATCGGGTTCAAATCTGGGGTTTGACCAATTCATTTTTGGCACACCGAAGGTTTCCAGGTATTGCGTTAGCATCCTGGCTACGTGTGGCCGCGCGTTGTGTAGCATGAAAATAAAGCTTTCTACCACAAACCCCGCAAAATAGGCCTGGATCGCGGGTATGAAAAAAAAGTTGATTAATAGCAAGCTGAAAATTTGTTAATAGCTTAAGGGTGTCTAGTCGGATAAACTTTGATATATGGGAACACTGGAACAGGGGCAGTTTTAATTGTAGAACAGGTTAAAAATTTGGAACGGTCAGACCACGAAAACAGCACATTTATTTTGTCCGACAGAACAGACTTAAACTCTCCGAACAGAGATTAAACTCTCATGCAAAAATCAGACTGCTATTTATCATCTGTCATAATTCCTGTCATTTGACATATTCTACATGTTCCACTCATTAAAACGCCCATTTGCTGAAAAATAGCAGTCTGATTTTTGCATGATAGTTAAATCTTTGTTCGGAGAGTTTAAGTCTGTTCTGTCGGACAAAATACATGTGCCGTTTTCGTGGTCTGACCGTTCCAAATTTTGAACCTGTTCCACAATTAAAACTGCCCCTGTTCCAGTGTTCCCATATATCAACGTTTGTCCGACTAGACACCCTTAAGCTATTAACAAATTTTCAGCTTGCTATTAATCAACTTTTTTTTCATACGCGGGATCCAGACCTAAAAGGCTTTACACGCTCGTCTAGAACTTCACTAATGTATCGGTGAGCATTCAACGCTCCTCTATCAATATATACGAGATCAGTACGGCCTTCGAATGAAATGCCTGCCCAAAACATTACCGAATCTCCTCCAAAAGCAACACGTGCTCGTCGAACACAAGCAGCATATCGTTCTCCACGTCTTCTGTATGCTTTGATGCGGCCATCTGAGCCATAAAGAACCATCCTGGATTCATCACTAAACAAAACATTTTTCCCATTTTCTATCGTCCAATAGACGCCTCGTGGTCTCTAGGAAAGTGAAGTCCGCGTTGTCAATGTGCTTCTGCTAACAAAGGTCCTGAAAGCAACACGTGCTCGTCGAACACAAGCAGCATATCGTTCTCCACGTCTTCTGTATGCTTTGATGCGGCCATCTGACCCATAAAGAACCATCCTGGACTCATCACTAAACAAAACATTTTTCCCATTTTCTATCGTCCAATAGACGCCTCGTGGTCTCTAGCAAAGTGAAGTCGGCGTTGTCAATGTGCTTCTGCTAACAAAGGTCCTGTTGCTGGGTAGCGGACCCCTAGACCAAATTCTCCCAATCTTCTTCTCACAGTAGTAGAAGTGCTTAATGTCCACCCGTGAGCATTTTGAAAACGGTCTTGAAATCCTCTAGCCGTCAAGAAGCGATTTTTCAAAGAAGTTTGTTGCAAAGAACGATCTTCTCTGGCCGTCATGATCCTTTTCGGGCCTGATCCTGATCGTCATTCGTGAGATCCAGTCTCTACGAATCGTTGGTATATTTTTGGACCATACAACAACTGACTCCAAGCTGTCTGGACACTTCTCTTTGGCTCATTCCATTATCAATCAAAGTAACAATTTGAATATATTTAAAAATCTCTCAGTTTTAAATTTAAAAATTGCACAAGTTCACTCTTTAAACACCTGTTCACTAATGAAAGATTTTTGAAAAACATAACAGATATATTCCAACAAAAATAAGGTACAGACGACACGTACTTTATCCGAAGTCGTAAAACTGATTTGAATTCTGCAAACTTTTAATTGACCTGTTGGCACCGTTTGACGGTGCCTAAAAGTGTTCCAGCAATGTGGGAATTTAGTTAAAAGTTTGCTTAGCAGAAAATGGTTGACTTCAATTAGTGCGGTCGTAAATATTATTAAATTTATCTGACTTGACCCATTGTTAAGACCGGTCCGGAGCGATAAGTAAACGAGGTAGACAGAGTTGGTCTTTTGACAATTAACACTGACTAGACGGTACTCCTATAATAAAGCAAAGGATCCACAACATTTACCTGAAAAATTTTACCAGAAACCGTATTTAAATTTTACCCGAAACCGGGCCTTTTATACTACTATCGGTTAACCCAGGATGTTTATAGTCGGTACTAATTGAAGTCAACCATTTACTGCTAAATAAACTTTATAATAAAATAAATTGTATAAACCTAAAATTATTGAAAAATTATTATACAATTCTAGGTGGCATCTAGTGACGCGCAGTGTATATTGCTGTATTCGTTTATGTCAATTTTAGGACAATATTGTAAAAATGTCCTTTAAAAAACTACATTTTCATAAGGTTTCATTAAAAAATATATCATCGCACTGGTTAACATTTTTCTAGTTTCATGACCGTTATCGATCGTTGAATATCATGTTAGTTACAGCACCTCTAAATCATGATGTAGTCGATTTTCCGTACAATGATCTGATATTTTTCAGCCATGATATTCTTCTTCTGCCAAGACCGTTTACCTTGGACCTTTTCCTGAATAATCACATGCAAAAGTTAATATTTTTCAGAATGGCTCATAATGTGACCGATATATTTATATTTTAGTTTTCTTAGCGTTGTTTTAATCCACGCTATCACAGGCCTTCTCCGCAATTAATCAGCACTAAGGTATCGCCGCCATATTTAATATTGTTCACGGTTTCACCATTCACAATATGTAATACCTTCTGTTGTCTCCATTAAGGCTTCCCTTAATATTACCTCTGAAACAGGTTAAAAAGTAAAGGCGAGAGTATAGAGCCTTGCGTCACTCTTATTTTTAGATTTATTTTATCCAAAAGTTCTTCAGTACTAATCTCAGACTAATCAGTATAAATTTTGATTTATATCTCTGCATTTATACATCAGAATTTGGATATTCAATAAGGCTTTTCTCGTAAACTGCATGACTTTGCCACGATGTTTCTTTGGTATTGTGATAAATATGTCAACTTACCCAATCATTTGGTAATATAGCAGTGTCTTAAATTCAAAGTCTAAGACCACACAGTGCTTAATTTCATTTTCTCCCAAAAACTTTAGTATGTCAGCAACCACTTGATCGGAACCAAGTACTTTTCCATTTTTTTACAGTTTGTATTTGTATTGCCCACGTAAGTCCGAAAATGCTTCCTAAGGGAGCTAGGAAGCTCCCTTAGGAAGTTTGAAAATGGCGTCTTGTAATTAGTTTTTCTTAAATACCTCCAGAACGCTTATAGTTAGAAAAACAAAAATTGGTATGCATATTTATCTTCCAGAGATAAATCGATTACATCTATTGCGAATTTATAGTACCGGTCATAGGCGTCCGTTTTAGGTAGGGTAACGGTTATTTTATCGCATAACTTTTTTGTCTTTAAATTTTAAGCACTTTTCACTTTGGATTATTAAATTGCGAGGTACGCTAGTACTAAAAGGTACTCTTGATTTAAGTCGGTAGGACACACGGTTTTCTAGAAAAATCGACTTAAAAATTTTTCGTCTCTTGAATTAAAAAAAAATTTAAAATAATTTTAAAAAAATGGTGTATTTTACAATCTTAAAGCAAGAGTAACTTTTACTACTAGATCACCTCATAATTTAATAACCTAGTGTCAAAAATGCTTAAAAATTAAAGACAAAAAGTTATGCGATAAAATAACCGTTGACCTACCCAAAAACCGACGCATATGACTGATACTTCAAATTCGCAATTAATGAAATCGATTCACCTCTGGAATATAATTAAACTTACAAGTTTTCGTTTTTCTAAATAGTTCTTTAAAATTTTTTTTTTGAAATTTAAAGAACGAAAAATTTTCAAATCGATTTTTCTAGAAAACGGTCTATCCTATCGACTTAAAACAAAAGTACCTTTTAATACAAGAATACTTCATAATTTAATAATCCGGAGTCAAAAATGCTAAAAAGTTAAAGATAAAAAAGTTATTCGATAAAGTAACCGTTGCCCTACCCAAAACGGACGCCTATGACCGGTACTAGAAATTTGCAATGGATGGAATCGACTTATCTCTGGAAGATAAGTACCATATCAATTTTTATTCTTCTAAATAGAAGCGTTCCGGAGGTATTTAAGAAAAACTAATTACCAGGCGCCATTTTCAAATAGCTCTAGCTCCCTTAGGAAGCGTTTTCGGACTAAGCGAATTGGGTTAAATTGTCTTAAAATTATCTCAGGAATCTCCTTTATTCGTTTGTCGGCAGAATTTCTGGACACCCTGTATAGTGATCTATGTACTTTGTCAGCTCCAAAATTCCGAAATGTAGTTTCTTTATTCTTGTAACTATTCATTGATACCTAATATTCTTTGCACGTTTTTGTGATGTAAACCTTGGGGGTAGTTGTTTCCGGAGATCTCTTTTAACTTCTTTTGCAGGTGAAATGTATCGTGTTTCTTTTCATAGTTTTAAACTTCATAACATTATCTTCTATGAAACTGTGCTTTCGCATATCTTATTTAATGCCCGATTGTTGCGTGGATCCTCTTGTATTCGGATCCACTCTTTTGTAATCTTGTTTTTATTGTACTCAATTTTGTTTAGACTTTTTACAACATTTCGAAGTTCGATTTTGTGTGATTCCGTTGCGTTGTTTCAAGGTGGAGAGTATTTAAAAGTGAAAATAGTCTTAAACTGACTCTCAATGAAATGCTAACTCTTTCTTGTTTCGAACATAACGGTTAGCGAGCTCGCAAACCAAAAGCGATATCGCATAACATACATTGCGGAAAGATACGCACTGAGTATCACATCTGGTTTTCGGTGACTTTCGGTGTGTATTAAATAGCGTGTTGTTACTGCCTTCTGGTTCTAAATAATTAAAAAGACTAAACACGTCTTACTATACATTATATTTTATTCACTGGTATCCAATATCTAAACAATAACATTAATGATTCATAGCGCCTCGCCTTACTACATACTAACTTCTAATAATTATTTGTATATCTATATCCATACTGATTGCTCAGCGTGTTTTTATACCTATCTGAACCATAACAAATATAGTTCAAGTTCACTCGTAATAAACATGTGATACAAACTATAAGCTATTGTTTTTATGTATGTTCAATACCCTAAAGGTTAATAACATCATATTTAAATTATGATTTATACAGAGGCTTCATAATATACCACATCTCCGCCGTTTTTAAAAAAGAAAGTCCTAAGAAGAGAAGAAGAATATCTGACGGTATATTCCTCTTTCCCTTTTACAAAATGTTTATAGTTACCTAATACTATTTTCAAAAATTAAATTTCCTAACTATCCTAACTAACTGTAACATGGTACGTTTCAGAGTTTTTTTTTAATCCTAAAAATTGTTTATTATTATCACTAATTCACTTTCTGTTCCGTCTTGCTTTTTAGTCTTTTCTCCATTCACAAAACAGTGTCCACATGAAAACAGTGACTAAACCTATCGGGATTTTTAATATAGTCTTTTAGTGCCTATATGCATCTCCTATAAGCAGGGGAATAATCTAATCTACCTAACTAAAAATCTCGTATCTAACTAAAAGTCCTAAGCTAAGCTAATATTACTCGAATAAGTAAAAAAAAAATGTATCCTTTACTCTATTAATAATTCCTATTTCAGTCTTCTTTTGATTTATTTATATATGTCTTACTAACTTTAAAATAATGTACCTATAATAAAAATGTAATCTCTCTAAACATTTCTAATATTTCTCTAAACTTCTAATAACTCTTTTGTAGCTATAATAAAGATAAATCTCTGTTGCTGAATGTCTAAAAATTTCACTTTTTGTGTCCCTTTGCTTACTATCTACTAACACTATTGTAAGATATTGTCTATCCTTAATTCAAATACTTCCATTTTCCGCGAAAATTTAACCTGAATTCATTATCTACATTTAAAAATAAGTTATTTATAATTAACATTACTTTAGAGAAAAAAAAATTTACAGCTTTAATTCTTAGACATAATTCAATGATTAGCTACTTATTTGATATTATTCTTAATTTTGCTTCTTTTCTTGCAATTTTTATGTGTCTTCTTTCATTTTTCCCACATATTTTAATAAAAAAATTATCTTTTTTTCTCTTCTTCTTCTTGTCTGGTACTACAACTATATTTCTTCATTTTCTCCACATAATAACACTTCTACAGTGTACATAATTCATCTTCATATACATCTTTCATATAACAATCATATATCATTTATCTCATATATCATTTCATATAACATCATAATCATCACTTCATATACTAGCTCCGATACCTTCGTTTTACCTTAATAAAAGAGGTTTCACTCGGATGTCTTAGTTCTCCGCCAATATTAACCCGAATTTTCGCCCTGATCTGTACGCACCATTAAGGTGGTATAGTTAACTCAAAACACGAAATAGGTATTTTATGCGGTTAAAATTCTTCTAAAAATATCACAACCTCAATCCCTTGCTTTGAGGCCGTTGTTTATTCACGAATAATCATGAATAAAATAGGTACCCTTCAAAACACAGAGTGGGTCTCTAATAAGCGTTCAAGCTTCTATAAATCATTAGTACCTTCCTAATTTGACAAGAGCAGTGGGTTTCTTATTGTCTCTAGTTGCCTCATAATATTTAGCTTATAATATTGTTAGTTCTTCTTCTTATCTATATAGTCCTCCAGATTCTTTATCTCGACTCTTCAGGTCGGTTCGTTAAAAATATATCTCTTGCTTATAGCAATGTTTGTCTTAAAGCTCTTATATCAACGTATGTCATCACTAATCATTATTCATTAAAAAAATATCATTTATCACTCAAAAAAATATTAATTCAGGTTCATCTCATACAAAATTTAACACAAAATCGATGAAAATGTATCTATAGAATCAATAAATATCAATAATAAAAACAAAATGGCTAATAAAAATTCAATAATAGTATACATATTCGATACAAATTCAATTCAAAGTTCAAAAACAGCCTATGCAAAAGTTAGATAAAAATATTCAAAATCAGTGCAAATCTCAAAATTCGATAGAATTTTTTTTGGAAAAAATTCGATATTCCATACAATATTTAAAAATAACCGTACTAAAAATCGAAATCGGATAGAGATTTTTCAAATAAATTTAATAACAATTCAAAATTCAATAAAAATTCAAGAATAGCATATATAATAAACTTCTATAAAAATATTCAATTCAAAAATCACTTCATATTTCAAAATTTATAGATATTCTTAAAAAAAAATCGATACTTCATAAATTATTCAAAAATCAGCAAAGATAAATATTCAATGTTCAATAATAATATAAAAACGAGGTAAGCATTTTTAATAAAGATAGACATTCTTACTTACATTTTATCACTTTGTCTTTGCACTGTCGCTCACTGGGTTGACTGTCTCACAATACGGGCAGTATTGGATCCTCGGTTCCTGGTCCATTTTCGCCGTCTCCATTTCCAAGCTGGTGCCGCCATCTTTGCTCCTTTCAGAAGACCTCCTCTAGTCTGCAGGATCAGCCATGTATTAAATAGCGTGTTGTTACTGCCTTCTGGTTCTAATTAATTAAAAAGACTAAACACGTCTTACTATACATTATATTTTATTCACTGGTATCCAATATCTAAACAATAACATTAATGATTCATAGCGCCTCGCCTTACTACATACTAACTTCTAATAATTATTTGTATATCTATATCCATACTGATTGCTCAGCGTGTTTTTATACCTATCTGAACCATAACAAATATAGTTCAAGTTCACTCGTAATAAACATGTGATACAAACTATAAGCTATTGTTTTTATGTATGTTCAATACCCTAAAGGTTAATAACATCATATTTAAATTATGATTTATACAGAGGGTTCATAATATACCACAGGTGGAATTTCGTTCACCGAAAACCAGATGTGACACTCAGTGCGTATCTTTCCGCAATGTATGTTATGCGATGTAGGGATATCGCTTTTGGTTTGCGAGCTCCCTTACAGGGAGCTTGCAAATGTCGTATTATCATTAAGTGGAAAAGTGGAAATTTACGTAATCGAGTGTTCAACGAAAGCTGCAACTAGAAAGTTAGTTGGGTTAGTTCATACTTTTTACACAGTCGTCATTGAATATTGACCGGTGGATATTTTGAAACCTCGCAAATTAATGAGGTACCTATCTACTAGATACTTACCATATGGTCACATTTTAAATATTTTATAAAATGACGTTGACGCGCCTTTTTGAAATGATACTAGTTATTAAAACATTATAAAAAAATGTGCTAGTGGCTATTTACCCAAAAATTATTAATTCAGGTTTATGGTTAAGGGCATAGGCGCAAAATGTCGCCTATTAAAATGTTCAATGTGTTTTAAATGTATTCATTTCTTTCGAATCCTGAGAAAACTAATAAATATTTTTGAAAAATTTAAACGTAGAATGAAAGATTACATTATTACTGAGGGCCGAAAGTCCCTGAAAACTACTATAATGTTTATTTTAATAAGTTACAGGGGTGAAAATAAAGGAGAAAATTTAGTGTGATTTTTAATTGCAAATACAGTCGAACCCGCTTATTGGAATAGCCTTCGTGCCAATCAAAAGTATTCCTATAACCAGGATATTCTAATAACCGATCATTGGTCGCTAGTGGAAATGTTTCGGTACCTCAAATTTTTATTCCTTAAACCGGGGTATTCCTTTAAGAGGTATTCTAATAAGCGGGTTTGACTGTATTTCATTCAAAAGAAACTTTTTATTTATTTTAAGGGACCTTCGGCCATCTGTAATAACGTAATCTTTCATTCTGCGTTTAAATTTTTCAAAAATACTTATTAGTTTTCTCAGGATTCGAAAAAAATGAACACATCGATGGCTGAAAGCAACAGTGGGATATTTTGACAAAATCCTGTTTTCAACATTATTACAGCAAATCAACTAGAAGAGTCTAATTTATCATAACAACACTGAGATAACATGTATTAAAACCCAACTTCACGGCTATAATGAATAAACCAGTGTTACACTGGAAGCAATTAACTCGTGTAGTCCAAGCAACACTGAGACAAACTGAATAACCCACTGTCGCTTGTTCATCAGTGAAAGAAATATGGGCAACACTGAGACATTATGTTTGACTGTCAAGTTTTGTGAGGTTAATTTCATTTATTTTATAATTTGTGTGTAAATGTTTGTGTGCAAAATACTCATATAAATTAACACACCTCTTATGCTTAATCAAAACTTTATTAAAGGACTGAATATAGTGAAAAGTGAAAAATGGTTTCACGTGGTCGATTGATGTGCATGCTTGCAACTAAACAAGTAGACAAAACTAAGACTGCAACAGGTAAGCATTTCCCTTTTTAAGATAAATAAGGTTTATTTTAGTTACTTTATTAAATAAACTAACATAATCAAAGTTACTTTATTAAATAATAAAGTTTTTGTTTTCATTAAAATGTTGACCCTGTAACAAACAATGATTCTTTCTTTTCAGAAAATTCGAACAGTACTACTACAACTGATGACATATAGTTATAACCGAAAGCCTGATTTCTCGCACAAATACTTCATTAAACTTGGAACAATACAGGATTGCTGATGAAGTTGAAGAAATATTGAATTCCAGAATTTTAGGTATTAATGAGGTTTTTGTTATTACTTTCATTCTGATAAATTCCAGTCTGTTTTCTTTCTTGCTGCTACGTGTGATATATCGAATTGATAAAAGTTTTTTTAAGCCGAAAAAAGACTTATGTAATTTTTGTACACAGTATGAAAATATGGATGAGTAGCAACGTTCATTGAAAAAACAAGAATATGAACTTCATAAATCAGACAGTCTTTTGGCTAGAGAGGAAAAAAACCGGGACAAAACTTTAGAAGGCAATAAAATTGTAGCTATTTTTGATTTAGAAGGTGTGTTCCAGCTTCTTTGTGGAAATTTATCTTCCTTTTTTTATAAATCAAAGTTGAATGCATACAACTTTACCATTTTTGATGGTTTGACACGTCAGGGCCACTGCTTCTTTTGGAATGAGGGTGTGGGCAAGAGAGGGGCAATAGAAATTTCTACATGTTTATATAAATATTTAAAGCATCACTGCGTAGGAAAAGATGTCATTTTCTGGAATGATAACTGCACTGCACAGAATAAAAATAAATATCTCTTGTGCATGTATATTTTTGCATTGTGTACATTGCAGGTGAAAAGCATTACACATGAGTACTTAATAATTACAGGTCATACACAAAACGAAGGGGAGTCAATGCATGACTGTATTGAAAGAGAGAAGACAAGAATGCTAAAACAAGGTCCCATTTATGTTCCCACGGAGTTGGTGTCTGTAATAAAGTTAGCCAAGAAGACAGGTCCAGCATACAATGTTAGAGAACTAGAAACAAGAGACTTCTTGGCATGGAAACTGTTGTCTGAGAGTATTGGCAAAAACTTTAATGTTTATAACACAGGATCAAAATGTGTGTGGAACAACACTAAAGCTATAAAAATAACTGCTGACAACCCAAACAACATTTTTTACAAAACAAGCTTTTCTGACCAACACTTTGAAAAATACATTGATGTAAAATACAAAATGCGGGGTCGCAGAACTGATTGCCGGAATTTAAATTTACAGCCAGCCTATACTGCCCCTCCTTCAATCCCTGAAAATAAAAAAAAAATGATTTGTTGGAATTATGCAGATCCAGGGCGATCCCAGAACATCATTTTTTTTGAGAATTTGAAGTAAATTTTTTCATACTAATTTTAAGTAGCTAGTATTAGAAATTAAGTTTTTTTTTATTTTAAGTTGTAAAAAATAAACATCTCTACTAAATAACATTTTTTTACTCTATACTAGTCCCTATAGAAATGAGACATTTTGAATAATAGCACAACCCAGACTACCTATGTTAATGTAACACTGGGATATTTTACAAAAACCTGTTTTTTCTGGGTTACAGATAAAATTAAAAGAAAATTAACATTACAGGTTACGCTCGAATATTAGGAGACTAATATCCAATAACAATAAGCTTTTGGTCACCTATTTCTGATTTTTAATATGACATGCAAACTTTAATCCTCATTATCTCGTAATTTCAATTTGACATGATATCTCACTGTTACTTTCAGCCATCGACATTTAAAACACATTAAAAATTTTGACAGGCGACATTTTGCACCTTTCCCCTTAAGATAGAGGGACTTTAAATCGCACTTCGTATATATGTACTTGCACATACAAGGTTATCATTTCACCTTCATAAAAAACACTGACTGATAAAATAAGAAAATAATTTGTCAATTTATTTCTTGCCATGATGCAAAATTTATACTGACTTATCTATTAAAAAATATTATTAATAGTGCTTAAGTCATTTACCTGTAGGACATATATTACACTTGGTAATTATTTTAAATGAGAGAAACTAATATCTATAATCTTTGATTATTTTTGCTGGAGGGTTTCTACTCTTTCTTCCGGTATAAATGACATAATTATGTTTATATAGTAAACATTTTATCTTGCTAAACTAAAAATAGATATACAACGAATATGTTTCCATAATTGTGTCTGTAAATAATATGAAACATACAAAAAACTTTTAATTTGTATAGTATTTGCAAATATTTCTTAGAATCTTACAATAACTTATTTAAAGCTTTCGTTGCACTGATCTAGCTAATCATCGTTGAATTTTAGATTAAAAAAGTAATTGTGCCCTTTACAGATCTAAAAGATAGGATTAACAAAAAGAAAAAAATAAATTTCATGATGAAAATATTTTATATTACTTTATAATCATTGTTTTAAAAAAAGTTTATAGGTTAATAGGTGAATAAAGAATTCACTCAGAAATAGCACATATTCACAACAGTTCAACAGTTTTTACTGCTAAGTACATATGAGCCCATCAGAATCAAAACTTGCTAAATCCAAAATTTTTCGGTTTTCATTTTTACACAGTTTCAAAGTTCAAGTATCTATTAGCCTACAGGAATAAGGTTTCGGCTCAAACCCTTCTAAATCCTCTTCAAAATACCACTGAAATGTTAACGTAGAATGAAACCCTGCTATGTCCATAGTTTTATGAACAATAAAATACTTGTTTTTCTTGTATACTTTGTATGTTTTCCTATCAAATTGGTTCAATATCTACTTTTACTACATTAATTGCGCCTAAAAGCAGTTGAAAATGAGCAATATTATGTAGGCTTAGAATCAAAATCTACTAAATCCAAACTTAAAGTACAAATTTCTGAAGATGTAAGAGGCATGCAGAAAAATGTCTATGCCAAATTAGTGTGCCATTTTATGACATTTATTGATGCCACTTTGATTAAGAAATGCCGGATACTTTTTGGGAAATTTGCATTTTTAATGTTTTTTTAGTCTCCTGAAAAATTTCAAAAAATGGATCTAGCAGTTTTGATTCTATAGGACTTTTCATCGATTGTCATTTGTTTCGAGCTTCTGTCATAGGTTGTATAATCTGTGTATTATATTAATATACACGGATTATACGACATACGACAGGAGCTCGAAACAAATGACTGTGAATGAAAAGCCCTATAAACCTTATATACTAGGTACATATGTATGCACCTAATTTTCGCAGTAGATTCAGCCAAATCTGCTGAAATCAGATGATTTATGCACATTTTTATCATTTGTCATGGTCGTGGAGTTTTAAATTTTAAACCCACCCAGACTCTTTTTAGCCCATCCCATGATTTTGACAAATCCTTCAGGACGTGATAATTATGGAAGTGATAGTGATGTTAAACAACAAATCAATGTTAATGTTTAAAAAGTACTATGACCTCGAGTACCTAGAAAATGTAAAGATCGATATAAAAAGAATTTTTTGGGTGTAAATCAATATTTTAAAACTATTTTTTTAGTTTTTCAAGATACGGGTATTACTATTACACTTAAAGATCAAAAATCGGAAAACAACTTGGAATTGATCATCGTTTTTATCAACACATGGGAAGTCATTGGACAGCTCTTTCTACTTATACACCGCCTTAGAGGTTTATAATATGCATAAATGAGGGTAATACTCCAGAGAAATAAGCTAGAAATAGACCATGTTCGGGGCACTCAAAGATCCAGGTAGCTGACGTCCTTTTTTAGTTATTGTAGACCTATAGGAAGAAAACCTACCTGTTTCCTGCCTAGAGTTCGCTACCGTTTTTTAATTATTAACAATTTAGTGCAAAAATCGCGAATTTTTTCGATTTTTTGCACCCATTCAAAAGCTAAATAGTTGACATTAAATTACAAAATTTAATTTTTTAGAACATTGAAAAACCTTCAAAATGCCGATTTTTGAAAGTTTAGTTAATTTTTTGCTACGCAAACTGCAAAATAAGTCAAAATCGTTATTTGTTAATTACCAGAGAACGGCAGTTCTCGCCAGTGGCGCACACCAACACCCCCCTCCCTACACGCGACACTATAATATATACACGAAATCTTCGATTTTCTAAATCTGACTGATTTGAAAGATGGGCCAAGTCCCATCTTAAAGTTCAGGAAAAGACTCACCCATTCATTTTGGTCCAAGGGTGTGGATTTTACGGCCCTTTCTATTTAGGGTCTGTTTTTCGTTCTCGTCCCCAAAACTCCCAAAAACTTCAAAAATTTAAGTCCGACCTTTGCGGCTTCTAATAGTACTAATCATTACCTTTCCAACGCATGTCTAATTTTGAAAATCGGTTATGGTTATACCATTCAAAAGTAACCGAGCACAGAAGTATGACTCAATTTTTATTTAAAAAAGGGAAAATGTTTGTGGATATGTATGTATGTGTGTTTAAAAGTTAAACCGATTTGAATTTTTTTCTTCTGTGTTTGAAGAGGGGGTCAGTTTGTGACTTTTGACCACCCATAAGCCAGCTGGAGGACTTGGTAGGTACAAAACGGCATATTTTTTGGGGGTACATATTATATCTTCGGATCAAGAAGAGACAGGAGAACCGCAAATAGTCAATAGTGTTGAGTTAAGCTTTCAAATGGTGTCTAAGCCGTCAGGATCAGACATACACACGGCTCAGTATAACCGAAAAACTGAAAAGCTACACTTTGAAAATTTTGGTTTTTCGACAATTACTTAAAATTTCAACCTACGAATTGCGCCAATAACTGAGCGTTTGTAGAAGGACTCTAGACGAATCTAACGGTGTATACGTCATATCCGGGAAAATTCGAATTTTTAAGTTATAGGCTTCATAAGTATGATCAAATCTATTTTCTACGGAAAAAACGGTTTCTCAAGCTCAATAATTCCTGTAATAGCTTCAGTTATCATACTTGACCTTAAATCCATCAGATACTACTGGTAAATACGTTTCAAACTCATGTTTACTGATCATTACTCAAGTTATTAAGCTACAAAAGTATAATCCAATTAACGATTATTCCCGAAATGGTTTATGTAGTTGTAGTGATTACGACGCTAAATTGGATCTGGCAACGGGCAATCCGACTTCACTTACCGGTCATCTCAATATTTTTTTTCAATCTATTTCGTATAGAAAAAAAATCTAGTGTACATTCGATGGACACTAGATCATTTGGGAGATAATGCAACAAACGTGACTATTTATAAAGCTTAACGAGTAATAGAGGAACATTGCATTCAACTTCATACATTTAATTTATAAATAACTTTGAAAAACTCCTGATACAAGAATAAAAAACCGCTAAACGCCTTAAAAATTAGTGGCGCATACAGTATTCCAGCTACAAAAGATCTGATATGAATATTACGTGGCGCGAAAATGTATTTTCATTTTGATGTAAAACAAAATTCTAGTTTTATTTTAAAAGATTTTTCCATAATAATTCAAACTGTATCAAAGTTACTCTTTTGTGGCGCGTTTACTTCAAGGAAAAATCTTTTAAAATAAAACTAGAATTTTGTTTTACACCAAAATGAAAATACATTTTCGCGCCACGTAATATTCATATCAGATTTTTTGTAGCTGGAATATTGTATGCGCCACTCATTTTTAAGGCGTTTAGCGGTTTTTTATTCTTGTAACTTTTACTAAAACTAGTAACAAAGTTAAGTATTGGGGTACTTAACAAACCTTCAAAATATGAGACCGATCCATTAATTAGTTTAAGAGTTATTCTGTTTGTTTATCACAGAGACCTTTATTTTGCAATATCATAAGACAGAAAATAATGAAGATAGGGCAATTCTGCGTATGCCAAATGAAAGTAAAGAACTGATGCTATCAAAATGTAGTAAAAAAAGATAAAAAATTATCTAATAGTCAAAAATCCTAAAGCCAACTTTTTGAAATTTTGTAGTCTATAAACATTTAGAATAACTTTAATTTGTCTAGACATTTATTAATTAATAAACAGTCTAATTTGTTTAAAAAAAATTTTTTTCCCAAAAAACATGATTTTAATCGTACTATCATTATTAATCATAGAAAACGTTAAGGTATACTTTCATAAATAAATTATCTTTAATAAATAATTATCTAATAAAAATATTTTATTTATTAAAGTGTACTTTAACTTTTTCTATGATCAATGATCATTAATGATATTATGTTAAAAAAAAATAGATTTTTGTAAAAATATATATTTTTAAGAATTGTTTAAACAAATTAGACTGTTTATTAATTAATAAATTTATAAACAAATTGCATATTTGTAATGTACGTAGAAAGTACATACAAATTAAAAAAAGGAAGATCAAAATTCATTGAGTTGATCCGGAGATACAGCAAATTATATTCGTTTGAAATTGCTTTTTCGGTATTTTAACTCGGTGGATTTGTAGGTTCCCCCTAGTAATCGTTTGAACTACATTTTTGAAAAATCGTAGAGGGTGCTGTGAAGGTACAATGTTTGTGCAAACTTTTTAAGAAAAAAATACAAATCCCATTCTTTAAAATGGCATTAATGAGATTCCTTAATTATTATAAACAAATTAGCTGTGAATTAAAAAAAAACACATGGCTAACTTTGTCCCAAATGAACCCAGGCTAAATTTTTTTATTTGATAATTCGTGTTAAAATACTAGCTTTTCCAATATATAAAAAGATTGTTTCTACGGACAACATTTTTAAAGTTATTCTAAATGTTTATAAACTACAAAATTTCAAAAAATTGACATTAGGATTTTTTACTATATTAATTAATTTTTTATCTTTTTTTAATACATTTTGATACTATCACTCTCCTACTTCCATTTGGCATACTCAGAATTGCCATATCTTCACTATTTTCTGTCTTGTTATTGCAAAATAAGGGTCTCTGGGATAAACAAATAGAATAACTCTTAAACTAATTAATGGATCGGTCTCAAATTTTGAGGGTTTGTTAAGTACCCCAATACCCAACTTTGGGTGAAACACTAAAGTTCTAAGGTAGTTTTAATAAAAGTTATTAACAAATAACGATTTTCACTTATTTTTCAGTTTGCGTAGAAACAAATTAACTTTTTAACATTAAAAAACCGGAATTTTGAAGGTTTTTCAATTTTCTTAAAAATTAAATTTTTTAATTTTATGTCAACTATTTAGCTTTTGAATGGGGTGCAAAAAATCGAAAATTTCGCTATTTTTGCACTAAATTGTTAATAGTTAAAAAACGGACGCGAACTCTAGGCAGGAAACAGGTAGGTTTTCTTCCTATAGGTCTACAATCTACAATAACTAAAAAAGTAGTCAGCTACCTGGATCTTTGAGTGTCCCAAGAAAATCCTTATTTCTCTGGACTATAATGGTATTTTGCCTACATCACCTCTCAAATGGTAAATTTTTATCTCCTCAGAAGCATATACCAAAACTGAAGGAATTCCCAAATGGACATTTGATTGACTTCACAGCATCATATTCACTTTAGAAGATTTGATTCACTTTAGTTTACAATGTTATTTATTCATAAACGATCATTCGGAAAAAAACTGTCATTTGAATTTTAAATTTCTGGAAATATATTCAAATTAATACTCGTATTTTTTAATCTGAATATATTTGTCAAGTAGACCAGTCACATTTCTCCGATGTTTTGTTAACATGTGACGTATGTTTATTTATAGGAAATTTTTAAGTAAACTTTCCAATGTTGTACTGCATATCGGAAGATATTAAATTGATATTTTAATGACTCATTTTGATAAAAAATGTATGTTACGTTGTATGAAAGTATGAAGAACGTAATAATATATTATAACGTATGCTCACAGTGCATAAAGTGAATTTTTATTGAAGTTATACTTCTTTAGGCACGAGGGTAAATTTTTATTTTTACTGGGCGCATGCGCACACTGACAGTATGGTATGAAACGTTATACAGGATCTGATTGGGTGTTAAAACCATCTGTCAATAATTGTTCAAATGGGGATTCTGGATAAACAAAATGTTGTGTATACCTATTAGTTTTTATTGTTGTGAGGACAGAGACAAAAAGCAAGTTTATAATTATTGTAGTGACTTTTTAAATAGTTTTTAAAAGCAACAGGTACGTACCTTATTTTAAATGTTTCAGTATTGTAATAAAAAATAAAAAATTAGGTAAATACCTATTTGGAAAATGTACCTACCTAGCTAGTAGGAGTAGGTAATGCTTTGATTTACATAATTTGATTACCAACAAAAATATCCATCTAATATATTGCTTTTTTAGTCTATATTTTGTCGTATTTTAATTCCACAAGAATCAAACTTATTTGATTAAACTAACAGAATAAGCAACAAACTGTCAAAAAAATTTTTAAAACGTTTAGTTGCTAGGTATATCTTCCCACGCTATTCACAATGCCTCGGTAGTTAAATTCTGCGTGGGGTGAGATCAAAATAATCTGAACCTGATAGACGCAGGTTCAATTCCCAGTGGAAATTTTTTTTTATTTTTTATACATTTTATGATTGTAAGTATATTTATTATATTTTTTTTCAGAAAATACGTATTTAGTTAAAATTTTCTCAACAATTGTTCAGAAATAATTTCTTTGGTTTCATTTTTCAATGTGTTTGCGTGTATTTTATTCTTTTATTTTCTTAATTTTTCGTATTGTTTTAATAAAAATTTTTGGAAAGTAGTAAGAATTAAAATTAGTTTAATTAATAATAAGTTTAATAATAGAAGTATAACTTCTTACGTGCGGACAAAGTACTCACACATTTTTTTTTAATAAATCAAGAATCAATACGGGAAAGTTGTATAATCTAATTGTTCAAAGCAAGATTCGTTCGGAAACATAAAATTATAGATAATGCGAAAACGGCGGGTTCGTTCGGCGGGTTCGAAATATTCCCATGAGATTTTTTTCATAATCACATTTGTGAGACTCCCCAGAATAATGTCCAAGAAGTCGCCCACGCGAAAAGTGGTCCCAATTTTTTTAAACAATTTTTTTTAAACAAATTGTAAAAATCAATATTTTTGGCCCGGATATTTTTTTAGGTTTTTTGGACGTTTATTAACAAAAAAGGTATCATGTAATTTTTCTCTAACGTTGATCGTTTTTGAGTTATAATCAATTTAAAATTGAAAAAACACGAGAAATGGCGATTTTCAAGGCCCAAAAGCACCAGTAAAAAATATTATCTTTGAGGTTACCAAGTACCTAAGTTAAAGTTCAAACCTTCTTTTATCCGTTCCCGATGAGCATTTTGGGCTTATTTTAGTTTAAATCTTAAATTATTCAAACAGATGAAATAGAGAATGTGGAAAAATCCCCTTACGAACAATTCACACATCCACCATTTCGGGCTGGGAAAATTTTTTTGAATAGAATCAAAGATCCAAATACCAGCTCTTAGAAATGTGTTTCGCCCTCTTCAACCCCTCTGGGCTCATCAGTAAAGATGAGAGGTTGAATATCTTTAGACACATTCCAATCAAAAAACAACATTCGAGACTTAGACATAGCAGGAGCGTAAATCTACGGCAAATCTGACAATGACAGTCTCAAGTTTTGATTCCCTAATTACTTTAAACATCTTAAATTATTGTTTTTAATTGTTAATGCAGCGCTTATGACAGGGCGGTCGCTCGAGCTGTCGCGCGTCTGGCTATATTATAATTATACCTTCAAAAAGTATAATAAGCATCACAAAAACATATTGATTTATATAAACTAAAACACATGGTTACCAAAAACGTATTTAAAAAGTATAAAAAAGCGCCGAGAACTCCCGAGCTACATAATAATATAATATAGTCCAGTCGCGCGACAGCCCGAGCGCCCGCCCTGTCATAAGCGCTGCATGAACAATTAAAACAATAGTTTAAAATAAAATAAGCCCAAAATACTCATCGGGAACGGATAAAAGAAGCAGAGTTAGGCACTTGAGTAACCTCAAAAATAATATTTTTACTGGTGCTTTCGGACCTTGAAAATCGCCATTTTTCATTTTTTTTTTTCAATTTTAAATTGCTTGTTCTGGGTGTCTCACGAATGTGAATACAAAAATATCTCATGGGAATATTTTTTCCAACGAACCTGCCATTATCGCCTTGTCTATTAGGTCAGCCTTTTAAATAATGTTATGCTAGGGTAGCCCAAGCGGGGATTTTTGCAGTTACTCGAGCTCGTCAGATTATTACATGGGGAGAAACCTTGTATCCTGTAAAAGTACCTATACCATATATTGGCTCTTAATACAGGGGAGTTCGTTAAGGGGGGTCCAAAAAAATCTATCCTTAGAAAAACTCGAAATCGTCAGATTAAGATAAGGTAAGTTACTAAGTACATGCAAAACAGTGTATAATATTTAAAAAATCTGACGATTTGAGCGGAGCGTAAGGAAATGTTTCACAAACTAGTCACAAAGTTTCACAAAAATAGCGAATATTTCGCGAAATGAACGTCAGATCCAAAAACTAAAGAATACGTAATATTTTTCAATAATTTATCGAATGATACCAAACACGACCCCCCACGGATTCGGGTGAGGGTAAATTTAAAATTTTAAATAAGAACTTCGCGATATTTCGGGAAATGAACATCAGATCGAAAAACTGAAAAATATACGTATTAAAATAGGTAATTTTTATTCGAGACATTTTTCTAATTATGGATAGATGGCGCTAAAATCGGAAAAAACGATTGTTGGAAATAGAAAATTAAATTAAAAAATGGAAAGTCCCCCACTTTATGGAAAACTTAACTGAACTTTTTTTGGTTTTAGGACCTGCTCTTCACAACCCAATAGGTCGCTATAACGCTCGAGTAACTGCAAATTTAGCATACTTTCCTCCCCTACTATCATAAATGAAAAATTCGAGATAAGAAAATGGGGTGAAAATTAAGTGATGCATAGCAAATGAAACTCTTGATTTAGTGGAGTAAATAACAATATTAAAAATTATGCGAAGGAATACTAAACTTTACACAGAAATATTGGTGAAGGTAAAAGGAGGACCTCATAGTTCAAGTGTACAACATAAATTAGCATTCTACCATAGCATCAGTAGCATTATATATAGATTGACAGAAATTCCCATGTCAAAAAATAACTTCGAGATGGAACTGAACATCATGAAGCAAATAGCTGGCTAGCAAAACACTGGCTACAAAGAACAAACAACTAACAAAATTTTAAACCAAAAACTCCATAAGAAAGTCCTGAAATTACAGATGATCCCAAACCCCTTTTTTCAGTGCGTCATAGTTTGTCGAACTCGATCTAACGCATTAAGCTCGAAGTGACAGAAGAAAAAACGTAGGTCCGTGATTATTATACATAAAACTTTGAAAATTGTGTATTCGTTGAAGGGTATTTCCATATATTAAAGCGACTTATACTTAGAGATGTATAATTTTGTAATTCTAGGTCAGAAATTTGTCAACGACGTAAATATGTGTACATATGTGTAAAGTAAATAAGTATGTAAACATATTTTATGTCATTGGTATATTCGGACATTGTATAGTGAAATTGTATTCGATATTTATATATTTTTTCCTCAATAGTTATTTATGATATGTGTTAAAAATACACGTTTACGGCACGCATGTGAAAGTTAAAGATGAGTGCCTTAAAAATGTACTTTTTAACACGCATGAGTGCCTTAAAAATGTACCAATTCACATGAGTGCCTTAAAAATGTACTTTTTAACACGCATATCATACAATATTTTATCTACTCTATGTCATATTATGTATAAGTTTTTAGTTTGTGAAAACTGTCATTATAGATAGCAGTGCGTGAAGGGTTTAAAGTGTGCGTGAAGTAACAATGTATTTTAAATGGGATTTACTTTTCCGCACACTTTCAATGGGTTTTTTGGCACACTTTCATATATAATCAAATATCTTTAACTTTCGCGTTGTCATGGTGATGGCAATATGAGCAATAACTTTGACAAACAAACAAAATTTTTGACAGTTTTGTGGTTTGAAAGTAGCTAGAATTTTTAAATGTCAAAGTTCTAAAAATTGTAGAATAGAAATGAATTCCAGTGACGAAGAGTTACTACAGTTTTTTTATTTGTTTATCGGAGAGTAGATAAAATATTGTATGAAACTGTGCATGAAGTACTTTTTGCGAACTTACGCGATGTATAGCACTCGCTCCGTTGTCGCTCGTGCTCTAAAAATCGTGTGCGTTCGCAAAAAGCATACTTCACGAACTGTTCCATAAATAACTATTTTCTACAAACGTAATTACAGGACAATATCTACAAAATCTTTTACTTGAACTTGACTGACATTCCATTTTTATATTTTTTTGACATTACATCAAAATTGCCTATACGGTCAATACGAACTGCAGTGTCATAAAAATTTTAAAGCACTAGTGCCTTAAAGTAGCATTTTTAACGCTCGTATGGAGTGCTAAAATAGTTATTTATGAAACAGTTCGTGAAGTATGCTTTTTGCGAACGCACGCGATTTTTAGAGCACGAGCGACAACGGAGCGAGTGCTATACATCACGTAAGTTTCTCAAAAAGTACTTCACGCACAGTTTCATACATTTTATCTACGATAAACAAATAAAAAAACTGTAACTGTTCGTCACTGGAATTCATTTATACCCTTCACGAACTGCTATCTATAATGACAGTTTTCACAAACTAAAAACTTATACATAATATGACATAAAGTAGATAAATTGCATTTTTAACACGGTTGTAGAAAAAATATTTTAAATATTAATATTCTGGCAAATATTTATATAAATATTGATATTTATATAAACAAATGTAAATATTCTGACAACTGTCAACTAAAATATCTTGCAGCGATTCTCGACATCTTTAAAATCATATATGACGTCAAAATTAATGATACACTGAAAAAATGGTTTGGGATCAACTGTAGTTTTCCCACCATCACAGAAAAAACCCAGTAACTTCCTGTCTATCACATACACAGGCAAGATATAAAAATAGCCAAATACATAAAAATGAAAGAAATAACACCAGCTTTCAGAACTAACAACTTAAGCAAACTCATTAAGAACAATAAGAGCCGAAAGAAAAAGCAATTACAAAGTGGTGTTTACAAACTGATACGTGATGACTGTCAAAAAACTTACATCTGTCAAACTGGTAGCACCTTTGACAAACGGAGAGCAGAACACAAAAGGGCTTTCAACAATAGGAAAACGGATTCTACATACGTATGCACAGTTATACATGTGGAAGTATTGACAACAAAAGTTTTTAGTGTTTTATTGTTAGAAAAAATGAATTTTGATCAAGTAACGGTCGAATCCATCAATTAATAATGTTCTATATTTATATATTATATAAATAATTAGAGAAGTGAGTGTGCATCTCTAGTATCTTAAAAATAAGATAACGTAGAGATATTATCTTTGAGATCACTTTTTTCTAATTTTATTATGTATGTATTTAAGTTTAAATAAAACCTATGCTATATTTTTTAGGAAAACATAATTATTATTTAAATACTTTATTAATAATGAAGCAAAAGAAGTTTATTAGTTGGTACTTCTAATTGTATAAAGATAAAATGGCTTCCAAATCAAAAGCCAACGCTTTAATAAGCAATAGTAATCAAGTTACTTATGTAAGTAGCTAAGCCGTACCTGAACTAAAATCCCAAATGAAGGAATATTAGCAATACATGTCGTGCCAAATAAAGCCGTTAGCGCTCAAATACTTCACTTAACAGAAACGGGAAAGTCACAGGTTCCACCGTAAAACCAATATAAAATGTGTTTACAGTGACGTATTCGCACTATCTTCTTATCTTGATTAGCAAATTTACTTAACACATTGTCTTAGTAAAATAAAACAAACGAAAAATACTCACCATAGGGACTTCTAGACATGTTAAATCAATAAATTAGGCATCTGTTTCACAATGTAACGGTACAGAGAACGTTCGATAATATTTGATCATAGGTAAAAACCATAATCTGTAATTACTTATCCGAATGATAAGGCAGATAATAGCGATTCTGATAAAATAGAAATACAAGTTTTTAAAATCAATCAATCATAGTCAGAACTAATATTGCTCCAGGAAAATAAGCAAAAATATACCATGTTCGGGACACTGAATTATCCAGGTAATCTGATACAGTCAAACCCGCTTATTAGAATACCTCTTAAAGGAATATCCCGGTTTAAGTAATAGAAATTTGAGGTCCGGAAACGTCTCTACTAGCGACCTATGATCGGTTATTAGAATATCCCGGTTATAGGAATAGTTTTGATTGGCACGAAGGCATTCCAATAAGCGGGTTGGACTGTAACTTTTTTGGTTATTAGAGGCCTATAGGAAGAAAACCTACTTGTTTCTTGCCTAAAGTTCGGGGCAGTTTTTTAATTAATAACAATTTAGTGCACAAAACGCGACTTTTTCGATCTTTTGCACCTCATTAACCTTCTGATGACCAACCTTTTTTGTTACACGGATGACCAATGGGGGTCAAAAATGACCCCCAGTCAAAAATGACAATTAACAAAAAAAAATTTGGTCATCCGAAGGTTAAAAAGCATGTTGTTCTGAAGCTATTTCCTTGTGGCATTTTTATGATTAATTATTTATATGGGAAATAAGCCACAATTAAAATGAAAAAAATAATTTTATTAACGTTTCGACGCCCAAATCGGGTGCCGTTGTCAAAATACAAAATATTGTATTTTGTAATATATATAAATATAATATAATAAAATATAATATTTTGTATTTTGACAAAGACACCCGATTTGGGCGTCGAAACGTTAATAAAATTATTTTTTTCATTTTAATTGTGGCTTATTTCCCATATAAATAGTTAAAAAGCATAGCAAGCAATATGTATAAACACCTCATAGAAGAGCAATTGTTGACAAACAACATATTAATATGGTGTATTCCACGAATATACGACTGTTTTGGATTATCGCGACAACGAATATTTTAGTGTGCAACATAAGAAGTACGAATGTATTTTGCTCTAATAATTACTCCAATAAATAACAATATAATTTGCAATTTACTTTCGTTCTTCATATTTTGCACAGTAAAATATTCGTTGTCGCGATAATCCAAGAGGGTCGCATATTCGTAGAATGGGGTATAAAATTGATTCAGGGCTAGGCCTCTGATCGTGGGTAAAAGCCCTTAAAATTTTTATAATATCACATCGATGTGTTTAAAGTCAATATGGCTACCACATTCTAACTTGAACAGCTGTTACTGAAATTTTTTTGAATTGATGAAGAAGGAAGCAACTAAACGGAAACAGAGTCCTATGCGACCTCTATATTATTAAATAATAATTAAAAATATTTGAATTTCCGTCTTAATCGTAATAAAAAAATTTGAAAATGACTAAGTCGTCATGTGTAGGTTAAATGCAATCAAGTGAGGTTAATATAAAAATTTTTGAAGCTAAATTTTAAATTAAAATTGTTAATGCTAAAGTGAAAAGTTAAAATGTATATAAAATATCAAAATTATCAAAGTATTTTTAAAGACGAAACTGTTAATGCTTAACTAAATATAGAAGGAAGATATGTAGATGAAAACAAACAAAGGAGAAGTCCCATTTGCCAAGTTCAGAGTTCGAAAGCTGTTTCTTAAAAAACAATAGTATTATTAAATTAAGCCAAATCTAAAATATTTACTTATTTGTAGTCAATGAAACAAAAATTCAAGAAATTTTTAAAACGTAATGTTCAAACAACTTTTGCAATTGTTAGGCATGCTGAATACTAAAAAAATATTAAAGAAACTTCTTAAAGATTTTATCAAATTTACAATTTAATTGAATCTGAGTGTTAACACAGTTTTGAGTGTTCCTTTTCAAGTCCCTGCTGATTTCTATGTCTTCTAATAAATTCATTTTAGTATAATAATTGTTGTTGGGCATACTATGTAGAATCCTACTATCTCTTTGGGGACTGAAGTTATGTTTAGAAACATGTGAATGATTAACAAAACTGGATTTATCAATCTTAGACAAATGCTCTTTAACACGTATTTCCAAAGGTCGCATAGTTCTACCCACATAGGTCACAGGGCAGTCTCCACAGGACAATTTATATATGACAATTTTAGCTTTGTTAATTCTATCTTTGATGTCAGAAAAAACAAATTTGATATTTTCTTTACATTTGAATCGTTAGGGGCAGAGACCTTTTCCTTTTATTCCTTAATTTGTTGAGTATGTTATCAACCAAAGTAGGGGAGTAACCTACTGTATGCAAGTTGTTTGATAATATCTAATTCTGACTTGAAATTTGTATTTTATAATGGCAAACTAAGTAAACGATGGATATAGCAATAAAAAGGAGCGTTCAGTTGAACAGGATTGTTATAAGATCTAGGGATAGTATGGTCAGTCTGCTTGGTTTTCTAAAGACTGAAAAACTTAATTTGTTATCCATTCTAGTTAATGTTAGGTCTAGAAAATTAATAGAATTGTTAGACTCTGTTTCTGAAGTGAATGTTAGGGCTGGATGTACATTGTTGAGCGAAACTAGAATATTTTCTGCATCTGAGGAATTTCCATCTATAATAGCCAACACATCATCCACATATATAATTCTGTGGTCTCAGGCTAAAAGTTCTTTTCTGTGGTCTCAGGCTAAAAGTTCTTAAGTCAAGTTTTAGTCATTTTGAGTTAAGTTGACATACGGATAGATGGCCATCTATTTTTGTGGGTAAAAAAATCCTAAGTCGTATACAACGATTAAAGCATACAGAATATATGGCGGAAATAATATTATAAGTCAAATCTTGCGATTTCTCGAATCTAATCTCAATACGATGATTTCTGACTTAAGAACTTTTACCCTGAGACCACAGAATTTATGAAAAAATATATTTTTTTCAAAAATCTATCTTTTTTTATCAAAGTATCATTAATAACCATATATAAAGTTAAAGTACACTTTAATAAATACATTATTTTTAATAAATAATGATAGTATGATTAAAAAAATATTCAATATCCCTATTTAAAGTTACATTCAAAAATATTCAAATTTTGAGGGTTTGTAGGTACCCCAATACCCAACTTTGGGTGAAGCATAAAAGTTCTACCATTTTCTACGTTAGTTTTAGTAAAATTTATTAAAAAAGACCGTATTTCAATTATTTTGCAATTTGCGAAGCAACAAATTGACCTTTTAACTTTCAAAAATCGGGATTTTGAAGCTTCAATGTTCTACACCAGGGGTCTCCAAACTTTCCAGCCTTAGGGCCATACTGATTACTCCTGTAAGTTCCGAGGGCCAAGATGGCAACACTGCATATTATTAATTTTCCTGTATTTAATTTTTTCCCGTAAAATAACGAATAATTTAATTTTTTGTAAGTGTGGTAAGCTGTCAACATTATTAAGTATGTCAAATATTCACCTATTTTTGATATATTTTAATTTAATACAAGGTAGACATAAACAAACAAAATATTTCCACCAGTGGAAATCTCCAATCTCTCCCGAGATTGTCCACTAATAACATAATTATTCTTTCTACTATTTTTCAACGCCATCGTTAGAAATTGTCACAAACACACTTAACTATCCGAAATAATAAGAAGTCTGAAAAATAATAGCCGCAAATCACTTAAGTGTTACGCCCCTGATAACTGGGAGGAGACTAAAGACCCCACCTAAGCCAGTAAGCAATTTTGGGTTTGTGCGCTCCGCCAAGTTAGCTGGCGATGACAATAGTGGCGTAACTACAAGTCAGTTCCTATGAAACTGTTGTGAAATAAAATAGGGCGTACCTCCTTAAAACAAGTTTGTGCGTGTAACAGTATTTTGATTTGATTTGAATTGTTGCTTTTGTGTGTGATTTAGTAGAATGGAAAAGAAGCGAAAAATTGATAGTGAATGCAGAAAATTCAAAGATCAGTGGAACATTCAGTATTTCGTAATTGAGTCCAGTAATAAGGCGCTATGTTTGATTTGCAATGAAAGCATAGCCGTTCTCAAAGAATATAACATGAAACGTCATTATGAAACAAAACATTCTCAAAATTACTCAAAATATACAGGAATTGTGCGGACAGAAAAATTCGAAGCTTTGAAGTGCGGATTGAAATCGCAGCAATCTTTATTTACAAAAGTCAAAACTGAACAAGAGGCGGCAACTCGTGCCAGCTTTCGTGTGGCTCTTGAAATTGCAAAACGTGGAAAACCATTCACCGATGGAGAAATGATCAAGGAATGCATAATTGCAGTAGTCGAAGAAATGTGCCCTGAAAAGGTAAATTTATTAAAAACTGTCAGTATGTCAGCAAACACTGTGGCTCGAAGGGTACAAAACATCGCTGAAAATATATCCTCTCAACTGTTCGACAAAAATGGACATGTTGAGTGGTTTTCTTTGGCCTTGGATGAGTCAACGGATGTGTCAGATACTGCTCAGGTGTTGATTTATATTAGAGGAGTAGATAAAAGCTATGAAGTGCACGAAGAACTTCTTGATATGTATAGTATTCATGGCACAACTACTGGTATCGATATTTTTAAAGGAGTTGAAATGGCCATTAATAAAAAGAACCTTCGATGGAAAAACTTGAAATGTATTACAACTGATGGAGGCAAAAACATGAGTGGGAAAGATAAAGGAGTGGTCGCTCTTGTGTCAAAGGCTGTAGAAAATGACGGCGGCTCAAAACCATTAGTCTTACATTGTATCATTCATCAACAGTCTTTGTGCGGAAAATGTTTGGATATGTCTGACGTTCTGAAACCAGTCATATCAACTGTTAATTTCATCAGATCTTTTGGGCTGAATCACCGACAATTCCGACAATTTATTGCAGAGATTGGAGAAACAGACTTACCTTATCATACTGCCGTACGCTGGCTTAGTTGTGGGAAAGTCCTTCAGCGCTTTTTTGAACTTCGAGCAGTGATCGAAATTTTTTTGAATGAAAAGCACCGCCCTCTTACTGAATTACAAAACAACGCATGGCTATGGAAGTTAGCATTCTATGTTGATTTGACAAAACATGTGAACGAACTGAATTTGAGATTGCAAGGAGAAAACCAGCATCTTCCTGATTTATACACTAATATCAAGTCATTCCGGATGAAATTGATACTGTTTCAATCACAACTACGAAGTAAATGTTTTTCACATTTTAAAACATGTGAAATATTCAGCCACACTACTGAGACTGAGTTTCCTATCGATTTTGCAATCGAAACTTTGAGTGCTTTGAAGATAAATTTTAATACTCGTTTCTCGGACTTTGATGCCATTGCGAATCAAATTAAGATTTTTCAGAATCCTTTTGATGCTGACATTGAAACCCTAGCCCCGGAACTTCAAATGGAAATGATTGATCTTCAGTGCAGTGATATAATTAAGAACAAATATGAAAACTCATCTTTGTTGGAATTTTATAAGAGTCTTCCACTGACACAATTTGATAATTTGCATAAATTTGCTCGTGGGCTGTTTTCCGTTTTTGGTACTACTTATTTGTGTGAGAAAACCTTCTCCAAAATGAAGTACAAAAAAATGTATACAGATCTAAATTAACTGACGAGCATCTTAAATCTCTTTTAATAATTGGTACAAGTAAAATTAGTCCACAACTACTAACTATTGTCGGTGGAAAATCTCAATTACATACATCTCATTAGCATTTCATATGTCATGTTTGTTATAAGGTATGTGTTGTTCATTACTTACAATGTATAAAATGTTAGTTGGATTCATTTCAATAATTTGTTAGTTATTATATGCTGAAGTTAAATTTACTGCATAAATTATACATGTCTTTACTCATTACCATTCTGTGTTTCTTTATCCAACTTATCACAAACATTTTATTTGCTATAAAAAATATTAAGGAGTTTTCAAGTATGTCTCCGCGGGCCGGACAAAATCTGTCTGCGGGCCGGATGTGGCCCTCGGGCCGTAGTTTGGAGACCCCTGTTCTACACAATCAAATTTTGTAATTTTATGTAGCTTTTTAATGGAGTGCAAAAAATCGAAAAAATCGCAATTTTTGCACTAAATTGTTAAGAGCCAACAGTAGCGCGTCATCAATATAACTTCGGGAGATATTATCATACCTTTTTTCGTAAGGTATGTGAAACTTTAGCAACAGTGGTAATCTTTGATATTATCTAAGATCAATATTTTGACAATTATACTCATAGGTGCGCTAAATGGAAGTAATAAACAAAACATAAGAGTATTAGTAAATAAATATTTATAAAAATAAACCAAAATGGGTGAAAGTTTCATGTTAATATAGGTATTTGCACGAAATAATAATAATAAATAATCATTTTGTTGTGGAGCCGTCTTATTTTATTTAGTTCATAGTGCGCCAAAAGCACTCTAACTAGTTTCAACCCTTTTTTTAAATATAACTTAAAATGAACTTTTCCAATTTTTTTAAACTATTGATAATATTTTTAGAATAAAAAATCCTCCTAAACCTTTATATACTCGCATTAGAATTCGAAATATTTTTACGTAAAATATACTTACCTACCTACATATAACAAAACTCACAATTAACAATAATCTATTTTTTCAAATAGGCTAACAACTTAGTTCTATTACACAAAAATATAATAAATTAACTATAAATAAACACTACTTTCCTATGAAACGACAATAACGAATTCTTAAACTAATATACTACTGCACAACAGATATCGATAAAGAGAACAGAACACATAATAGAAAATCTGACGTAGGTTTGTCAAAATGACAGTGACAATTTCTCTATGTTGCCTAATTAGTTATTAGTAATATGTTCGATTTGTTAGAAATAAAAAATTTTAGTAGGTCCAAAATGACACAAAATCTAGGCATGGGATAAGAAAGTTTGAAAAAGTGTATTTTTTTGTTCTTCTTAATGGCGGTACAGGCTCGTTTTTTTTAATATTGTATTTAGTTACAGAGTAATTTCCACATACTAATATATTTCTCAAATTGGGCTCAGTACCGCCATTATTTAGTATATTACCAATATGTGTGCCAACTATCTCGACAAAATAGTCAAAATTACAGCTACTGTTGCCTCTTAATAGTTAAAAACGGCACCGAACTCTAGGCAGGAAACAAGTAGGATTTCTTCCTACAGGTTTACAATAATTAAAAAAGTTGTCAGATAGCTGGATAATTCAATGTCATGAGAATGAGAAAAACCTTATTTCCTTACCTCCCTGGACTATATCTGATAAAAATATGGACGGGAGTGTTCAAGCAAAAAGGAAACACTTGTTTAAAGCCTCACCTATTACAATGTAAATTTGTTATATTTCAGAATGGTAAACATTGGTGGGTTGGTTAAAAAACAATATTACATATAGCAAATTTGCAACAAAAAGGTTGACCGCTAACAATTATAAAGCAATTTATTTCCTACATAGTTATTATGAAATGGTTGTTTTGTGAATATGGTTACCTGGAAATCCAGGTAATATCTACGACAAGAAATACCAAAAAAGTTAATAGTCATCAACGATTTTAATACATTTTTCGCGCTTGTTTCTTCTTTAAGTGCCGTCTCCCAATCGAAGGTTGGATCTTGTATGTTATCACTACCTTTACTCTATCTGCTTGTTTAATGCAGCAACATAAAAAAATGTAGGGAGAACTACTTTTAAAATATAACATTTTATCAAACAGGTCTAAGTACCACAAATAAGCGAGTGGAGAACCCCCCAATAATTTGCTTAATAATTTTTTTTTGATTTGGGTAAGGGAAACATTAAATAAACAGGAAAAAAACAAAAATTTTGAAAGATGAAGTAGTTTTCAATCCTAATAGCAAAATTAATAATATTGAAAATATTAAAAACATTACTAAAAGATTTTTAAATTGAAAACTTATTGGTACACTTTCCTGGTGACACCTCCAAGGCTTCTACAATTTGCAAGCACATGGATGCTGCAGTGAAGACAAAGGGAAGGAATTCTACGCTATGCAATTCACATCCCTCGTCTGCAGCTTGGTAAAGTTCCAACGGAAAATGCACCTGGTTACTCTACGGAGTAATACGACTATAAAATAAAAATGTATACCATTTTTATTCAGTTGCAATGCGAGGGCAATACGTTTTCAATTTAAAAATCTTTTAGTAATGTTTTTAATATTTTCAATATTATTAATTTTGCTATTAGGATTGAAAACTACTTCATACTTGTATTGTTATTTTTATCTGTCATTTGCCATTTATGCAATTCCTGACATGTTGTTTGGCTGATACATCGTTTTGATTACTCCAACGATCTTAGGAGGTAATTTACTTAGCTTAAGATTGTCCAAAGGGCTGTATGTTTTATGCTGTCAAAGGCTTTAGCAAAGTCTATAAACGCCATTATCAAAGCTGTGTTCTTCTCTATAGTTTCGTCTATAATGATTCTTGCCGTCGAAATTTGGCCTATACAGGATCTTCCCCTTCTGAAATCCGCTTGTTCTTTTGTGAGAGTTGTGTCTATTATATTCTTTGATTTGATTCTAGATTCTTTGATGAACAATAAATGCTAATATTTTTTATGGAACAGAACAACGTTATTCCTCTCCAGTTTTCGCATAGCTGTACGTCCCCCTTTTTTTGGGAGCTTAACTATAATTACATTATTCCATTCTGTAGGTAGGATGTCTTCAGCCCATATATCTGCTAATAGCGGTGCTATTAGCTCCACCGTTCAATCAGTGTCCGCTTTCCACAGTTTTGCTGGCATATCGTCCATTTCTGCTGCCTCGTTGTTCCTCAGGTGCCAGATTGCTTCAGTTATTTCTTTCTTCATTAGGGTTTCCTCGTTTATCCTTAGGTATCTTTCATTTGGTTCTACGTCGTTACCCTCTGGAACGGCGGCTCATTTTCTTCTTCTGTCATGAGTTCACGCCATCCTAGTTCATGCCTATCAGTGGCGACGCGTGACTTTTTCTGAAGTGTTACCAAAACCAGATGCAAAAAATCTTATTTAAAAAAATGAAGATATGGCTAAATGTATATATACACTCTTTTATTCTCTTTTTGTTATTTCGGGAGTTCAGACGTAGAAATCTGAATGATGATTGATTATTTGGATAATTTAGATAATGATGAGATAAACACAATGGTGTTTAACAATTTTGAGGATAGCATGCAGAACAGGGCCCGGATTCCGTGCACTGTAGATATCTACACCTCGCTTTCTATCGATGTCAATTTTCGTAAAAATATTTGAATTTTTAGCTTTAATTGAATTATTTTCTAGTTTTGCTAGGTTATACTCTAATTGATGCTGAAGTGACACTTAGTAAAACAAGAAAATATTTGAATTAAAACTAAAAATTCAAATATATTGACATTCATAGAAAGCGATCGGCGCGATGTCAATATATTTTAATTTTTAGTTTTAATTCAAATATTTTCTTGTTTTATTAAGTGTCACTTCAACATAAATTAGATTATAACCTAGTAAAACTAGAAAATAATTCAATTAAAGCTAAAAATTCAAATATTTTTACGAAAATTGACATCGATAGAAAGCGACGTGTAGATATCTACAGTGCACGGAATCCAGGCCCAGGACTGACGGCGATAGATACTCTTTGGGCATCGTTCACTTTAATATAAGAAGTATACAAAAAATTTTTCAGGACCTTCTAGTGTACATTGAAATGTCCAAAACATGTTCGATGTTATAATTTTGTCAGAAACTAGAGAAATAACTGATCTTAGTAACTATATAATACCAGGTTTTACTATTCGTTATAATGAATCATTAGCTAATAAATGTGATGGTGTTGTTGTTTATATTAGGAATAATTTAGGTGCCTCGGTAAATATATTACCCATCAATGAAAGTAAATTTTTAAGGGTTACCTTCTCTAGTAAAAAATTATCTAATACAATTTGCAAAATAGGTATAACGGCTTTTTATAGGCTTCCATCAACAGATATTAAACAATTTTTAGGGGATTTGGGTGAATATTTTGGAACAATACAAAAACAAAATATTGAAATATTTGCAGGTGATATTAATATTGATTTAAAAAAAAGAGATGAAGTTTATACAAACAGTTATTTGAATATATTAAATTCTAATGGTTTTGTTTCCTATATAAACAAGCCAACGAGAGTAACAATAAATACAAAATCAATCATTGATCATATATTTATAAAAACACAAGCTAATCTAAAACAGCAAATTAGTATTGATCCGTTCGTTTTTCACACTGACATGACTGATCACTTCACTCCAGCCGTTTTGGTAAATAATCAAACTAAAAAAAACCCTACACCATAATCTCCAGTCATAATTAAAAACTTTAATATCGGAAAATTACAACAGCTTCTAAAAAATGAACATTGGAATGATATTTATATAAACAAAATAGATTCTCAGGTTGCATATGATACATTTATAAATAACTTAAATAATTACATACAAACCTCTACGGAGGTAAAAAGTATGAATAAAAAAATATCAAAAATAAAACCCTGGATAACGGTGGGGCTGGTATCGTCAATCAAACGACGAGATTTTCTTAAAAAGAAATTATTAAAACAATTTTCACCAGCACTTAATGCTGAATATAAAAATTATAGAAACAAACTTAATAGTCTACTAAAAAAAACCAAGAATGACTTTTATCAAAATAAAATTCATGAAGCTGGTGGAAACACAAAAAAAATGTGGAATATTATAAATGATATCTCTGGTCGGAATAAAAAATCTAAAAACATTGAACACATAACAATTGTTAATGACAATATAACTGTAAGTAATAACAAAGAAAAAGCAGATATGTTTAATAATTTCTTTTCTAATATTGGTGCTGATATGGCAAATAGAATACCGGTGACAAGTATACCTGATAATTTTATTGCTAATGATAAGGTTGAATCTAGCTTATTCTTAAAACCATATTCTTAACTAAAAATGAAGTAACAATACTAATATCAAAGTTAAAAAATAACTGTGCTCCTGGACCAGATAAATTGTATGCTAAAACAATAAAAAATATCCATGATCTAATCTCACAGCCTTTAACTCATATTATAAATTTGTGTTTTCAAAGTGGTAAAATACCACTACAATGGAAAGAATCTACAGTCACCCCCATTTTTAAATCCGAAAATTCGAGTAAACTGAACAACTATAGGCCCATTTCTTTAATAAATAATTTTGCTAAAATATTTGAAATGGCCCTAAAAGAAAGGTTGCTTGAATTTTTTCATATAAATAAGGTTATTTCAGATAAGCAATTTGGTTTTGTAAAAAAATCAAGTACAGAAAGGGCTGTAGTTGACCTACTGGAGAAAGTGATAGGAGCTGTGGATGAATCATTGAAATGCGTAGTGGTTTTCCTTGATTTAGCTAAGGCGTTTAACACGGTCTCTCATAAAATTCTCTTAGATAAACTAAGTAATTATGGGGTTAGGGGAATTACACTAAATCTAATAGCAAATTATTTGTCGGAAAGAGCTCAACGAGTAAAAATTGGCCCAGAATTGAGTTCTGAAACTACAATAAAATTCGGAGTACCACAAGGAACAGTATTAGGACCACTTTTATTTAATATTTATCTGAACAATATCACAAGAATTAATAGTTTCAACGGCCACATTGTTTGTTATGCCGATGACACAGCAATATTATTTATGGGGAAAACATGGGAGGAGGTTAAAACCAGCTCTGAAATGAACCTAAAACAGCTAAACTTATGGCTAAAATTTAACAAACTGACATTAAATATTAATAAAACAAAATATATCGCCTTTAGCCCAACAATTGTTGACCAACCTACAAATTTTCATATAAAATTGCATAACGCAAAATGTCAAGGACAAAATTGTGACTGTTCTTCAATAGAAAAAGTTTTCTCTATAAAGTATTTAGGTGTCTTCATAGATCAACATTTACGTTGGTCAGACCATATCACTCATGTCAGTAAACGAATAAGGGCTCTAATGCATAAATTTTATATCTTAAGAGATATTCTACCCAGGAAAAAATTAATCATGGTTTATAACTCGCTTGCAGAATCAGTCTTAAGATATTGTATTGTAGCATGGGGTGGCGCGTTTAACAAAACTCTTAACATTTTAGAAACAGTTCAAAATACTCTATTAAAAATAATTTTTAAAAAAAGAAAACTGCACCCAACAAAAAAATTATATGATGAATCCGAGATATTTAGTGTTAAATCCCTCTACATATACAACTGTGTTTTAAATATTTATATAAACTCAAAAAAATTTAAATTTCAAAGCAACCGATTAACTCGATCAGTAACAAATATGGATATTAGTATTCAGCAGTTCAAAAAATCAGTAACACAAAGATCCCTAATGTTCTTTGGACCTAAATTTTATAACATAATTCCTATACATATCAAACAAGAACCTAAATTATTCAAATTTAAAAAATACATAAAAACCTATCTAAAAACCCACTTACAATTATTTTTGGACGCAATGTCTTAATGTATGAACGACAGCATAATCAGAGTAGAATTTGGGTGTATATTGGTATTATAATTAACAAAGTATTCAGCAGCTAGAGAGGTTTACCGTCTGTTGCATTATCTCTTCGATAGTTAGGTATGTTACTTCTTAGTTCCAACCTTAATACTACTTTTATGTACAATTAATACAGTTTCGATTGACATATAGCCTAATAAAATAAAAAAAAGTCAAACTGTAAATTCGTACAGGTTAAAACAAATTTTATATCAAAGATTAGGTGGGTACAAAAGGTATTTTCAAGAAAGTATCCAAATCATACAAGGGGATCATTGTTTAATAAATTAAAAAGGGGTAATTTTTGCAAAAAATATACTTTTTTAACTGCTGAGGTAATCCTCTTATTAATGAAGGTCTATGGGATTTTTTTCTGCAAAGTTGACGGGTAAATCTTTCACATAAGACTTACTAAATTAAATTTGACCCCCTATTTATTTAAATAGTTGTATATAAAACTTTAAAAACAAATTTGCAAAAAATTATTTTTAGCGTCTTAAATAAGCACTATAAAATATCTTATTTTACAGACTAAGTTGCACTATGCTATCAGTATTAAGCAAAAAAAAAAATTAGTCCAAAACTATTTAATATTTTTTGAGATATTGAATTTGTTTATTAAATGTTACTATATATTTTAAATTGCAAAAACGCGGTTGTTGCCAAAGAAATATTCACCTGTTTAAGATGTCATTATTTTTATTTTTATGTATGTTTTCGATAAATGTATTGATTAATTCAAATTTCAATTAAACTCCCCCCTAAAATGACATTTGAAAATTATTCAAATTTGTTTATAATTTGTTTTTTTAATAACGTCGCGGGGATTAAGTATTTTGAAATGTCGTTTCGATAATTGGGTTCCTGGGAATTTTTTACTAATTAACAAAATTTTTTCGTCGTTTTTTCTTCTTCTTTTTTTTCTTGGAGTTACATTACTACGGGCCCTATTAGGGTTAAATTTTATTAAGAATATCGAATCTCTGAGTTGTAGATTCTAGACCTAAAAATATTAAGATTTAACTAAAATCTTATAAATAAAATGTGGCTACTTACTGAGTTACAGGGTGTTTTATTTAAAAATTATTGTTACCAAGTACTTTAAAACTATTTGACGTATCTTTATCATACTTGGCAGAAAGTGTGGCTATTATACACCCTACTAAATTGTGATTAATAAACGTTTCTAGCTAGTGCCAGAGGCGTACGACAGGGGATAGTGGATGATTGACCCTTCCCAAATTCTACGCCACTGACTGAATTACTATTTTAGCGAAATTTCTCGATTCTCCAATACTTTGTATGTAAATAACTTTATTGGTATTGATAAAGCCATCAGTTTGAGAGATATTGGAAGTTCAAAATGAATGAATGAATGAATCAAAATAACTATGCCGTTTCATTTTTAACGTCCAATATCTCGAAAACTAATGACTTAATAGTTACCAGTAGAGAGTATATTATTTACATAGAAAGTATTGGAGAATCGAAATATTTCGCTAAAATAGTAATTTCCTCAGTGGCGTAGAATTTGGGAAGGGTCAACCATTAACTATCCCCTGTCGTACGCCTCTGGTAGTAGCTAGAAACTTTTATTTATCACAATTTAGTAGACTGTATAGTACATACACTTTCTGCCAAGTATGATAAGGATACGTCAAATAGTTTGAAAGTAATTGGTAAAAATAATTTTTAAATTTTTAAATAAAACACCCTGTAACTCAGTAAGTAGCCACATTTTATTTAAGTGATTTTAGACCAATCTTAATATTTTTATGTCTAGAATCTACGACTTAGAGATTCGACATTCTTAATGAAACTTAACCCTAAAAGGGCCCGTAATAATATAACTCCAAGAAAAAAAAAGAAGAGGAAAAAAAGACAAAAAAATTTGTTAATTAGTGAAAAATTCCCAGGGACCCAATTATCGAAACGGCATTTCAAAATATTTAATCCCCGCGACGTTATTAAAAAAACAAATTATAAACAAATTTGAATAATTTTCAAATGCCATTTTAGGGGGAAGTTTAATTGAAATTTGAATACATCAATCAATGTCAGTTTATCAATACATTTGTCAAAAATATACATAAAAATAAAAATAATAAGATTTAATAAAGGTAAATATTTCTTTGGCAACAACCGCGTTTTTGCAATAGAAAATAGAGTAACATTTAAAAAACAAATTCAATATCTCAAAAAATATTAAATATTTTTGGACCATTTTTTTTTTGCTTAATACTGATAACATAGCGCAACTTAGTGTGTAAAATAAGATATTTTATAGTGCTTATTTAAAACGCTAAAAATAATTTTTTGCAAATTTGTTTTTAAAGTTTTGTATACAATTATTTAAATAAATAGGGGGTGAAATTTAATTTAGTAAGTCTTATGTGAAAGATTTACCCTTCAACTTTACAGAAAAAAATCCCATAGACCTTCATTGGTAATTGAATTACCTAGCAGTTAAAAACGTAATTTTTTAGCAAAAATGACCCCTTTTTAATTATTTAAACAATGATCCCCTTGTATGATTTGGATACTTTCTTGAAAATATCTTTTGTACCCACCTAAACTTTGATATAAAATTTGTTTCAACCTGTACGAATTTACATTTTGATTTACATGTAGTTTAATTTTATTTTACTAGACTAGTAGTACAGTGCAAAACAGGCAACTCTTGCCTAGGCATGGTGCTGAGTCAGTCGATACTAATAATAATATAAGATCTAAATGTAAAATGTTGTACACACATATTTTTGAATAAATTTGAATTTGAATAACTCAACGGCGCAAAATTCCGCCACCCAAAATTTTTGATTAAGTTGGACAATCTATAACTTTATTATTTGTACTTCGATTTTCAAGATTCTTGCACGAGTTTGTAGGTACATGTATTGATGTCAATTGCTATTATTCTGGTAACAAAAATTTTTTTGCTTAGATGGCATTATACGGGAGTGAATGTAAGCGTTGTTTTTCTCCTAACTTTAAAAAATTCTGTGGAAAAATTGGAGGGCTGATTTTGTTTCATACCCTTTTTGTATTATCCTGGAGGTATCACTAAGGTCTTGTTTTTTGAATTATCTGAATATCTCTTTTCTTGTAAGAGCTGTAATTAAAAACACTGCTTTGAAGGTTTATTTAATTAAAAATATCAAACGCACTAAAATTAACAAAAACAAAACAAATTTAATAAGAAAACAAAACAACTCAATAGCGGTTATGTCCACCTCTTGCAGCAACGACTGCTTGCAATCTGTTTAGCATCTAATAAAGATGTGTTTTCCTTGCCTGGGGAATAGCCCGATATTCCTCTACTAGGGCCATAAATGTACCAACTTTTCTGGAGGCCTAGGATGACGGCAAATAGCTATTTTTATTCATCCCATAAATGCTCAATATGATTGAGATCTGGGCTGCATGCGGGCCATTCTAATCTTATCAATCTAACCTCAATTGTATGAGTCAATCAGTGTTTTTATTTACAAAAAATGGTACAGCTCTTACAAGAAAAAAGATATTCGGATAATTCAAAAAACAAAATGTTGGTGATGCCTCCGGGAAAATATGACAGGACTATGAAACAAAATCAGCTATTCCATTTTTCCATAGAATTTTTTAAAATTAGGAGAAAATACAACGCTTCCTTTCACCCCTGTACAATGACATGCAAGCAAAAATTTTTGTTACCGGAATAATACCAAACAATATGAATACATGTACCTACAAACTGGTGCAAGAATCTTGAAAATCGGAGCACAAAAATAATAAAGTTATAAATTATTGTCAAACTTAATCAAAAATTTTGGGTGGCGGAATTTTGTACCGGTGAGTGTAGCTTCAATAATATCATTTTGTATATGACTTGAAACTCTCGAAAAAACAGATGTTTCTAGATGTTGACAAAATTTTTGATCTTTTTTGGTAATTAATGTTAACAATTCCCCGTAATTGCCTCGATTGTCAGAGTCGTCGCACTCAAAATGATCACGAAACGCTAGTTATTGTTTGGCCCAAAAACATATCTCTTATAAGTACCTCTTATAAGTGTGCTAAGGATATACCATATATCTATCTATTTTTGAACAAACTCATTATGTTTAGCAATATTTGCTTTAAAAGCTTGGTTAAGAGAACTTTTGATTTTTAGACCAGGGCGCATCTGTAAAAATATTAGTACATTTGGACGTTGAGAGGTGACTCAAATTTTTTTGCAGAAATTGCTTGAAAATAAATCAAATAATAATATTTGAGTTATCCTCCCTTTCAAAAAGGTCCGGAACATTGTTTAAATAATCAAAATGTCAAAAAATTAAAGAAAAATTCGATATTATTCTTGGTTTTTTGATTATAACTTTAAAAGTATTCATTTCCGAGAAAAGTTGTACTAACATAAAAGTTGTGTAATTAAATTTACTACAATACAGAATTGGTTAAAAATTTAAAAAATAGTTACCCTTGTTGCAAAATAGCAATAATTGCGAAAAAAACCATACAAAAACAAGTATTCGCATTTTACGTTTTTCAACCATTTATACTATACTTTCGACCTTCATATTTGACTCAGAAAAACCTTATGACATAATAAAATATCACTGTAAATTTTATTAAGATCGGTTAAATAGAGCTTTCGTAAAAAATATTCATTTTTTCAAAATGTTACAGGACTGAAAATAAAGCTGATAGCAAGTTGAAAATTTTTTTGCTTATAGAAATGTACTCTACCTTTCATTCGCCATTTTGCAAAATTAAAATCGATTAACACCACGGCGTCAGGAATTTTTTTAAATAAACATTAATTATTGGTGCTACGCGCAGGACAGCGCATAGTTTGCTCTGATTGAGCATTGCAATGACCTTTGATAATGATTGATACATTTTAATTTTTATTACATTTCGATATAAATAAATAAATTTGTTTATTGCAAAATAAAAACACATACTCTATCCTTTGAAATAACACTTTTATTAGCAAAAACTTTATTTGTTCATATATTTTAACTTAAATAATAAAAGTTTATTATTTTTAAACATATGCAATTGTTTAAACAATATTTCACAAACAATAATAAAATTAGTTTGATTTTTGTTGAATTAAAATATTAAAATCCAACAAAATATAGAGTATGAAAATAATATATTAGATAAAGATTGGAGGAAATTTTGGTGGAAATCAACTTGTGTGAATCGAACACCGCTGTCCTGCGCGTAGCACCAAAAATTATTGTTTATTTTAAAAATTTTCTGACGCCGTGGTAATTAATCGATTTTAATTTTGAAAATTGCTTATGAAAGGTACAGTATACTTCTATAAGTAAAAAAAAATTTAACTTGCTATCTGCTTTATTTTCAGTCCTGTAATATTTTGAAAAAATGAATTTTTTTTGCGAAAGCTGGATTGCAAAATTTATTTTGCAAAATCTATTAAACCGATCTTAAAGAAATTTACAGTTTTGTTTTACTGTATCATAAAGTTTTTCTGGGTGAAATATAAAGGTCCTAATTGTAGCATAAATGGTTGAAAAACGTAAAATGCGAATACTTGTTTTTGTATGTTTTTTTTCGCAATTATTGCTATTTTGCAACTAGGGTGACTATTTTTTAAATTCTTAACCAATTTTATATTGTAGAAAATTTAAATACGCAACTTTTATGTCAGTACAACTTTTCTCGGAAGTGAATACTTTTAAAGTTATAATCAAAAAACGAAGAAAAAAATCGAATTTTTCCTTCAATTTTTGACATTTTGATTATTTAAACAATGTTCCGGACCTTTTTGAGAGGGAGGATAACTCAAATATTATTATTCGATTTATTTTCAAGCAATTTCTGCAAAAAAATTTGAGTCACCTCTCAACGTCCATCTCAAAACAGATCCGCCCTGGACTATTTTGTTTTGCCAAACTGAATCAAATTGGGTATACATCTTACATGTAGGTAACGGAGCAATTTCATGTCTCCTTTTTAAAAATCTAACACCATTTAAATCGTGAACCTGGTCCACCCATTTTTCTGTAGAAACCAGAAGACATGGCCAACAATACAGTATATTTTTCTTGCAACGATAATATAACCAAGGATTTTCACTGTACCAACTAAATTTAAAATATCGAACTACTTTTGTTGATTCCTTTTTTAAATTGTTTAAAATAGGTCTTTCATTTTTAATAATCTCAGTTGTTTCTTCAAAATTATACAAGGAGAATTACTTTTCAAGTAGTTGATCGATTAAGAAACGACACTCATCTATGGTTAACTGCACGCACACTTTTTATAGGTACTGTCACCAATTTTAAATTTGGTAACAGCCCTACTGATACACAGCGCGCTTATGCCGTCGCTTCTTCAAAATTTTCAGTCACTAGCCGGTTCCGAGCGCCAGCGTGCGTATATAACCATTGTCACCAGAAATGAGTCTGGTAACAGAGTATAATAAAGTGCAACGGAGTCACATAAACTCGCCAATATTTTCGTGTCTACGAGTAGTTGGCTATTTAGTGAGTTATTTACTGAGTTAGGTACTATTATCACATAATATAATAATATATTTCTATTGGTAAAAATACTGGTAAATAGAATTATTCATCGTCATAAAATATTTATTTGCAAGATTTTTAACTGTTACCAATGGTAACAGTGGTTACATGGACGCTTCGCCAGTGATGCCTATAGTATTCATGCCATCTTCGTGCTTGTTTTTCTGTTGTTGTAAGCAGTTGTCATTGTTTGTCTTTTCGTGGTTTGTCACTGTTGAAGTTCTTATTTGCAAGACGTTCTTAAACCATAGTTCCTTTTTAATTTCCGGTTCGCGATCTTTTCAACTAGACTTCGTAAGTTGTTGTATGAAGATATTTTGATTGATATATTTCATTACTATATTTTCATTGATAGTTATTGACGAGTCGCTCATATTAAATTAAACAACAAAAAGTACTACTTTTGCCGTTTACAAGAAAGCATAACGAATGTTATGTGACAATCATTCGTCGCTAATTACGCGTCATTACAAAAAATGTTCATATTACTTTTAAACAAAATTGGAAAGCTTAATGGAATAGTTTTTAAATAGGTCTGTAAAAAGTAACAATGATATTTAAAAAATGAAACGATTTTAATAGTCGCTAAATGTTCAATGCGAATATTTTCACAAATTCCCGTACTTTCACACCAAGACGTTCTTAGAATTCACAATGTAATTTTTAGAGATTTTTACACTTACTTTCATTCTAGAATTCTTTAACAAATTAATTTCTTGTATTATTCATTTCCTATTACTCATATGATAACTATTGCAGAGATCTGTATACAAACCAGGGAATAGCACCAAGCACCAGGGTTGGCAGGTTTAAACCAACATGCTTGAAACCTTGGTTTAAACCAACCGGTTTTTTTTTAAGAAAAAACCAAACCGGTTTAAACCAACTGGCTTTTTTAAGGGGATGGGTACGTATTTTCGGCTGGAATGCTATTCAAATGGGGAATCATTTTTTTCGAATCCTGAGAAAACTAATAAGTATTTTTGAAAAATTTAAACGCAGAATGAAAGATTACGTTCTTACCGAGGGCCGAAAGTCCCTGAAAACTTCTATAATGTTTATTTTAATAAATTACAGGGGTGAAAAACTAAGAGAAAATGTAGTGTGATTTTTAATTTCAAATATCTCATTCAAAAGAAACTTTTTGAAGTTATACTTCTTTACCGGCGATAGAGGGTGATTTTTTTATATGTTAAAACCTATCAGCCCGGCGCATGCGCATTATAACTTTGTTCTGATTGGATGTTCAAATGACATGTCAAAAATTATCCGATATGGCAGCTGTGGTTTGGAGGTAAAGGTAAAGGTAAACAAATGTATAATATATTAGTTTTATTGTTGTGAGGAAAGAAACAAAAAAGTTTATAATATTGTAGTGACTTTTAAATAGTTTTTAAAAGCAACAGGTACGTAATAATTGTTAATGTATCATGGGTATAAACCTACCTATTTGATCTGCCAAAATACATAGTATGTAATACTTTTATTTATATAATTTAATTACCATCAAAATTTCTATCAATATTCACCTAATATATTGATTTTTTACTCTGTTTTGTTGTATTTTTTCAATTCTAAATCATTTCAATTCAAAATTAAAATAATTTGATCAATTTTCAAAATATCAAAATATCACAAGTTTAATCCGTTTAGTTAGTCGATCTTCGTAAATAATGACACATAGTGTCCATGGCTAAGCGGAGAAGGCGAATGAATTCCAATACCAACCGCTCTTATCAGCGATGGTTCGAGTCCCAATAGAAACTTTCTTTTTTGTTTTTTTTTAATACATTTTATGATTGTAAGTATATTTATTATATAATTGTATTTTCAGAAAATACGTATTTAGTTAAAAAAAATTTCGACAATTAATGTTCAGACATCATTTGTGGCTTGTTTAATGTGTTTGTGTGTGTTTTATTCTTTTATTATTTTAATTTTTGGCACTGTTCTAATAAAAATGTTTGAGAAGTAGTAAGTATAAATTAGTTTAATATTTAAACAAAATATAAATAAAAAGTATATTAATTTCGTTTAAATCATATAATAGAAGTATAACTTCTTACGTGCGTACAAAGTACACACACATTTTTATTATTTATTCTAAGGGACTTTCGGCCCTCAATAATAATTTAGTCTTTCGTTCTGCGTTTAAATTTTTTAAAAATATTTATTAGTTTTTTCAGGATTCGAAAAAAATGTACACCATGTCCGTGGTGATATTCTCCTAATCGAACATTCGCTATCTTTGTCATACAACGCACTGAGTCAATAGAATATGATGGCAAGGCACAGTGACAGTTTTAAATATTTGACATGGAATCGGGAATATTTTGAGTTGTTGATTAAATAATATTGAGAGTGTATTTGATAAATAATTGATTTAAGACGTGAACTTAATAAAAAGTTATTTATTGTTTATTATTTATGGAAGATCCAAGCAGAGAATACATCAGGATATATTCTGTGATCCAAGTATTTTTTTGTTAAAGATGTTCAAAATTGTAAGCGTTCCATAGTAATAATATATTATTAAAAAATCACTTAACACTTTTCCTCTTTTCTCGATTGAGTATTAGTTTTTATTGTACATATAAATGATTACAATCACTGAATACATAGTTAGTGAGAAAATTATCACATTTATTAACTGAATTAATAATTTGCAATTATACAAATAACGGGTCTAGCCCAAAATCCCGACAGTTTCTTTTTAACACATAATTACATTTATTTCTTGTTTTTTGTTTATGGTCATCTGTTTTTTATTTTTTGTTACTAAACAAAAGTATTTACCATTTAATATGAACTAATTTTCCAAATAAAATTTTTAACATGGGTATATGAATTAAATAATTTTTTTTTGCTAATACAGGGTGTTTTATTGGTAAAGTAACATACGTTAACTGTAGAAAGAGGATACTTTAGCGGTCTCAAAAATACCATACTTAATGGGTCTTACTCCATTAATAACAAAGATACTGGGTGTTTTATCTCTTTTGCCATTTTCTTAATTGGTTTATAACTTTTTGACCACACTGTATATTTATTTTATATTTGGCAGCACGCAAATATCATTTAAGGTGTACAATAAATGAATTTATCTACAATTGTAAAAATCCAGGTCCGGCTTAAAAAATATTGGAAAAATTTTCCGACCCCAAAACAACACCCTGTACATTAAATTTTTTTAAAATGGATTTTTCAGTTGAAAAGAGGATAAAAAACTAAATTCAGTGGTATACTTTGAATTTTCGGTAAAATGATTTTTCTGGTGGAATTTGGAATTTGAATTCTGAAATTAAGTGAATTGCGAGAGCTCTAAGTAGAAAAAAATTGAAATACAGCTTACAACTTGTCAACCACACTGTATATTGATTTTATATTTAACACGCGAATATTCTTTTAGGTGTCCAGTCAATTAATTTAATTACAATTATAAAAAATCCAGGTCCGGATTAAAAAATATTGTATAAATGTTCCAACCCAAAAAACACCTTGTATATTAAATTTTTTTAAAATGGATTTTGCATTTGAAAAGAGGATGAAAAACAAAATTAGTGGTATACTTTGAATTTTCGGCAAAATGATTTTTCTGGTAAAAATTTGAATTTGAATTCTGAAATTATGTGAATTGCAAAGCTCAAAGTAAAATAAATTAAAATATGACTTAATTTTAATTAATACCATTATTTAATCTAAATTGGTAAAATATTAACATTTGCACACATAGCAATAATTTTTGATGACCCCCTCTGTGGCTCAGTGGTAAGAGCGCCTACTTTTGGATCGAAAGGTCCGAATGGTCGTGAGTTCGAATCTCACCAGGGTAAGAAATTTTTCGTTTATTAAAAAATAATAAATGAAAATAGTTTATGTCCTTGTGGGATCGGTACTCACCGGAGGGACCGCAGACGTTCGGATACAATTAGCGTCTCTTTGCAAAGATAATGACGTCGAGTTTGCAATGTAACACGACACTTACTCAACACACATAGTACACAGTACACATGACGCTAGGTACCTAACTACAAAAATTTACCGTACCTACGTATAAAAAAAATAATTTTTTATGGTGATAATTTTGAATAAGTACTTTAGTTTTGAATAGTGATTATGCTGCAAATTTTCGCTGTTTTGTTATAATTTTTAGCTATTTTGTTGATTAAAGTGATGTATTCTTTATTGACCTTTATTATTTATTCATTATTTAAAGATGAATATTCGCCAAAAACTATTTTTCACACATAATAAAAAACACTAAAATATTAACATTTTACCAATTTAGATTAAATAATGGTATTAATTAAAATTAAGTCATATTTTAATTTATTTTACTTTGAGCTTTGCAATTCACATAATTTCAGAATTCAAATTCAAAATTTTACCAGAAAAATCATTTTGTCGAAAATTTAAAGTATACCACTAATTTTGTTTTTCATCCTCTTTTCAAATGCGAAATCCATTTTAAAGAAAATTAATATACAAGGTGTTGTTTTGGGTCGGAATATTTACACAATATTTTTTAAATCGGACCTGGATTTTTATAATTTTAAATAAATTAATTGATTGGACACCTAAAAGAATATTCGCGTGTTAAATATAAAATCAATATACAGTGACGTTAACAAGTTGTAAGCTGTATTTCAATTTTTTTTTACTTAGAGCTCTCGCAATCCACTTAATTTCCGAATTCAAATTCAAAATTTCACCAGAAAAATCATTTTGCCGAAAATTCAAATTATACCACTGAATTTAGTTTTTCATCCTCTTTTCAACTGAAAAATCCATTTTAAAAAAATTTAATGTATAGGGTGTTGTTTTGGGGTCGGAATATTTTTTCAATATTTTTTAATCCGGATTAAAATCCGGAATTGTAAATAAATTAATTTATTGTACACCTTAAATGATATTTGCGTGCCAAATATAAAATAAATATACAGTGTGGTTAAAAAGTTATGAACCAATTAAGAAAATGGAAAAATAGATAAAACACCCAGTATCTTTGTTATTAATGGAGTAAGATCCATTAAGTATGGTATTTTTGAGATCGCCTAAGTGTCCTCTTTCTACAGTTAACATATGTTACTTTCCCAATGAAACACCCTGTATAATATATAGTCCAATAATATATGTATAATCAAATCCTGAATTCAAGTTTACTTTCATATAATATTATCATGTCACTTACAACCTTCCATTTCAGTAAGTATAGCTTTTATATTATAAAATAAAGTGTTTAAATAATTTTTTCTTTTAAAATACATAATAATAATTAGTACCCGTACTTATTAGTAAGTAATAATTTTTCAATTTCAATACTCTATAATCTATAATATGATTGGGTATTGCATTTGAAAAGGAAACAATAAATATTCAAAATGTAGTAGTCGGAATTTTTACTTATGCGAGGATTGTTGCATGTCGGGATTTTGGCCTGTCGAGATTCTGGCGTGTCGGTGTTTTGGCCGTCGGGATTTTGGCTGTCGGGATTTTGGCTGTCGGGATTTTGGGCTCCACCGAAAAATAACAGTTACCCAAGAACATTCAAAAGCCATCTCTTTAAAGTTAATGATAACATTGTCAAGTAGAATGACATTCTAGTAATGTTTACATATCCATACCAGACTACACGTAATTTGCCGTGTAAAGACAGAAAAAGTAGGGATAGCCGTAAAATATTTGCGAACTATGTACCGATGGCCTTAAGAAAAAAACCAAACTGGTGTTTTTATTTAAAGTTTTTAATACATCTGCCACAAATGAAGAAACTAAAGATAAAAAAAATTATGTTTTTGTATTTTCGAACATTTCGATTATTTGAATATTATTACGTTTAAAGATGATTTTTTGTTATATTAATTTTTTGTATGTGTAAATAAAAATAAAAGTTGTCCTAATATTTTTTTCATTGTTTATTGCTATTATGCTATAAAATAATTTATTCATTTTTAAAGTATTTAGACTTATCTTATATTTAAAAATGCACAAGGAAAAAGTTTTCCTGTAGTTGGCTGTATACCATGTGATACAAAAAACAATAAATCTGGTATAAAAGGTATATTTAAAAAACCCTTAAAAGGGCCACATCAAATTCACATAACTAGTTTTCGACTGGTTCACCAGTCATCATCAGTGATTACCTAAAATGAATATAACCTGATAAAAAAGGCAAAGATGTTGAAATTTTGACTAGGGTTAAAACATAAATTTATATATATCAAATTTATATAATTTTAAATATACCTTTTATACAAGATTTATTGTTTTTTTATACTTTGTATCAAATAAACCTGGTTTAAACCAAAAAACCTGGTTCTTTTGTTTTTTTTGTAAACCTTGGTTTTTGCCAACCCTGCCAAGCACTAAAAACACGGGAATAAATCGATTTTGCAACTTTTTACTTTGTGTTCAGGATGATGTCAGGAAAAAAGTCTGCAATAGAAAAATGGGTAGAAATGCATAATTGCACTGTTAAACACAAGAAATTCATCCAAAATGCATAATCATATCAAAATAAGCATATTAAGGGCCAGATTTTGTTACTTCGGGGTTTTTGGAGTCGCTGAACACGACTACGCCATCTGAACCGACCCCCGGAGTTCCTGGTGACCAGGGTCACTGCTAATAGTGCAGTCATTGAACCTTTTTAGCTCAGAAATTTTTTACTATGAACCGATTTACATGAAATTTTGGACTTAGGCTTATCCTACCCGTAACTTCAGAAGTGATATTGGCCCGAACTCCGTTTTCACCCTGGGGGTAGTTGCCACCCCTTTTCCGTGGTGGAAATTTTTTTTTCAAAATAACCTCAGATATCGATAGAAGACCTAATTTTAAGCAAAAAATGTTGTATAAAGTTTTTCAAAAAACCAACACTTTTCAAGTTATTGGCAATTGAAAATTCAGAATTTTCTCATGATTTTCAGCAGTTTTTTGCAACTATCTCCAAAAATATGTTCTAAGTGCAACATTAAGTGAGATATTGAAGATCAAAGCCGTTTTTTATTTTGTGTGAAATTTAATCGATGTATTCAATGTCATCTGAGCGAATAAATTTTATGCATGGTAATGAGAAAGGATTTTACAGTGCTTAAAATGAACACTGTTAAAAAGTCTTTTGTACGTAAAATGAGGAGTTGTAATGAAAAAAGAGGAACATCTAATGGTTTTTTTTTAAATCAATGGATTTCATAAGTGCCATTTCCACCAAAATTAAAATTAATCGTATTCCGTCTAGAATCAACTTTAATATAAAGAGTTTGATGGATTCTAACAGCTTCCCTGCTTTGGAACACATATTTTTTGAAAAAATCACAATTTAAAAAAAAATTTTTTTTCGAATTAAAAAAACACCTTCTTTTCATAATATCTCAAAAATAATGAAAGATATGTAAAAAAGTGTAATAATAAAAAATAGGTTTTTTTTGACAAAAATTTTGGTTTGTTTTTTTTCCTATCACACAAAAATTGACGAAGATATGATTGATTAAAGAGCGCGCGGTAGCGCAATCACAGTCTCTCTCGAGCCCTTTGACCCTTCACCGTTTCAAAATAAAACGTTTTTCACTACATATTATAATGAAAAAAGTTGTAGCACTTTTAATTACCTTCAAAATGGTTATTTTTTATAAGTTGTGATAGCTTCAAAATTGAAGTAGATATGGCCCAAAAACTAAATCATACATATTCAATGTTTTAATTTAGGGGTAGTTTTAAGGGTTAAAGAACATGATTTTCCAGCATAGCTTTTTCGAGGACGTGGAACGATATTTAAATCCTTTTTAGTTTATCAAAAGAAATTTTTTATACAAATTTTAATCGAGGGGTTGATTTTAAGGGTTGAAAGGGGTTAACAATTAAATAATTAAGATAGAGAACGTAAAATATTATTTACTCTATATTTCAGTCTTCTAGTCAAACCAAATTAACTTTTTTGTAAATTTTTTATATTTAGGGGTTGTTTTTGAGGGTTGAAAGGGATTTAACAACATGATAATTAAGATAGAGAACGTAAAATATCAATTACTCCATATTTAAATCTTTTTAGGTCATACTAAATTAATTTTTTGTAAATTTTTTCGATTTAGGGTTTATTTGCAAGGGTTGTACGGTTTTGAAGGGGATAAAAATGAGTATAACATGAGGTTATTGTGTTAGAAAACACTTCACAATGCCACTCTTTATTATTAAACACGTTTTCTGGCAATAAAATGGCTCAATGTCAATTTTTTCATTAAGGGGTTGTTTTCACCCCTTAAAAATAAAAAACGGAGTTCAGGTTAATATCACTTTTGAAGTTAAGGGTAAGATAAGCCTAATTCCAAAATCTCATGTAAATCTGTTCATAGTAAAAAATTTCGGAGGTAAAAACCTATTTTACGCTTCAATGACTGCACTATAAGGCAGCGTTTAGACACCGCGATAAATCCGAGCAATTTATCGATATCGATCGAGTTTTTTCAATTTATCGTTGTGTGTAAACGGTACATCGCAGCGATTTATCGGAATCGGAGTTGGTATCAGATTGTATCAATTTATTGTAACGATCGAGTTGTTTCAGTTTATAATCAATAGCGACATTATATCGCAGCGTCTAAGGAGCTTTAGAAAATCAATAAATCGTAGCAATTTATCGTCACAATAAATTGCTCGCATTTATCGCGGCGTCTAAACGCCACTTAAGATATGTCATCTGAAGCTTCGAGGGTTATCGGCACTAAATTTATGCAAACACATTACTTGGAGGTTTTTGAAGTAGCTGAACACGAATATGCCATCAGAACCGACACGCGAACCACCTTGTTCAGAGATACCAAAAACCTTCGAGTAATCTGTTTGAATCAATTAAGTGCCGAAATCCCTCGAAACTCCAGATGACGTGCCTTAGCAGTGAACCTGGGCACCAGGTGCTCCGGTGGTCGGTTCTGATGTCGTATTCGTCCTCAGCGACCACAAAACCCACCGAGTAACAAAATCTGGCCCTGAATGCACTTATTTAACATGTTTATGCAATTTTGGATGCATTTTATGCACTTTAAAATGCAATTATGCATTTTATGCACTTTAAAATGCAACTATGCATTTCTGTCCACTTTTCTATTGTAGATTTCTTTCCTGAAATATCCTGAACACAATGTAAAAAGTTGCAAGTTTCTCGGTGTTAATATTTAAAAATCGATGCTTTAGAGTTGAAATGGAAATTAGTTGTTGTGGAGAACCATTTCTTCAGGTTTTTTAAACATCATATTCTTCTTTTACTAATTCTTCACTTTCCGAATACGTTGCCTTGAAGGATTATTTTCAATAATCTCTATGTAGTGCAGTTTCTCATTATGTGTCCGTGTACATCGCTTCTCTTGCTTTCCCCATTCTTCGCAGTACGCTTTCGTGGGCTATCTTGTCCGTCCATAATATCCTTAGGTCTTATGATTTGCATGTATAGCCACATGTATAGACTTCAACCTTTTTCTCCATCTCTTCAGTGAGTGTTCACAATTCAACTGCGTAGTATAATGTTGAGAAGATACAACATCGTAGGAGCCTTACTTTTATCTCCAGATTAAAGTTGTGACTTTCAAAGAGTTTGGCCATGTTGTTGAATGCACTCCCAGCCTTTTCTATTGTACATTTTACTTCTCGTGAGTGATCCCGTTGTTCGTTTACTATTATTCCAATGTTGGTAACCTATAAGTAAAGCTTATTAGTCCATATGGTGAGACCGCTCCCGTCTGAAAAAAATTCTGATTCGGTTTCTTTGTGGAATCCTATTCAAAAATGTCCCCTTTAAACAAATCTGAAGGGTACCGGGCGGAATTTTTAAACAAATACAAAAGATCACGTTTTATTGCCCTGGAACATATATTTTTAGGTTTTTGGGTCATTCTAAACAAGAAAGGTATTTTGTATTTTTTCTTAAAAATTGATAGTTTTCGAGTTATAGGCGATTTAAAATCTGAAAAATGCGAAAATACTCATTTTAGAGGCTTAAAAACTCATATTTAATTAGTATTTTTGAGGTTGCCAGATATTTAAATTGAAGATTAAACATTCAGCTTCAAGATTCTGAAGAGTGATCGCGTCTAGCCTTAATTTATACCGTTGTTTTTTAATTGTTAAATATGCGTGTTTATCCGATTTTTTTGCCGGTGCGGCGCGCTCTATTTCAAAAATCTCCTATTTTCCTCCGAAAAATATTTTTTCTAGATTCTTTGGGATATTCTAAATTAAATAAGTTTCCTGACATTTTTCTCAAAAGTTAATAGTTTTAAAGTTATAAGCGATTTAAAATCCGAAAAATGCAAAAAAACGCATTTTCGGATTTTAAATCGCTTATAACTTTAAAACTGTTAAATTATGAGAAAAATGTCAAGAAACTTATTTTATTTAGAATATCCCAAAAAGTCTAGAAAAAATATCTTTCGGAGGAAAATTGGAGATTTTTGAAATAGAGCGCGCCGCACCGGCAAAAAAATCGGATAAACACGCATATTTAACAATTAAAAAACAACGGTATAGATTAAGGCTAGACGCGATCGCTCTTAAGAATCTTGAAGCTGAATGTTTAATCTTCAATTTTAAGTATCTGGCAACCTCAAAAATAATAATTTAAATATGAGTTTTTAAGCCTCGAAAATGCGTATTTTCGCATTTTTCCGATTTTAAATCGCCTATAACTCGAAAACTATCAATTTTTAAGAAAAATTACAAGATACCTTTCTTGTTTAGAATGACCCAAAAAACTTAAAAATATATGTTCCAGGGCAATAAACGTAATCTTTTGTATTTGTTTAAAAAAATTGTCTAAAAACAATTTCTGCTCAAAAATTCCGCCCGGCACCCTTCAGATTTGTTTAACCCTTAAACGCCCAACCTTTTTTAGGTTCCATGTACGCCCAAGGGTGGGTAAAAATGTCCACCTCGAAAAAAGCTAATATATTTATTGAGAGTTGTTGGAAATGGATTAAACTTAAGAATCATATGCTTAATAAACACAGCATCTTCTAAAATATTAATATAAACAATTTACAAACCTTACAACAAAATTACAATGTACATCAAAATTAACATACCAGTAAAAGCCAGTAATTCAGATTTCTCAATTTTCTCCACATTCTTCCTTTCAGCCTCTTCATTGGCGGATAATTATGTCTATTATTTAATTATACGTCGATAGTTATGTTGATTATGTTCCTACCAACGAGAAATTAAATAGAAACCTTTAGTAACAAGTTTTACCAAGTGTGTACTTTTTATGCCCACCAATATTTAACTCAAGATATTACTTTTATTTTCAAAAATATCGGTAGAACCAATTTAACATTCGATAAAAGGCTGTATTTTTAACAATAAGTAATTTTTGGAAAATTTTTAAACACGTAATAAATATGTTACAAGGGAATACGCATTAGGTGGACATTTTTTACCCACCCTTGGGCGTTTAAGGGTTAAAGGGGACATTTTTGAATAGGAATCCACAAAGAAACCGAATCAGAAATTTTTCCAGACGGAAGCGGTCTCACCACATGCACTATATAAACAGTAAGTAATATTCATATTGATAATTGCACGATTTTTAAATATTCACTTCGTGCAAAAAGTGTTTATTGCCCTAGAAGTGATACATAACCACTTACATTTTGCACTTGCTGCATAAATAACTACAAATTATATAATGTAGGAGTGCAAACAAAAAATATGCTGCTTAAAAATATAGATTATCTCTCTTCAACAGGAACTTAAGAATATGTACTAAAAAATGAATAGAATATTTTCTGATGATATAACAGTTAATAATATTTCACATGGAATCAGTGCTCACTGACTACTGCCACAGGAGGTTTACTTGTTTAATAAGGCCTAACTTCATGTAATTTTTTACATTATAAAATATTAACCAAAAGAGGAAATCATGACAGCTTATACTCCACAGTCGGTAAAATGTTTTATTAAGTCGATGCCCTAATATAAAATAATGAAAAATGTCAAGGGTTTCCACATACTGCGAATAGCTTAATTGTCTATAGGTTCATGGTTGATCACTTTAGCGTGAAGATATGGTCATAACCGCTTTTAGAATAAACTCACAGAGCTAATCCCATGACTAATACGATTGTAAAAATAGAAAATACTCATATTCATTACATATAACGGCATTTATGTAACATGGCAAATGAATGGAACCTATTGTTGCTATTGAAAATGAGATAAAATAACGAGTATCTTCAACATCGGTGAAAAAAGAAAATGTTCAATTTTTTTAGTTTCAAAGTAGCCATTGTTCATACACGATTGTGTTAAGTCAGTTTAACACTTTTAAAGTTGTTTACCGTTAGTTGGGAACGGTTCGGTTTTACCTTTTGTCGCAACATCTAAGACTTTTCCCACAAAAAAATAATTTTTCAATCGCTGAATACCCGGAAATATAATGTATACGAAAACATATACGGAGATTCGGTATCGGTATGTATGTATATGGCGGCTAATAATATGAAACAACAGAGATGAAATAATTATATTACCTTCCTATTGATGAGCAGTGAAAACAAAATACAGATTTCCCATCTCTCTACTGTGTGCATTTATAAACATGTAGTATGTAGTAGAGATCTATGCTGATATGCTGAGTGTGTATAAACAGTTGGAAAATTACTATTTATTGAAGTGGTACCCTGAAAGTAATTCTCCTCAACAAACTATAAATTTCTGCTTTTGGAAATAAACAACTTCCAATATGCAAAACACTACTGGCACTGGCAAGTCCATTATCCATAAATTTGGAACATTTAGCTCTACATGGAAACTGTCAAATACATACAGTGCACTGAAATAAGTGTTATCCCCTTATTAACTTATTTATTTTTAACACATAAGCAAAACGCTCGGACAGGTCGATTTAAAATAATTATAGTATGTTATAGCATCAACGTTTCGAACTTTACGTGATTCCTCTTCAGGTGACACGCACAACTTTGATTTTTTTAAATGGGAAAGTACATCATGTGATACCTCATTTAAAAGCTTTTGAAATACTGATTACAAAAATGTATAATACTTTAATCATTTCGAGAGCGTAGTCGCAAAATTTCTGTCGAATTCTTTTTAAATGTATTAATTTTTTTCGAATTATTTCGAAAAATTATTATTATCGAGGGTCGAAAGTGATTGAGAACTTCTACAATGATTATATTAATCATTAAGTCACAGGGGTGAAAAAAAAAAAGAAAATTTAGTCTGATATTTAATTTCAAAAATATCATTCAAAAGAAACTTTTTGTTTATTCTAAGGGACTTTCAGCCCTCGGTAATAATGTAATATTTCATTCTGCGTTTAAATGTTTCAGAAATAGTTATTAGTTTTCTTAGGATTCGAAAAAAATGAATGCGTTTAAAAAGAATTCGACCGAAATTTTGCGCCTACACTCTCAAAAAGGATTAAAGTATTATACATTTTTGTAATCAGTATTTCAAAAGCTTTTAAATGAGGTGTCACATGATGTACTTTCCCATTTAAAAAAATCAAAGTTGTGCCTGCCACCTGAAGAGGGATCGCGTAAAGTTCGAAACGTTGATGCTATAATATATTAGGATTATGTCAAAAATCGACCCGAGCGAGCGTTTTGCTTATGTCCTAAAAATAAATAGGTTATCAAGGGGGGTAACACTTATTCCAGCGTACTCTATGTCCATTACCAACCTCGTCGCCATGAAATGATGCCAGGAAGAAGAATAAGCTAAAATAAGCACAGTGAACGAACTGTGCTAACATTTTGAAAATAAATGGAATTTATTTAAGTTCAGACTCAAGAAATTTGATAGAGGCAGTCAATCAAATAGAATACCGAAGTGTGTCAAATAGTGGCCCAAACAAAATGCATGCGAATAAAAATGCAGAAATTAGCCAGCTACAAAAACTAACAAAGGGATAATGCAACATTGAGGGGACAAAAAAGTTTACAAACTTAGGATCGCTAGTTAAGTCTGATAAAAGCGTTGCAGAGGAAGTGAAGAGGTGAATAGTCAATTTATCATAACTTAACCAAGCAACTAAGATATGAAAATATGAAACCCAGAAGTTTTAACTGTTCCACTAATTCAAAATTACCTACGTCCTTCTAGATTCTAGAATTATATAATGTGAATGAGATCGGTTTTTGTTGTCAAATGATAGAGAATGAAAGAAGACAGAACGTAAGTAAATTCTAGAAACTTGGAATCCGGTTCCTGCAGCAGGAGATATACATATAAAGAGTTTGTTATCACCACCAAAAATTGCTAATCTGCGGGTTCCTGGGAGGACTAGGAGGGGAAGACAAAAGACAACCTGAGTGACGCGCTTAGACAGGACGTGTCAGTAAAGGGGATTGCTATTGGTAGAAACCTGGAGAAATGTAATTATGGAAACCGACCCCACAGGTAAAGTGAATGATGATGATGATAAAGGGATACCCTCAAGCGGCTAAATTGCTAATATTATGATACTACATTTTATCAGTTTATTTATTTTATTATTTAGCGTATATCTATATCACAGTATTTGTATAAAAATAAAGATAATAATTAATTATAATAATTAATTTTTATAAACGAAAATTTAGTTGGTAAATATATTGAATCGACTCATTGGTCGCCACTAAAAAATCGAACCGATTGCCACTGTACGATCTGATGGGACATTCCTCCACCAAATACTTAACTGTTTGTCTTTCAGCACCGCAATCGAAATTTGGAGAGAAGATATTTTTCACCATCGAAAAGATGGGTTAGAATACCTACCACAGTTGGTTCTAATTCTGGTTAGTGACGCCCAGATTCGTCTTGGTTCATTGAAAGCCTCTGGCATGCTTGTAATACATGGCATATTCCGGATGTCAGGTGGAGCATTCTTCTCCCAATCCTCTTGCCAACGGTCGGTTATTCCGAAATTCCTTTCAATTAGCATCCTTGCAGAATCCAGAGGGTTTATTTAGTATTTCCTTAACACCGAAACAATAATTAAGGACACGTTTATCTGCTATACGGTAAAAAGATCAGACATCAAAATCAGTTACAAAGTTAACTATTTTTCAACACTTAAAAACCATACTTTAATAATTAGAAACGTATCTGTGAACTATATAATATTGTTTTAATATATATTTAATAGGTTTGTATGAAAGATATTTAAATAACATTTTCCCTAAATCATCCGTTTTTGTTAGCTTTGTGTTTTAAAACGATTTTAGAGTGTTTGGAACCATTTTAATTTTTCGTTCAATAGTAAAGTGACTAAAACTTACATACGCTCACATACATAAAAAAAATGATTATCAGTCTTACCCCAAAATCAACTACATTATAATATATGAAGAGCGCCTCCTTACCTGAAAAAAATAATGATGTTTTAATATAAATGGCAAAACACAACGTTACAGGTCTAATAATATCCACAAAATCCATAATTTATAATAATAAATAAAAGGTATTACAAGAGAATGGAATTAGAAATACAGTCGAACCCGCTTATTAGAATAGCCTTCGTGCCAAGCAAAAATATTCTTATAAGCGGGATATTCTAATACCCGATCATTGGCGGCTAGCTGAAATAAGTGTACCGAATATACGTTATAATAGTATATACTATGTCAATATGTGTATGCATATGGTGTTAGTTTTTATGTCCATAAAAATTTATAATCTATTTACAAAAATAATTACGAAACGATTAGACAATAAATTGGAATTGGGTTTTAGAAAAGACTTCCGAACAAACGATCAACTATTGGTAATAAATAATCTTATAGAAAAATGCTGTTTCTAAAAACAGCCAAGTGTGTGGCAATGTACCTATTGGCCATGAGCCGATGGGTAGAGGGGATTTGACAGCTTTCGCCAGCGCTGTTAGTGGCAGTTTTGTGCATTTATCTGATAAATTTAAATGGCGCGCCATGGGTAGAGGAGATGAGATTTGACGGTTATCGCCAGCGCTGTTAGTGCAGCGTTGCCACATTTAGTAGGTTTCTACTTTTTTGGTAAATTTTTGATATTTTTTAAAAAATTCTAGTAGGCAATATTTTTTAATAGATTTTTGGTATATTTCAACATTTTCTTATGACAAAAATAAAATTTGCTTTTTAATAGTATTTACCCCATTTCTAAATTAATTTTTAGACATTTTGTTACAATTTCCCAATGTCATTACCGAAAATAAGATTCAGGGGTGGGATTCTGTGTACAATCGCTAACACCGCCGACCGCTTTCTATCAATGTCAATATATTTGAATTTTTAGTTTTAATTCAAATATTTTCTTGTTTTACTAAGTGCCACTTCAGCATCAACTAGCAAAACTAGAAAATAATTCAATTAAAGCTAAAAATTCAAATATTTTCACGACAATTGACATCGATAGAAAGCGAAATGTAGATATCTACAGTGCACGGAATCTAGCCCCACGACATAGATGATGAATATTAAACAGAAATGAAACTGGATTCTGGTGTAACAAACTTGCAGATTTCAAGTATAGCAGTGCAATCAGTACCTATTTCAGGTGTTATTGAAGAGTTCTGGCATTCGGTGAGCCTGTTAGAAGCTAACGATGGAAAACTAAAATATCTAAGGCCCGGTCTTTTCACCTCCGGATAAAAGTTATTCGGAGGTTTATTTGACATATTTACATGTAATCTGCCGGATAAAGTTCCTAATAAATATTTATTCGGAGGTGAAAAGACCGAGCCTAATTATAATATATGTAACTTTGCAAAACAACAAATATTGTGTTTGCGTGTTTCTAATATAAAATGCGAAATAAATGTTTGAAAAATATGATCCAGACATGCAGATGTTAAAATCAGCGGATGACAAAATATTATATACAAATATTAAATATAAAACTGATAAAAATTAATAATAGTTGGTCATTTTGTTCCCCAGTTAAAATATAAAAAAGTTTTGTTTTTGTTTACAAACAGTCATATTAATTTCTAGTTAAACTCCCTCTGTGGCTCAGTGGTAAGAGCGCCTACCTTTGGATCGAAAGGACCGACTGCTCGCGAGTTCGAATCTCAGCAGGGTAGAGAATTTTTCGTTTATTATAAATTAATAAATGAAAATAGTTTCTATCCTTGTGGGATCGGTACCCACCGGGGGGACCGCAGACGTTCGGATACAATTAGCGTCTCTGCAAAGACAATGACATCGACTTTGCAAAGTAACAAGATACTTACTCAACACACACACTACACATAAAGTCGACTTTACATTACATGATTTATCATATGATTTGGTCATGGAGTGAAATTTACATGTTTACACTGTGTGATTTGTCATATGATTTTGCATTGTTTTGTCATAAGCATTGTCATGCGACTCGTCATGGGAAAAATCATATGACAAATCACATGATAAATCATGTAGTGCAAAGTCGACTTTACACTAGCTACCTAATTGGTAAAATCCACTGTACCATCACCATGCCAATGCCCATTAGTTGTCGAGGCATTAGCTAAATAAAAAAAATTTCTAGTTAGTCAGCTGTTATTTTTATTATAAAAAGTCCTAAATTATATACAAATATATTAATAAAGTTTTATAGTATATTTTAGTTTTTGATAAGTAGATTTTAGTAAGCTAAACTTACAGTAGATTTTCTAAATAAAATGTGGCAACCCTGTGTTAGTGGCAGTTGGCAGTTTTGTTTTGTGCATTTGATAAACTTCATAAACTGAAATGGCGGATAATATGGATTTTTCAAAAAAGAAAACAAGATATTGCAGCTGTATTGATTCATGTAAAAATACTGAATATAACAGTACTGGATGCATTTATTATATTCGGAAACATTGCGTACATGTCCTGCATCTACTAAATCCTTTCCTTGTTTGGTGTTGCTGATTGAAATTGGATATCATGGGAAATAAGACTTGAATCCAGTATAATGTTTAATATCCATTTTGATACAATTCAAACAAATTACAATTCATACAAATTACAAATTTTAATAAGCAAATCAGTAAGCACACAAAAATAAACAGAGGTAACATTTAAAATGTTAAATAATTCATTTAAACGTATTCTTTTTCTCAATGGTCTCTTGCGTAAGCAGTCATCCAGTCGCACGAACTTATATATTAAATATTAAAATTATAATGAATAAAATAAAAAAACATAATTAATTTTACTATTAATTCTGTGTATTCATTTAGTAATCAGGTTACAATAATATTTCAGTTCATAATTTGTGTCTTTCTAGATAAGTATCTATTTTTCTCGTTTTGTATATTTCACATACACAAATTTTATCAGAAAAGTATAAGTTTCAAACCGCGAGAGAGCGCTACCGTCGAAACTCACAGCCAATAGAAATTTGTAGACAAATGAAATTATTTTATGACCTTGTCGGCACACGATTGAATTTTCTGTGGGAAAGAAGTGTTTACTCATAACACAGTAATAAAGTGTTTATTAGGTACCTGACAAACCGTAATAATATACAAAACAGCAGGCTTTCGAAGCTCTTACCGACAAACCATTTTATCAGGCAAATTTAAAAATTTTAGGAAATTGTACATAAAAATTTATTTGTTGACCTGAAAAGATTATTCTAAAAAGCGGTATTAGGTTACTAAACCATATTCCAATAAACGGATAAATTTATTAAAGGGTAAATGGAAAAGTTTCGGGACCATTCCATAAACCGGGATATTCCTATACTATAACCGATACTCTAATAAGCGGGTTCGACTGTACAAGCAATTCCAAAAAATACTAGGTCATATTATAAGGCGCACGAAGTTTAAAGTTAACTAAAAGAAAAAGCAAAAGATGGGATGGAACATAAACGAACTCAATACCGTTGAAATAGGTAAAAAATGTGAATCGACAACATATAAAAATGTAAAAGTAGATACAATATACACTGCGCGTCATTAAAAAAAGCCACCCAAATTTTTTGACATTTTTTAATTTTTAAGAATCCAACAAGAATTATAACGCCCTGAGCTTCGCTGGTATCGCCAATTGCCGCCTACTTAGCGGATTACTAGTACAACTTTCGTTGGAAATTTCGCGGGAAAGAGAAAAGTGTTGCCTACCCTTTGTGAGTTTCGCTGGTATGGCTGGTATCGCCATCTAGCGGATGACTTACTGTTTCGGCCGGAAATTTAAAGAGGAAAGGAGAAAAGCAAATAATAATTGTTTCAAACTTATTAGTTAATTCTTATCGTGTAATATTTACACTGCCCTCCGCCCGAAACGTAGCGGAGGGCAGTAAACTTAATTCTCGGGAGGAAAAGTAGCACTTTCCTCCCTTGTTATACAAATAGCTATTTCCATATGGTTCCAACTTAGTGGGACCTATTGCATGTGTATATGTCACACTTTTAAAAAGCATAAATATCTTGTTTAAAAATAGTCCTAGGATTTTTTACAATACACCATTTTAAAGTAAAGAAAATAAGATTTCTTTTTTATTGCCCAATGTATATACCTAAATATACAATAAAAAAAGTTAAAATAAGAAATTTAAAAATATTCGTAGAATATATCAAAAATCATTAAAAGTATAAAATTTTGAAAAACCATATCTTGCCTGAAGTGAGTCATATAGCCTTCTTCAATACCTATTTTAAAGGTAATTGACCTTTCTTTCTACTAAATGTATGCATATACCTAAAGCTGCGCAGAAAAAAATTACAGAACAATGTTTGCGAAGTAACAAGGAAAATGTCCCAAAATCGCAGTGAGTGGCGAACTTTGAAAAATCATATTTTGGAAACTATAAATCATAAACACTTCTACCAAACGTAACTTAAAAAAACAAAAAATGGAAGTTTTTTTTCTGTGAAGCAATGCCTATACCTATATCCCCGTGGAAAAAAGTTATGGGACAAAAAACAAAATTGCTCTTTCGTGTTTTTTTCTTGCTTTTCTTTTGAATACATTTTTGTAAAAAAAAATATTTGTGACTTTAAAATGTGATATTTCGATAGTCAATTTAATCTGGAACAATTTTCCTATAGACGTGTTTGTACCAAAAGTGCATAGAACTCCCCCTAATTCGCCCTGTGCCTAGGAACTAAGTCACACTTTTCTCAAAAACGCACCCCTTTAAATGGTAGCACTCCGCGGTTTTTTCATATTTAGATGTCCATTGGCTATATGAAACAATAACACCCCGTTAACGTTGTAGTTCCTTTCTAAAATACATAATCAATAGCCTATACAGGGTGTTTGTTAAAGAATGGGCCATAGCTTAACACTAGATTCCTGAGGTTAAAATAGGTCGATTTCGGCTAACTTACCTTAGTACAAAAGTTGATAATAACCGAAATACAGGGTGTCAAAGCTAAACTTTTAATTTATTTATTTTTGAATATTTCCTGACAGGCATGGGCCAACACGAAATTTGGCAAGTGGTGCTGGCATTGTACAATCTACTAAATTATGTTAAACAAACGTTTCTGGCTACCACCAGAGGCGTACGACGGGGGAACATGAATGGTTGGCCCTTCTCAAATTCTACGCCACTGGCGCAATTGCTATTTTAGTGCAATTTTTTGATTCTCCAAAATCCTTTCTATGTAAAAAACATACTCTTCATTTGTAACGATAAAGCCATTAGTTTTCGAAATATTTGAAGCTAAAAACGAAGGAGCACAATACATTAATCAAAATAAGTGTGCCTTTTCATTTTTAACTTCAAATATCTCGAAAACTAATGACTTTATCGTTACGAATGAAGAGTATATTATTTGCATAGAAAGTATTGGAGAATCTAAAAATTATGCTAAAATAGCACTTTCATCAGTGGCGTAGAATTTGGGAAGGATCAGCCATTCACTTTCCCCTGTCGTACGCCTCTGGTAGTAGCCAGAAACGATTATTTAACATAATTTAATAGGGTGTACAGTGTACAGTGCCTACACTTTCTGCCAAGTATTACACGGATATGTCAAATTATTTTAAAGTATTCTTTTTTTTTTAATAATTTATTCTTTATTTAAAACTTTAAGAACTATGTGTGCCCGGTACTATAAAACTATTTGACATATCCTTATGGTACTTGGCAGAAAGTGTAGGTACTGTACACCCTACTAAATTATGTTAAATAATCGTTTGTGGTTAATACCAGAGGCGTACGACAGGGGAAAGTGAATGGTTGACCCTTCGCAAATTCTACGCCATTGATGAAACTGCTATTTTAGCATAATTTTTAGATTCTCCTATACTTTTTGTGCAAACAATATACTCTTCATTCGTAACAATAAAGTCATTAGTTTTCGAGATATTTAAAGTTAAAAATGAAAAGGCACACTTATTTTGATTAATGCATTATGCTCCTTCGTTTTTAGCTTAAAATATCTCGAAAACTAATGGCTTTATCGTTACAAATGAAGAGCATGTTTTTACATAGAAAGTATTGGAGAATCAAAGAATTGAACTAAAATAGCAATTGCGCCAGTGGCGTAGAATTTGGGAAGGGTCAACCATTCACGTTCCCCCGTCGTACGCCTCTGGTAGTAGCCAGAAACGTTTGTTTAACATAATTTAGTAGGGTGTACAGTACCAGCACCACATACCAAATTTCGTGTTGTTGTCCCATGCCTGTCAGGAAATATTTAAAAATAAATAAAATAAAAGTTTAACTTTGACACCCAGTATTTCGGTTATTATTAACTTTTGTACTAAGGTAAGTTAGCTTAAATCGACCTATTTTAACGTCAGGAATCTAAGGTTAAGCTATGGCCCATTCTTTACCAAACACCCTGTATATCAGTTGGTTAACCGTAATATCTTCATATACGGAAAATTGAAAAATTATCAGACCTCATTTCTACTACCCTGAACAAATTAGACAACACCAAAAACCATTAAAAGGTGTATCCGAGTAAAACAAATACTTTTACCAGTGAGTATAAAATACAACTAGATAATTAGAGCACGAATCGGGGCTAATGAAAAGCCATTTAAAACAACAAATCGTATTCAAGTTGATTACCTTCGTAAAGAAATTAAATACTAGAGCCATTTATCATTGTTGAAAATTCCGCTGGTAGTTTTTAAAAAAATCTTTACGGTTTATATAATCGTTAATCGCCGTTTCACGATTATTTGATAACAAATGAAACTTCGACATAGTGCAATTTGTCATTGTCTTCGACAGCAATACGCCACGTTTTTCAAGCTCTTTCATGGAAAAATGCATTGAGTAAAAAAACACCAAATTGATCTTTTAGATCATTTACACGGAAAGAAAAATATTCTGCTCTTCTGAAGCTATTTCCTTGTGGCATTTTTGTAATAAACTATTCTAAATGGGAAATAAGCCACAATTTAACTAAAAAAATGATTTTATTAACATTTCGACGCCCAAATCGGATGTCGTTGTCAAAATACAAAATATTACTAAATTAACAAAAATGTTATTGCTGAGTAAAAAATTCTTCTAATAATTTATTTAACCTGACTCATTTATATCGGCAATTCAGACATATACATTTTAAAGTAGAAGACTTTAAAATGATATTGCCAATATTTATGAGTTGCGTTCATGATACGACTTTACTGAAAGATAGTTCATTCGATTACATGAAATCAACCCCAACTCAAGAATACCCGTCTCTAGAATTTTACTGTCACCGTTGCATTTGGTTGTCTTTTTAAAGACAGATCATTGGATGTTCTGTTCATCAGAATTGGATGTTCTGTCCGACAAAATACATGGGGCGTTTTCGTAATCTGACGTTCCAAATTTTTAAACTGTTCCACAATTAAAACTTTCCCTGTTCCATACATCAAAGTTTGTCCGACTAGACACCGTTAAGCTATTAACCAATTTTCAGCTTGCTATTAATCACCTTTTTTTTGGTACGCGGGATCCAGGTCTACAATGAGTCAGATTAAATAAATTATTATAAGAATTTTTTACTAAGCAACAACATTTTTGTTTAATTTAGTAATATTTCGTATTTTGACAACGACATCCGATTTGGGCGTCGAAACTTTAATAATATAATTTTTTAGTTAAATTGTGGCTTATTTCCCATTTAGAATGATTATTGTAATTAATTTATTATGGTAATTAAACACAATTGAAACAGACTACTTTTTTTATGTTCTGGCCTATGAGTCAGAAGCTGTTTCCAAATTTTAAAATACAAAAACTTATCATTGTGCGCTGTTTATCGGCCTGTGTGTTTATAAATTTGCAAACAGCTCAGGCAACAGATAGTTACCAAGGATTCTGCACTCCGACCTATAGAGAATTTTTTGTCTATAGATAGATGCTCGATGCACACTAGCGTGTTTTCAAGCTGCGTGCAGATAGCTGGCGGTTCAGCAGTACGTAACACAGATCACCTAAGTACCTCCTCTACCTTTAGATGTTCCACGATAACGCTTTGGTTAAATATGAAAAACAGCGCTCCAAGCCGCCTGTATCGGAACTAATCCAAGCGGGAATTTCAAAATGTAATTTTAGTAGGAGAAAATGTTAGGTTAAAATATTTTTGTAGAGTTGAAAAAAAAAATAATTTGCTTTTAAAATATGCAAATTATTTTTAATTTCAAATATACAAAATACCATTTGGGAAAAAATAAGACATGACAACGTATTTTTATTTATTTATTTAATACCAGCAAATCGACTTTGTATATATTTTTTTACAAATCGCATCTTTACAAATGAAATTATTAATAGTTCTCTTCCAAATACTTCTACAAAACGGTATCTCAAATGACTGAAACATGTGTGCATCTCTACTTGTTGAAAAACTTTCAACTAAAACAAAAAATTAATATAATAATTTATACCATGATTCATTTCACGTAAAATAATTTTTATTAATTATAATATATTTTCAGTAGGGGTTACTTACTTGGTGTTACATTCATTTGCTTCCATACACCACTAACTGTGTTACTTGTTCTCTAATAACAAATACTTGTTGAACTCACCATGCAAATGTAAGCTAGGAATTGCTTTTGGATATAATCTATGACTTCATGATACAATGCAAACTGATCTTCAAATCAAATTCGTTTTGTTTCAAAAACTGCAGATGAATCCATTTTATCTAAATCAGGATTCGTTATAAAATAACAATCAAATAAACATTACTACATAAGGGCATACTCACAATGATGTCATTGACAAATTATAATGACACTCAGACTCAGACTCAGTGATATAGAAGAAATCTTCACTCCAGTGCATAGCGACATCTGAAAAAATGAATCGGTACTCCAAATGACATTTAGTTTAGGATGACCTTGAGATACCAGCGTGAAACATATAAGAGAGTTAAGTGATCTGTGGTACGTATGTTGAATTTATTCACTGCACACTAATTAGAGCTGACCGTCGGCGTGCACGCCGCTTGAAAACAAGTCAGGTAGGTTGGCACTTGGCAGTCTAGTCTGTGCTGGGAAATCATTCAGTACACACTAGTAACCGCCCGATCGATTTCAACGTAGATACAGATCTGTTTATTTCTGGCTCAAATGTGTATTTATGGAAAACTTGGCCTGAAAACAAGTAGCTTAAAAACACGCAAATGTGCATCGAGTATAAGAGCTGCTTTGGCTCGCGTCGGTAACCCTCGCTTTATTTTCATTCCTATAGGAAGGCTGTTTGCTTCGGGAAGTGATACAGCGTATTTAAACCGAATAGTCATTCCAAGAACATGTTTACACATATATTCCTTCATGTACATTGTACAATTACAAGTACTGGCACCCAGTCATCTTTTTCTTCCCATTCACCCATTCGCTGAAACACTGTATCTTGTAATCATCTTTGGCCTATGACTCGTCGAACGATTCCAATTCCAATGTATCCCCACTACAATCAGTCTTGTCTTAGTAATCATGTTCTTTGGGCACCCGCTTAGGCATTTTAGCCCACTGTTAAGCATGAGTCCATTGTTTTAAAATCACAGTTGGTTGCTTCCAAATTGTGTATTTTTGCAGTTTAGATTTGTTTGACCATTCACTTACCATTTCAGAAGCGATAACTCAAAAACGCAAAGAATCATAAAAGATTGCAGCACCCGAATACCAATTCGAATTCTGAACAAACCATTCTTCTTGTAAGTATTCCAAGAATTTTTTAAAATTTTCAATTTATCCAAAAAGACTTGGGATGCCTTATTGAATATGAATGTTTCAGGAGAAGGTGCTTTTTATTTTGATTGATTTTACTTACTTTTCTAGTAGCATTTGAATTTTGTAATGTTTTGCCTGAGACCAACACATTACTTTGGTACTCATTTAAAATATCATCATCATCATCATCATGCAACCTCTTCTGTCCACTGCTGGACATAGGTCTCCCCAATTTTTCGCCACTATCCACGGTTTAATCCATATTCGTCTAATGTTTAATGTTTCCATCTAGCGTGTTGGTGGTCGTCCTATGCTGCGTTTTCTCTTGGGCGCCAGTCAATTGGTTTCCTGGTCCATCTTGAGTGTTTTAGTCTCGCTACGTGAACTGCCCAATTCCATTTCAGCTTGGCTATACTTTCGACATCAGTGATACCTTTTCCTTAGATCTTGGTTCCTTATTTTGTCTTTTTTCGTCACGCCGAGAGTCGATCTTTTTATGCGCCTTTATGCCACTCGCATTTTTATTGCTGTTGTTTTTGGCCAAAATATAGCCAATTTTAAATCGCATATAACACGAAAACTGTCTAGTCGCAACATAGGGAATCCCTTGGGCACTTTTAGGTCGCCGCGATCCGATGGTGGTATTATAGGTTTTTTGGGTCGCTGAATCCAATGGAAGAGGTCTGGAAGACCAAGTGTGGTGCGTTTAATTGTTATTGACAAATTATAGTAAAATTAGGTATTTTCAGGAATTATTAGAAGCCCTGTAAATAAATTGATAGTGTTAAGGTCTTCTCTGGTGTATTTTTGGTCGCTGAATCGAATACGGCTAGTCGCGATTACTCAAAGTATGTTATTATTTCGTTAATAACAAAATAATTGTTTACTCGCCGAAAAGCTGGAAATGCGCGATCTAGAGTAAGTTTGTAGTCTTTTTCATAGTATTTTTATACGCTAAATCGATTACCACTAGTCGTGATAGCTTAAACCACGTTCCGACTTTGTTATTAATAAATTATTGGAAAATTACCGGTTTATAATACGTTCACTGACGATTTTTGCTCTAGATTAAAAAAAAACCACTTGGATTGACATGAAATTTGGCATACACCTAGCTAACATGTCAAATAAAACAAGTGATATTGTGCCGATGTCTGCTTTTACCCTGGGGGTGAATTCCATCCCTTTTAAGGGGTGAAAAAAGAAACCTTTAAAACAAGTCCGGAAGTGGATAAACTGATTAATTCTAAGCAACTTTTGTTCTATACAGTTTTTTCACTAAGTCAATACTTTTCGAGTTATTTTTGTTTTTTTGTTGAAAAATGAACAATTCACTCACTATAAATTTATTCAATTCCGGACTTATTTTACAGGTTCCTTTTTTCATCCCCGAAACGGGGTGAAACTCACCCCCAGGGTAAAAGCACACATCGGCACAATATCACTTGTTTTGTTTGACATGTTAGCTACGTGCATGCCAAATTTCATGTCATTCCAGGTGTATTTTTTTTTAAATTTAGAGCAAAAACCGTGAGTAAACGTACTATAAACCATTATTTTTGCAATAATTTATTAATAACAAAGTCGGAACATGGTTTAAGCTATCACAACTAGTGGCAATCGATTTATCGTATAAAAATACTATGAAAAAGACTACAAACTTGCTGTAGATAGCGCATTTCGAGCTTTTCGGCGAATAAACAATTATTTTGTTATTAACAAAATAAGAACATATTTTGAGTAATCGCGACTAGTCGCATTCGATTCAGCGACCAAAAATACACCAGAGAAGACCTTAACACTATCAATTTATTTACCGGGCTTCTAATAATTCCTGAAAAACACCTAATTTTACCATAATTTGTTAATAACAATTAAACGCACCACATTTGGGCTTCCAGACCACTTCCATTGGATTCAGCGACCCAAAAAACCTATAATACCACCATCAAATCGTGGCGACCTAAAAGTGCCCACGGGACCCCCTATGTTGCGACTAGACTAGTTAACAAAGAGACCTTTATTATTTAGAATGATACAAAAAACCGTTGTGATTTGTTTAAAGTAAACATTTTTTGATAGGAATCCGCAAAGAAACCGAATCAGAAAATTTTTCATACGGGAGCGGTTTCACAACATGGACTAACAGCAAGTTTTTCAAATCCTTCCTGATACATTATATAATTTTATCTTTTATTTAAATAATGACCTTGCAACTATAAACGAAGGAAACGATACAGGTAGTAAAATGTGCAATGCGATACTAATAAAGGTTATGAAACAAGTTAAAAAAATTATTTATGACAAACATAAACTCGAAATTTCAATTTTTTTTTCTAACAATTGATGTGCAGTGTATAATTAGGACAAAATGTTCTTGTGAAATACTTAGTTTGGTGATTGTAATTTTGTAAGTATTGAAATTAAAGAGCTTCTAGTTTATGGCTATTTTAATGAACGCATTACCATTTCAAACAATAAATTTAAAAAAATCATTAACCAGTAAAAGCAAAGAGTTACTCTGCAATTCCTGTATTCGTGCTTTCGAATACTTGCAAAACAGATGAACGATGAATTAAAGAAGACTAGGGGAAATCTAAAATTTGCATTTCACTACTTGTCTATTCATCTAGGTAAAAATTCCAACGAGGCTTGGTTTCCTGTACTCAGGTAGAAGTAAACTAATATAAAATGAAAATAAGAGACATCTTATATTTTAATTCATTCAGAGAGGACCATCATCTTCACGTTTCACCCTCTGTAAACAGAGAAGCATAGAAAAAATGGATCGCATAGTAACAACAGAAACCAAGAAAACCTGTGAGGTGTCAAATGAAAGCTTATAATCCAAGGATGGTACTAAAGGTGAGAAATTTGACCTAGGCTGTCCGTCCGTCTGTCCGTCCGACCGCGAATATAACTCCCCCGTCACTATACCAGGTAGAATGACAAATGAGGTGCTGAATGAAAGCTTATAACCCAAGGATGGATTAAAGATGGGAAATTTGACATCGGACTTCCGATTTTAGAGTTGCAACAATGACTCAAAATTAGTAAAATCGTATATCAATCGACGCAAAGTTACACGAAGAGTTCAAATATCGGCTTCCAGTTCTACTTTAGATTACTTTGGGTGAAAACCTAGGACTTACGAAGTCCAATTACTTGTTTTTAATGTAAAATTTTCGTTTATGAAATCATTTTAAGTTACGTTAGGTAAGTACCTATCTATAGGTATCTGTATTCAAATTAACGAAATTGTAAATATGTAAATAGTGTATTATGACCGATCATATTACCCGTATGCACGATAATGGTGAATATAAAATTCTTAATTTTATGTCAAAACATCCGCAATAACTATCTCTTAAAACCTTTCAAATTTCATCAACTGGTTTTAGAGTAGTAAATAAACTGCTCGTCAAAAGTTAGGGATATAGAAAATTCTGCTGAATTTCTAAAGTAGATTTTTTCGTGAACAGTTTAACGGATTCCGCTAATTTTTTTTTATTATTTTAGACTTTTCTTTAGTATTTACACAGTTATGCAAAGGTTTACTCAAACTTTTTTTTTGTACTTATACCGGGTGGAAGAAAAGAAATGCTTTTCTTATGTTAAGTTTGAGACGGTCTGTAGGAAGGACGAGGTACAAATGGGAGTATATATCGAAATCGTATTGTAGTCTCATGTTTTGGGAACATTTTGTTTTTTGAATGTCCCTGATATCTTTAGAAATAAAAAAAATAGACGGTTTTGTAATCTAACATGTGTTTTAACCGAAACAGTTTGAGACATCTTGTAGGGAGAAAAAGGCACAAAGGTGAGCACACCTCGATATTTTGTTGTAGTCACATATTTTGTGAATATTTTATTTTTTTAATTTCTCTGATATCTTTAATAACAAAGACACTAGACGATATTACTCTTTAATATGTGAATGTGAAACATAGAAAAACATATTAAAGAGTAATACCGTCTTGTTTCTGTGTTATTAAAGATATCAGAGAAATTAAAAAAATAAAATATTCAAAAAATATGAGACTACAACATAATATCGGGGTATACTCACATTTGTGCCTTTTCTCCCTACAAGGTATCTCAAACTTTTGTTTCGGTTAAAACACATGTTAAATTACAAAACCGTCTTTTTTTTTGTTTCTAAAGATATCAGGGACATTCAAACAACAGCATGTTCACAAAACATAAGACTACAATATTATTCTGATGTATACTCACATTTGTACCTCGTTCTCCCTACAGGGTGTCTCAAACTTAACAAAAGAAAAACATATTTTTTCTTCCACCCAGTATAAGTACAAAAAATAAGTTTGAGTAAACCTTTGCACAACTGTGTAAATACTAAAGAAAAGGCTAAAATAAAAAAAAATAGCGGAATCCGTCTGTTCGCGAAAAAATCAACTATGAAAATCAGCAGAATTTTCTATATCCCTAACTTTTGACGAGCAGTTTAAATCGTCAGTTTGTAAGAAAAAATTCAACATCCCGTATTTCGGAAAGAAACATTTGCAAACATACGTCTATAAAGCAAACTGTCATTATTTTTTCATGCAGAATTACCCCTTAAAGTTTATTCGCACTTATTTAGAAACACCGTGTATTGATGAAGAACATCTAGTTGTTAAAGTACCTAACTTTTTTATTATCCAACATAAACGAATGAATAAAAAAACAGAATATTAAGAAAACCTGAAGCTGTAGTTGGGTTTTAATTTCAGTATGTTATAAATGCTAGAATATTCCAGTGTGATGCGAACTTTAAGAAAAAAAAACACAGTTTGATTCGTACACCCGGTATACAATAAAAATTTACCTGTTTAGCAACAATATTATTACAGCGATATTGTTAAAGAATCAGGCTATAACATATTAAAAAAATTACTTAAATCGGCCAACAGGTTTAGGAAATACGAGACATCAAAAATTACCAAATTTTTAAGTGGGCCGATTTCTATGCACGTAAGTTTAAATAGAAAATAAAAAAATATGTCAGAAAAAAAAATGAGGGAATCAGAAAAAATTGGAAGGAGATACAATAAAATAGGAGGATGTCATAAAAAATTGAGTGAAGTGTCTGTAGATGGCAATTGATTGTATTCCCCGTCGCATGGCGACGAACAAAATCACTAGTTTTATACATCTTCAACGAGCTTAGCTTTATACAGTGGAACCTCGATTATCCGTCAGGGCACTGGACCAAGGGTATGATGGAAAATCGAAAAGATGGTTAACAACATTAAAAAAAAATTAAAAATACATAGTACAACTCTCAAATGTTTTGTTGGACAATATAAGAGGGACTTGTGTTCGTACAATCGAATCAATTTGGTTTAAAATAATCTGAAATCTTTGGTCTGTTTTAATGTTGCTTCGCATTTTGCAACGGTTGAATTTCTTAATCGGCCTAAGATCATGCAATCTACTTTATTGGCTTTTTTGCCGAGAATACCACTAGATGAATTGTTGCATGTGTGATGCAGCTTATCTAGCTTCTTTATGCAAATCTTTGTCAGTTTTACTAGCATCATCGACATACCACTTCATATTCCAAGTCTGTGTAAGCTTCTGAACCTGTTTCGTCCGCCTGTGTTGCAACATGAATAAAAACTAATTATTCTATTTGTGAATAAAAACAAAATTTGTTTAGATAAACAAATTTTAATGCTGTGGTAGCAACACCGTACATTTCAGCTAATTCAGCTAATAAGCAATGTTTGCTTATGTAGTCAATACAACTTATTTACGGACACTGACGGTTAACAGAGGTGACGGTTAATGGAGAGACGGATAATCGAGGTTCCACTGTATATATGAGATTGTTGCCACTAAACAGAAAACTCAAAAAGTATTATTATTTTAATTACAAAATGTTTTACCACACAATTCTTCAGACTATTCATGCTAATGTAACACCGATAATATAATCCTCATTTTCGCAACATTTCCTGTCTTTGATGGAAGCAACTTTATGAGTATATGAAGCAACTCGTTCACGTTTCATGTCTGTTTTCAAAATCATCGAAATCGTCAAAGATCTCCTCTTCCTTGCATTCTTACTATTTTAATAGCCCGTATTTAAAAAATTATTTGAATTTTTTTTATTACCAAGTAACAACAGATGTAAAAGCACATGCTGATCAACATCAGTACAATACAAGAAACAAAAGTAGTATCATTATACCATATTCCAGATTGTGTGTTACACAACTTAATACAATAGATTATAATCTGTATAACTGTTTTTTAAACCTAAACAAAAATATTGATATCAAGGCAACGAATTCTAAATAACAATTTTATAAATTAGCAAAACACTTCTTTAGTCCTGTCGCCAGGGGGGGGTACAATGGCCTCCTTAATTCAGATGGACTTACCCAAGTTTTTTTGTGTATTTTGACCCGTAGAACACGAATTTTTTGGGTAACAGTTGATCCGGATGTCGATAAGATTGTTATAAACAAAGAACTTGAGGAACTACATACCAGCGATTTTTCGCAAAACAACGTTTCTTTGTATTTTTTGGGTGATTCTAAGCAAAAAATGTTCTTACAAGTTTTTTCGTAGGATGCATAGTTTTCGAGATAAACGCAGTTGAACTTTCAAAAAATTGAAAAATTGCAATTTTTGAACCCGAATAACTTTTGATTAACAAATAAAATAGCAATTCTGCTTACTGAATTGGAAAGTTGAAGTCAAATTCTATCGGTTTTGATTATTTGCATTGCTAAAAATTAATTTTTTTTTGTTACACAAAGCTATAAACACATAGTGTTTCCCGTGTCCAATACATGCGTTTTAATGTATGTAATCTCCGTAGAAGTTGTCTGTATGCGCGCCTACTCGTTCGATTTTAAATGAAAAATGCATTGAAAACATCATTCAAGCACTATGTGTTTATAGCTTAGTTTAACAATAAAAAATTAATTTTTAGCAATGAAAATATTCAAAACAGATAGAATTTGCATTGAACTTTGAAATGTGGTAAGCAAAATTGCTATTTTATTTTTTAATCAAAAGTTATTCGGGTTCAAAAATTGAAATTTTTCGATTTTTTTAAAGTTCAACCGCGGTTATGTCGAAAACTATGCATCCTACGAAAAACTTGTAAAATAATTTTTTGCTTAGAATGACCCAAAAAATACAAAAAAATGTTTTGTTTTGCGAAAAATCGCTGGTATATAGTTCCTCAAGTTCTTTGTTTATAACAATCTTATCGACATCCGGATCAACTGTTACCCAAAAAATTCGTGTTCTACGGGTCAAAATACATAAAAAAAAACTTGAGTAAGTCCATCTGAATAAAGGAGGTCGTTGTACCCCCCTGGCGGCAGGACTACTTGCTGGAACACTGTTTCTATAATAGCATACAGGAATTTGTTTGTTTGAGCTCCTATAGTGTGGTAGTTTTTATGAAAACTATATTACACCTAACTGAATTTTTTTTTTATTTTTTTATATTTCTATTTTTCACTGTATATGTTATATTATGTGTTCTTGTATTATTTCTTAGTTATTTCCTATATATGCATATTGTGACATGGCATGTAGTGCTTACTTTGTAAAAATTGTCAATAAACGTATCTATCTATCTATCCATCAACACAAAATAATTTAATAGGGTTCTAAAACTTTTGACTTGTGCCATGTTTAAATTAAATGTTGTTTATATGGGATAAGCCACAGTTAGGTTGTAATGACAATTGCATATTTTACCTAAAAATACTTCTTAACGTTTCGATTTCCACTCCAGAATTCGTTATCAAAAGAAATAAATTAAGAACAAAAGCTTTGTTCGCGGAGACCGTCCCTGACTAGTTTTGGACCAGTTTCGAACCTATTAGGGATTAATGTCGTGTGCTGGCGCGGTTAGTTATAAGTTAACAGTTTACAATTGTCCACGAACGATTATCAATAAATTGTATGTAGCTACTCTAACCTTCCAGTATTGCAAAGGACAAAACTCAGAAAATCGTGGTTGAGCTTCTATCCGATATCTCCCGGTCTATTATACCGCCTGATCCAAATACCGTTCTCACAGATTGCGCCCATTACTGTTCTTAGTTTCCTTTTGAAGACAACTAGACGATCTGTGTCTGTTTTGGAGATGGTCCATGTTTCTGACCCATATGCCATCACTGGTAGGATAAGTGTTCTATAAACAACTGTTAGTTTGTGTGAGAGCTATTTGCTTAATGATATTCAATTCTATGTCGAAGTAGTAGCAGTAGGAGCTGTAAACAATGGGTACAACGAACAAACAATGAACAATTTTTTAAATCAAAAACTATATAAGAACGCCCTGAGAAAAAACCCAGTACATTCTGCTCTTTTACATATCGTTCATTTGGAAGAAGGGTTATAAGTATTTTTATTGCATCAATACCTTCCAAATAATGACGAAAAATAGTTACAGTCTAGTCTCCGAGAGATGGCAGATGTAACTCTTTGGTTTTCCCCTAACTTTCTCTACAGAACGTTATTCGCTTTAGAGAATACAATTATATCTTGAAATATAATAGACAAAAATAAGTTAATTTAATTAAAAGGGTGATTTTTTTGGGATATAGAGTTATAAGTAAAGATATAACCATTTTTCTTAAAACTTATAACACTAAAAGTGAACAGTATGTTCTGATAGAAGGATACTTTCTTAGTTGTAACTTTTTTTTTGGATAATTCATCATAAAAAAGAAGCAATATAATGTGCGTAAAAAGTAGTTTTGTAAAATGTAACCTTATTCTTCAAAGTTATTTTGTTATAGGTATGTGAATTATCTTTTTTGCATTGGGTAAATTATTATAAATTAAACTGTAGTATTATTTAAGGATTAATTTAATTTACCAACAAATGCTTGTTGTCTTTAATAAAGAAACGCAATGTTTTCCTGAATACCATTTAAGTTTTCACAAAAATTTGTTAAGAAAAACAATTATTACTATTTTTGCTTTATTTTTCATTTTGCATTGTATAAGAAATACAATTTTAATGTTTTATTAAATCATAATTGATGTAATGGCATTTTTAATAATACTTTATTAATACAATTCCTAAAATGTAACTTTATGAGCAAACATAGTAGTGTCTTAAAAAGAAGTTTCTTTATTCAAGAAGGTAAGTTTTTTTTTCTAAACCTGATATCTTAAAAAAGAAAATTCTTGTCAGAGCGATAAAAAGATCAGAAATCTATCATACTCAATCTTTAAATCCTATAATATCAATAAACACTGCACAAAATAAATAAAATAAACTAATATGAATCTTAAAACCTTTCTACTGAAAAAGTAAAAAATCTTAGTTTTATAACCCTCTTCTTCCAAATGAACGATATACAAGCAAGATATCAACAAAAATAGTCAAACATAAAAATGAAAGGAATAATATCAAATTTCAGGACAAACAACAACTTATGCAAATACATTCAGAACAACAAGAGACAAAAGAAAAAGCAATTACAGAGTGACGTATACAAACTGACTGTCCAAAAACTTATATCGGTCAAACTGGCAGAACCTTTAACAGACGTAGAGCAGAACACACAAGGGTTTCAATAATAGAAAAACAGATTCTACGTATGCACTTCACCTTCTAGATCATAATAATCATTTAAATCTTCATTCTGCCTAAAGTTACAACATGACCCTTCAAATTATGGTCGTCCATTTTTGAATCTGTGATTTCAAATTCTCCGGTTATAATAATTATCGTGTTCCATCTGCGGTCATATTGTCACGTGCTTTTCATAAATAATTTCATGTAGACCACCACCAACAAACAACATTAATTATTATCGAATATGTGTTTGCGGTGTATGTACATTACTCCATTCAAAAGAATGCACGTAGAGGCACGTCGCGTCTTAACAGTAAGCAATTAAAAATGCACATTTAGTCGCAATACCAACTTGTACCAAATTACGTGATGTAATTAATAATTACTTACATGCCGATGTAAATGTGCTATTAAATACATGAATATGTAAATAAGTGATACATGTTAATGAACATTTAAAGGTTCACATTTAGTCCATTGAATCACCGTAAATCAATTTAGGAATTCTTGCGATTTTACTGCAATTATTTTTACTTTCAATCAAGCAAAAGTCAAAGGATTGTTTGAATACGAGGATGTTTGCTACTTGCGTAATAGATCAAAGACAACACAAATTATTAAAAAAATATGAAAATAAACGATTTTGTTTTGATTCAAATTGGGTCCCTTGACAACCCCCGACAAGTGTTTCTAGGTTTATCCGTTATCAAGGAGGCTTTGCAAGAAGACCGATCTGAATCAAAACACCCTTTCTTCTTGGTATGCATAATGCGTTTCAGGCTTTATAATGCCATTCAGGGAGTTAACATTTAGGTCTGTATTCCTATTGCTTTCGAGAATCCTGTTGATATGTTTTTCAAATGTAGACACAGACTTCAAATGCATTTTTATAGTAAGCTCTATCCAGGTAGGTATAGACTTCTTTTGATCATGCGGTATCATTCGGTTTAAAACTTAAGTAATATCAATTGCTGCGTAATATAAAAAAAAACTCCTTCTGAAAAAATTTGGTTTTTAGGGAATGGCATTGCCTGACTCGTTGTATTTCGTATTAAGAAAGAACAAAGTGGAAAATTTTACTTGTGATATTATCAAAATAACGAAATATCTCAGAAATTTTAAAAACTTAAAAAAAAATAAAGAAATATTTCGGAGTATGTAATATATTTATTTTTAGATATGATCGTATGAAAATTTCAGATCCACATTTTATTGCTTGTTAATAGTGATGGTATTTATTGCACAATTACAAATATTGATTATAAAACAGTAATTTTAATCTCTATCTTATCTTATTATCTTACTAAACATAGGCTAATGCGATCAGAAGCGTTATAAAAGCATGGAACTTCTATAGTTGCCTCACAGTAGCCGTCAGTTTTATTGCCACATACGAATATTTTTTATAGAGGAATATCCGATCTAAACGAACGATGTATTGTATTTATCATTCTTGTTGTCAAATGCATAGATATTAATAATGGCTACGTTATTGGATGACAAGACATGTATTTACTAATCCATTTTAGAATACTCATTTATAGTTTTATTGAAAAATGTTGATATAAATATTTAATTAATGAAAAAAATTGATATTAATACACACACCGGCAAAATTAAGGGAACACCTTAAAAAGAGGACATGTTAGATGTCTAAAATTTTCCATTTTATTTCTACCATTAGGTTTACCCGTATCTCACTTACAGTAAATCATTTTTTGCTTTTCATTTTTTCTCAAAACTTGCATATACAACAGTATAACTCTGAGCTAACGGTAGGGTGTGTACATATTCACAAAAACATTTCAGGTTGGTTTGTGAAAAGGTCCCGGAGGCCACATGACAACTTTGAAATCAACAAGATACATAGGTAATCACAGTAAATGTTGGTTTCTGTTTTATGCGTTTATAAATTTTGATGTGATTAAATGGTTTTCCACCTACCTCTACCGAAAATATACTTTTCCTGACCTGATTGTATCCTCCTTAGGAAGTAAAAGTGACGTCATAGTACGTCATTGTGAAATAACTTATTGACGCCCTATACGATATTCTATTATCTATTACGTAAGTATGGTTCTTTTCATGAGCATTTGTCAGTGCGTCACAGTTTTTCGATTTCTCTCTAACGCATTAAATTGTATGTGACAGAAAAAAACGCACGTCTCTGATTACATTTCGTCGGTGACATTATTAACATTTAATCTAGTTGTCAATAGATAGCGCTAATAATATAATATTAAATAATATTATATTATTCTATATAAAAAAAATTAATCTGTACAATTTATAAGACTATACAAATCAAAGAAAATACCATTTTATAAATGCAATAAACACAATTGATTTGTTTTTATACCAAATTGCAAATAAAATGTGACAACTGTCAGATTTAACTAAAATGTCATGTTAGTGAATGTCATAAATGTGTATTTATCACGGACTAATCTTTTTTTCTATCATTTGTGACGCACTGAAAAATGCTCATGAAAAGAACCATATCTATACATTTTAACGTTTATTTATAGAACAATGTTTACATTAATAATTTGACTTATATTTGACAGTTGACAGTTATACTGTACCTACTTGTTAGTTTTAGTTCTCTAATAAATTTTGTTAGTTACATAAATTAAATTATTTAAAAATGAAAAAATGACTTGTTAAATTTGAGGAAGGTGGAAAAATCATATGTATAACATGGGAGTAAAGTGCCTTTTCCTTCCTTGAATGATTAAAGTGTCAGGCAGTAAACTTCATTCTCGAGAGGAAACTTGGCACTTTCCTCCCTTGTTATACAAATAGCTATTCTTTCCGTTTATTGTCGCAATGAACCTATACTGAACTTATTATGTATGCCATGCGCAAATAAAGCCGATAAGCAGTCATATAACAACACTGATACAACTTACATATCTTACATTATATGAAACAGGCGGTGATGTAATTTTCTACCCACTAGGTTCATGAACATTACACACAATTTGCAAATTTTAATATATTTAAAATACTACTTATAGTATCGCACGAAACTCATTTATAGGTATAGTACTCACGTCTAACAATATTATCGCTATTTTGAAACGTGTGTCAGTATAAGCATAAACCATTAGACAACACCAACACCATGACCATAAAGTCCAACAGGAATTAAAATAATCAGTGGCTATTGGGAATCTTTTAATAACAATTAATAAGGTTGAGACAAATGTATGCTGGCGGAAATATACCAAATCCGTGACTCAAATCTACATTCAAGATTCAAGACATTTGAACACTGCTGAAGAAACCAAATGATAGACTGTGTAGTAGTCTAATTAATCATTTATTGATATTCTAAAAATAATTCATCAAGATTATATTATGGAATATGCGAGGAACATATAGATCGCATACAGTTGGAATTTCGTAATTCGTAACATTATTTTGAAAAATACAATAGACAAGGCGAAAACGGCGGGTTCTTTGGAGAAAATATTCCCATGAGATATTTTTGCATAATCACATTCGTGAGACATTCCAGAATAAGATTCAAGAAGTCGCCCACGCGAAAAGTGGTCCAAATTTTTTTTAACAATTTTTTTTAATCAAATTGTAAAAATCAATTTTCTTGGCCGAAACAAATTTCTTTTAGGTTTTTTGGACCATTCTGGGTAAAAAAGGTCTCTTATAATTTTTCTCTAAAGTTAATCGTTTTCGAGGTAAAAGCATTTTAAAATTGAAAAAAAAAAAACGAAAAATGGCGATTTTTAAGGCTTAATAACTCGGTTAAAAGCTATTACTATGAAAATCAGAAAATATCTAAATCAAAGTTTAAAGCCCCCCCCTACAAGATCCTGAAGAAATTTTTGTCATTATTTGATTACTAAGCTGTTATTTTTAAGTAAAAATAATGAGCGACATGCACGTATTAGGCGGCCGTCCATGATGAGTGCGAAAGAGATGCCGTTCAGGCAGTCTAATGGCGCATCTAACTCGCACTCACATTTACAGCCGCGTCAATACGATCTTACCACTCATTATTAATAATTAAAAATAACAGCTTAGTAATAAATTAATGACACAAATTTCTTCAGGATCATGAAGGGGGCTTTAAATTTGATTTAGTCACTTTCTGACTTTCATAATAATCATTTTTAACCGAGTCATTTAGTCTTAAAAATGGCCATTTTCGCGTTTTTCAAATGTTAAATTGCTTATAAACTCGAACACGATCAACTTTAGAGAAAAATTATAAGAGACCTTTTCTGTCCTGAATGGTCCGAAAAATCTAAAAAAAAATCTCCGGGCCAAAAATATCGATTTTTGCAATTTGATTAAAAAATTGTTAAAAAAAAATTGGACCACTTTTCGCGTGGGCGACTTCTTGAACCTTATTCTGGGGTGTCTCACGAATGTGATTATGCAAAAAAATCTCATGTGAATATTTTTTCCAACGAACCCGCCGTTTTCTCCTTATCTACAAACATTTTGTGAAATCGTATAGTTTGTTATACAGTTTACAATTTCTGAGAAAGTTACTTTTTTTACTAATGTCTCATATTAGAGGTTTTTCAGATTTTGTTGTATTTTCGCGGTCGACTTGCTGTCGAGTACATAGGAAACCCTTTTATATGTTGCACTGTACTACCATTGATATGTGACAGTTGTAGCAAATCACTAGCAATGCTAGAAATAGGAATATTTTACCAAGAAAATTAGTGGAACTCACTCAAATGTGAGTGGCAGACTCATATGCATAGGTAAAAATAAGAAACAGAACATACATGGCATTTAGTAGGTATTAGTGATGTAACGAATGTCATTTTTTGAACATTGAAAGAAATTGTCACTTGAAAAGAAATTAACAGATTTTGATTTTCATTTTATTATCAACCTAATATTATCTTCAAATTATTTTTTTTTTCTGATATTTATATTCGCAAAACATTCGCACAAATTTCTCGAATGCGAATACGGATGCGAATATGCAAAAATATGCGAATATTCGCGAATGCGAATACGAATATTCGTTACATCACTAGCAGGTATAACATCAGGACTTAGACAAGGAGACCTCTTATCATTATCACCGTCGTTGCTATTCAATTTGGCCTTAGAATATGCAATAAGTAAAATATCATCTGAGCTGACAAGGGGATTTGCGAATCGAGGATCAAAACTATTGTTGGCCTTTGATGATAACCTAGATGCAGTCGCTCTTTCTACAAGAGAAGTAAGGGAGGTCTTTTCAGAACTCGAGGAAGAAACCGGTAGTCTGGACCTTCGAATGAATGAAGAGAAGATGAAATACATGCTGTTAAGCAGAGGAAGAGTTAGGCAGAACGTAACTATTAATGACTACAACTTAGAAGTAGTAAAAGAGTTTAAATATCTTGGGGCAGTAATCACAAATGAAACCACATAGAAAAAAGAGGTTTCAGCAAGGATAGCTTCGGGGAATAGAGCATTATAGTCCATATCATCATTATTAAGATCTAAGCTGCTAAAAAGAAAATCTAAATTAAGACTGTGCATGACAATTATTATTCGCTCAGTTGTTACATATGGAAGTAAAACATGGACCTCAGTGGGAAATAAATTAGTGCAGTCATTGAAGCGTAAAATAGGTTTTTATCTCCGAAATTTTGAGTGTGAACCGATTTACATGAGATTTTGGAATTAGGCTTATCTTACCCTTAACTTCAAAAGTGATATTGACCCTAACTCCGTTTTTTATTTTTAACGTAAATTTTTACGTTAAACGTAAACGTTTTTAACGTTTTATTTTTTAACAAAAAACGTGTTTAATAATAAAGAGTGACATTGTGAAATGTTTTCTAACACTTCTAACACAATAACCTCATGTTAAACTCATTTTCATCCCCTTGAAAACCGCACAACACTTGCAAACAATCCCTAAATTGAAAAAATTTACAAAAAATTAATTTAGTATGGCATAAAAAGATTTAAATATAGAGTAAATGATATTTTGCGTTCTCTATCTTAATTATTATATTATTAACCCCCTTTCAACCCTTAAAAACAACCAATAAATAGAAAAAATTTACAAAAAATTAATTTGGTTTGACAAGAAGACTTAAATATAGAGTAAATAATATTTTACGTTCTCTATCTTAATTATTTAATTGTTAACCCCTTTCAACCCTTAAAATCAACCCCTCGATTAAAAATTGTATAAAAAATTTCTTTTGATAAACTACATAAAAAGGATTTAAATATCGTTCCACGTTCTCGAAAAAGCTATGCTGGAAAATAATATGCTCAAGTTCTTTAACCCTTAAAACTACCCCTAAATTAAAACATTGAATATGTATGATTATACATTTAAAAATATTTCGTTTACTAAGTAGAAAAAAATACGATTAGTTTTTGGGCCATATCTACCTACTTCAATTTTGAAGCTATCACAACCTATAAAAAACCATTTTGAAGGTAATTAAAAGAGCTACATACAACTTTTTTCAGTATAATATGTAGTGAAAAACCTTTTATTTTGAAACGGTGAAGGGTCAAAGGGCTCGAGAGAGAATGTGGTTGCGCTACCGCGCGCTCTTTAATAAATCATATTTATATCTTCCTCAATTTTTGTGTGATAGGAAAAACAAACAAACAGGGCTGCGTTTAGGTCAATTGACGCCCTAGGCAATTCTCTAGTAGCCGCCCTTTAAACATGTACCATTTTTGCGAAAAAAAAATTGCAGAAATTTTTATTTAAATCAGAATACACTAAAAATGGATTTAAACTATGATGTTTATATACCTATAATAGAAAAAATTGTCATTCCAGTTCGATCACATCAGAGACTTCTTTTCAAAAAAAGACTTTTCAAAAAAAATTTTGTTCTTGACAAAATCTACAAATTGTTAACAAAATTGAAGATAATAAAAAGCTGAATACACTCCTCACTTAAAAATCTAAACTAATGTTAATTTAAAGTGAATTATGGGTAATTAAATGCATATTTTTTTGATGAGTACTCAAATCTAAGTATTCAAGCTTAAATAACGGGAAAACGATGCATTTTATCAAATATACCTGCTAAGCACTTGTCAAAGGACTTCGGAGTACCTATCAAATGAGCTACAGTAGAAGTTAATAGCATCACAATTAAGCAAGTTATGATGACAATAAGAGAACCCTTTAGAACTTTTTAGGAAAATGTGAAAAATAAAACATACGCCATTTCCACAAAAATGAAAATTTATAGTAATCCTTAGAAGAATTTCTTTATATTAGCATAAGTAATGATTTCAACAATTTTGACCGGTTTAGATTGCATATTTTTGAAACAAATATGTAATTTAAGAAAATCAGAATTTTTAAAATTACCGTAATTTTCATTTTCTTTTGATAATAACTCCAAAAATACTCAATATACGTAAACAGTGATATATGTATAACCAAATTTTAGTTTTTTCCGTGTCAAATAATTTATCTTTTTACTATTTCTGAGGGTAAAAAATAACCGAGATAGAAACGTTAAAAGCTTAAATTTTTCTGCGAGAACAATGTAACCGGGGCCGCTTAACCTTTTATTAAAAAAAAAGTAAGGGGTTTAAAAGATTAAATTCAATGTGGTTTAATAGCAATTAAAATTAACTTTCAAATGGTTTTTAGTCAAACCTGATATCGTAAAAATTAACGGAGTTATTAAAAAAAACAATAACTTTTTTGAAAAAATTTTTAAAAGATAAATTTAAAAAAATATTTGGTGCATGAATTTTAATGCTATCAACTTATTCGGGGGCTCAGTTGATAGTTATTTCTATGTACTTTGACAAATGTTTAATAAGGTTATGTTATGAAATGCATCATTTTCCCGTTATTTAAGCTTGTGTACTTAGATTTGCGTACTCGCCGAAAGAAATATACATTCAATTACATACCTATAACTCACTTTTAGTTAACATTAAAAGGTTTTTCCAGTAAGGAGTTTATTTCGGTTTCTATTAGCTTTAATTTTGGCAATAACTTTTTTGTAAAATCTTATAGTTTTTGAGTTATTTATGAAAAATCGGTAAAAACATCTTTAATAACTTAACAATCTTTAATAACTCAAAAAGTTTATTCTATTAACTTTATGTAACAAATTTTGCTTAGAATTTGTCCCTCTATCGAATTCTGGTGATATTTCTAATAAAATAATTTTCAGCCCCGAGAAGGGGTGGCATCCACCCCCAGGGTAAAAGCGCAAGTTGACACCATATCACCTTTGTTCCTTGAGATATCCTCTAACCACTCACCAATTGTCATGCAAATCGATGGAAGTTCAATGAAATCGGAGCTAATAGCTCATATCCACCTTCAGTGACTGCACTAACTCTTCTTTAAATATTAAGATATGTCATTTGGTGATTTTACTGTGGTATCCAAATGACCCTTTAAGTGAATGCATTCATGTATGAATGATGTATCTTGGTCGTCTTTATTTTGTATCAGATTTTCAGCTTCTTTAATATTTCTTCATTGCTTAATTTTGGCAAATCTGTTAATAACACGAAAACCTTGATAAATAAGTCGATAAGATTCCAGGGCCTCGATTTTTGACCCTTCGCTTCATTATCGAACGTATTCGTTTCGTATCTGTTTAGTATACGAAGCGAATACGTTCGATAACGAAGCGAAGGGTCAAAAATCGAGGCCCTGACGTCTATTCAGGTCTCTTATCAGTGTCGATTATAACATAGAATGTGTCGATTTTCATCTTATCCCTAGCTGAAAAGTTTAGTTCATCATCGGCCCCTTCGTCAAATTGAATTTCTCCTTCTTATTTCTTTATATGTTTTATTTGGGCACACTTTTTTGGCTTCCTTGCGGTAAAGAATTTGAAAGAGCTTCATACTCTTTAATGACACAACCTAGATCCATAATTTTTATATACAAATCTTTTTTGTACAGTATTTTTGCCGCCCTCTCATAATGTGCCGCCCTAGGCAACTGCCTATATTGCCTAATGGATAAAGCAGCCCTGCAAACAAACCAAAATTTTTGTCAAAAAAACCTATTTTTTTATTATTACACTTTTTACGAATATTTCATTATTTTTGAGATATTATAAAAAAATGGTTTTTTCTAAAATTAGAAATTTTTTTCTCTTAAAATCGTGATTTTTTCAAAAAATATGTGTTCCAAAGCAGCGAAACTGCTAGAATCCATCAAACTCTTTATATTATAAAGTTGATTCTAGACGGAATACGATACATTTTATTTTTGGTGGAGATGGCACTTATGAAATCCATTGATTTAAAAAAAACCATTAGATGTTCCTCTTTTTTTCATTACAGCTCACTCATTTTACGTACAAAAGACTTTTAACAGTGCTCATTTTAAAGCTTATTTTAAGCACTATAAAATCATTTCTCATTAGCAAGCATAAAATTTATTCTTCTTCGCTAGATGGCATTGAATACATCGATTAAAGGCTATAGCAGGATAAGATGGTCAAAAATGCCCCCGCACCGATCAGCCCAGCTACTTATGTTTTCGATAAAGGATATAAAATTATGCCCTCATGCAAATTTTTAGCTTCCCAGAGGTCCTAAAACCTCTTAAATCGAGAAAAGAAGAATTTTTAGGTTTTATTTTTTATGAGCGCAATTTTAACTTAAAAAATCTGAAAAAATTTAAGAGGATGCATGTTTTGAATACAAAATAGCCTGATTTTTTTCAAATTTTTGTAATGAAAAATGAGCCCAGAAAAAATTTTTCTGAGGGGAAAGAACGAAAAAATTGAAAAAACCGTTTTTGGCTGTCTCGAGATGCATCTCGGGACAGCCAATTTTAGGATTTATGATCCTGACTACAACAACTAAAAAAACACTAAAAGAGTAAATTTTGTCATAAAATTTGGTATGTGGGCTTATAATAATATTTACAACAGCTTTTCCTAGATATCTCTAATGTCTATTAAGCCAGATCATCCATTTCATAAGTCCATATTTGGAATAGTTTCATATTTTTTTGCTAATTTTTTGCTAATTTATTACCACAAAAACAAATTTTTTGCTCCACCCCTAACCGAGAAACAATGGTTGATGTAGCTTAATATTATGTCACATCATCGATAGCCATATCTCGCGAACCTAAAGAGCTAGAAAATCGTACGACGCAGCATATTTTTTTGCTAATTTATTGCTGTCGATCTGCATATGCAACATACCCCAAAACCACCCCTGCTTCCCTTACAGCTAAACAACATCCCCAAAAAACAACGAAAAATCCTAAAAAATGATTCTCATGATATGGTTGACAGTTGATGTTCAATCACAAATTTTTTTCTATGATAAGTTCTATCGATCCAAAGCTTATTTTAAATGTTTTTTAATGATATTTATGCACGTATTATAAAAATTGAGTTATCCATCGCATTTTTTCGGTATGTCAAAAAAAAAGTGTTTCATTTTTTGTTTATTACATTTTCTGTTATATGTATCTCGAAAACTGCTCGATGGATTTTAATGATCCTCATCTCTTTTTATTTTGTTAAACGTGCAAAAATATGAATTTTTCATTTTACCATATCAATGTATATCGAACCATATCTCCGAGATTTATCGATCGATTTTTGACTATTATTAAATATAAGTCACTTCGATACCACTCCGGCTACACTCATAAAAAAAGTAGTTACCGATCTTAGAGAAAAAGCGTTCTTGAACGAAGAAAGGCTGTTTTCTAGAGCCAAGAGTAAAATAAATTACAACCAAGAATTTTTTTTCAATACATTCTTATGAAGAATAAGTTCTTGGCTATAGTTTATTTTACTCTTTGCTGTAGAAAACAGCCTTTCTTCGTTCAAGAACGCTTTTTCTAAGATCGGTAACTACTTTTTTTATGAGTGTAGCCGGAGTGGTATCGAAGTGACTTCATATTTAATAATAGTCAAAAATCGATTGATAAATCTCGGAGATATGGTTCGATATACATTGATATGGTAAAATGAAAAATTCATATTTTTGCACGTTTAACAAAATAAAAAGAGATGAGGATCATTAAAATCCATCGAGCAGTTTTCGAGATATAACAGAAAATGTAATAAACAAAAAATGAAACACTTTTTTTTTGACATACCGAAAAAATGCGATGGATAACTCAATTTTTATAATACGTGCATAAGTATCATTAAAAAACATTTAAAATAAGCTTTGGATTGATAGAACTTATCATAGAAAAAAATTTGTTATTGAACATCAACTGTCAACCATATCATGAGAATCATTTTTTAGGATTTTTCGTTGTTTTTTGGGGGTGTTGTTTAGCTGTAAGGGAAGCAGGGGTGGTTTTGGGGTATGTTGCATATGCAGATCGACCGCAATAAATTAGCAAAAAAATATGCCGCGTCGTACGATTTTCTAGCTCTTTAGGTTCGCGAGATATGGCTATCGATGATGTGACATAATATTAACACGTTGACGGACAGAACGTGTATAGACGTCTAATGTCGATTGATGTAATGTGACACAACATTTATACACGTTGAATTTTCCCTATTCTACTTTGCAAAATACATATAGTGTCACAACACTTGCTTGTACATTTGACGCACTGTCCGTCAACGTGTTAAGCTACATCAACCATTGTTTCTCGGTTAGGGGTGGAGCAAAAAATTTGTTTTTTACGGCTAATGACAGCAAAAAATTAGCAATTAAATATCAACCGTCAACTATATCACAAAAATCATTTTTCAAGATTTTTCGTTGTTTTTTGGGGGTGTTGTTTAGCTGTAAGGGAAGCAGGGGTGGTTTTGGGATATGTTGCATATGCAGATCGACAGCAATAAATTAGCAAAAAAATATGCCGCGTCGTACGATTTTCTAGCTCTTTAGGTTCGCGAGATATGGCTATCGATGATGTGACATAATATTAAGCTACATCAACCATTGTTTCTCGGTTAGGGGTGGAGCAAAAAATTTGTTTTTTACGGCTAATGACAGCAAAAAATTAGCAATTAAATATCAACCGTCAACTATATCACAAAAATCATTTTTCAAGATTTTTCGTTGTTTTTTGGGGGTGTTGTTTAGCTGTAAGGGAAGCAGGGGTGGTTTTGGGATATGTTGCATATGCAGATCGACAGCAATAAATTAGCAAAAAAATATGCCGCGTCGTACGATTTTCTAGCTCTTTAGGTTCGCGAGATATGGCTATCGATGATGTGACATAATATTAAGCTACATCAACCATTGTTTCTCGGTTAGGGGGTGGAGCAAAAAATTTGTTTTTGTGGTAATAAATTAGCAAAAAATTAGCAAAAAAATATGAAACTATTCCAAATATGGACTTATGAAATGGATGATCTGGCTTAATAGACATATATCTCTAACGCGAAGCAAATCGAATCGCATATCGAAAATTCACCCTGTTTGTGGATTCGCAGTAGACCGCGTTTAAAATTTAAATTTCAGTTGACTATTTTAAAAATTGTGAACATTCAACCTGTATGACTGTGCCAAATTTCAAATCTGTATATATTTTGATAGCCGAAATATAGGGGTGTCTTCATCTTAAATGCGACACACTGTATATTATCAATTTGATAATTTATTGCAACTAATATAGTCGTATTTTTTTATACCTAGATTCAAAATATACATTCGAAATACTGACTAATTCACTAATTTTATCATAAAAAGTTCAAATTGATTGCATTGAAGTATTGAACCAATTAATGCGTATTAATATATTATTATAGTAATTATAATATACAGAGTGAGTTTTATGTATAGAAACCCTCAATTATCTCGGAAACGTCTTTCACGATTTTTATAGGTTTTGGTGGGTAGGGGTTTTCTAATGCAGCCGATATTATAGTGTTAATTACATTGTTGTCAGATCTTCCGTTTTTCTGGAAATCTAATGAACTTTCTTATTTCAAATGGAACACCCTGTATGTATTTTGCGCTTTGAAGTCCTTAAGAAATACTGATTAGTTTTCATGTTATATTCCCTATACCTAAATGCCATAGTTTCTGAGTTATTGCTACATGTATTTAAAAAAAAATTAAACAAATTATAAAAATCAATTTTTTCGGCCCGCGTAGATATTATTTTACATTGTTTGGATCATTGGGAAGAAAACAGGTCTTTTGTAATTTTTCTCTAAAGTTAATGGTTTTCGAGCTCTAAACAATTTAAAACTGAAAAAAATCGAATACTGATGATTTTCAAGGTTCAAAAACACAAATAAAAAATATTATTTGTGAAACTGCTGAGTACCCAAATTCAAGCTAAGCCCTTCTTCTAGGCGCTCGCTATAAACTTTTTGGTCCGTTTTATCCTAAAACATTGCTTTTTAATAATTGTTAGTGAAGCGCATATGAGAGGACGGGCTGCATTAACAACTAAAAAACAATATTTTAGAATGAAACAAGCTTAAATTACTTATTGTAACTGATAAAATAAGGCTTGAACTTGAATTTGTATACTGGGTAGTAACAAAAATAATATTTTTGATTTGTGTTTTTGAACCTTGAAAATCGTCATTATTCGACATTATTTCAGTTTTAAATTGTTTATAACTCGAAAACGATTAACTTTAGAGAAAAATTACAAAAGAACTTTTTGTTCCCAATGGTCCAAAAAATGTAAAATAATGTCTACCCGGGCCGAAAAAATTGATTTTTATAATTTGTTTAATTTTTTTTAACAAATGTAGCAATAACTCCGAAATTATGGCCTTTAGGTATGGGGAATATAACATGAAAAATAATTAGTATTTTTTAAGGACTTCAAAACGCAAAAAATATAGAGGGTATTCCAACTGAAGTAAAAAATTTAATTAGATTTTTAGAAAAATGGATGATCTGACAACAATGTAATTATCGCTATAATATCGGCCGCATTAGAAAACCCCCACCACCAAAATTTATAAAAATCGTGCAAACCGTTTTCGAGATAATTGAGGGTTTCCCTACATAAACCTCACTCTGTATATTTTATTAGTTCAATACTTCAATGCAATCAATTTGAACTTTTTATGATAAAATTAGTGAATTAGTCAGTATTTGAAATGTATATTTTGAATCTAGGTATAAAAAATACGACTATATCAGTTGCAATAAATTATCAAATTGATAATATATCCACAAACAGGGTGAATTTTCGATATGCGATTCGATTTGCTTCGCGTTAGAGATATCGAAAAAAGTTATTTGGAAAAGTTGTTCCAAATATTATTATAAGCCCACATACCAAATTTTATGACATAATTCACACTTCTAGCGTTTTTTCTGTTGTTGTAGTCAGGATCCCAAATCCTAAAATGAGATGCATCTCGAGACAGCCAAAAACGGTTTTTTCAATTTTTTCGTTCTTTCCGCTCAGATATTAAAAATTCTGCCTCTGCCATTCAAAAGAACGACAAAAAACACACAAAAAAATGCTATTTAAAAGTTGGCCAAATCATATTTACATAACCTAAAATTTTTTTGAAAATTTCAAAATTTTTTCCTGGGCTCATTTTTTATTGCAAAAATCTGAAAAAAATCAAGCTGTTTTGTATTCGAAATATACATCCTCTTGATTTTTTTCAGATTTTTTAAATTAAAATTGCGCTCACAAAAAAGTAAAACCTAAAAATTCTTCTTTTCTCGATTTAAAAGGTTGTAGGACCTCTGGGAAGATAAAAATTTGCATGAGGGCATAATTTTATATCCTTTATCGAAAACATAGGTATACCTTATTCCACGAACATACGCCTGTTTTGGATTACTTCGACAACGAATACTGTGCAAAATAAGAAGAACGAAAGTAAATTGCAAATTACATTGTTGTTTATTGGAATAATTATTAGCGCCATTTACTTTCGTACTTCTTATGTTGCACATTAAAATATTCGAATAAGAAATAATCCAAAACAGGCGTATGTTCGTGGAATGGCCCATAGCGGCGCTGATCGGTGCGGGGGCATTTTTGACCATCTTATCCCGCTATAGCCTTTGACACAAAATAAAAAACGGCTTGATCTTCAATATCTCGCTTAATATTGCACTTAGAACTCTTTAAAAAACCAATTTGTTCATTTTTTTTACCTGCTACAATTTTGTTCATTATAGATAATATTATTGTTAAAATGCATATTTTTGGAGATATTTGCAAAAAACTGTTGAAAATCGTGAGAAAATTCCGATTTTTCAATAGCCAATAACTTGAAAAGTATTGGGTTTTTAAAAAAACTTTACTACATTTTTAGCTTAAAATTAGGTCTTTTATCGATATCTGAGGTTATTTAAAAAAAATTTCTACCACCGAAAAGGGGTGGCAACCACCCCCAGGGTGAAAACGGAATTCGGGTCAATATCACTTTTGAAGTTAAGGGTAGGATAAGCCTAATTCCAAAATTTCATGTAAATCGGTTCATAGTAAAAAATGTCTGAGCTAAAAAGCTTCAATGACTGCACTAAATAAGTTGCTGATATTTGAAAGCAAGATTCTCAGAACGATATTTTGCACTCAAAAAGATGTATTGGCAGGAGAGTGAAGAAGGCGCCGTAATGCTGAATTGGTGACTCTGTATGTTACTGAAAACGTCGTCAGATATACAGGGTGTCCCGAAAAGATTAGTCATAAATTATACCACAGATTTTGGGGTCAAAAATAGATTGATTGAACCTCACTTACCTATATACAATAGTGCACACAAAAAAAGTTACAGCCCTTTGAAGTTACAAAATGAAAATCGTTTTTTTTTCATATATCGAAAACTCTTAGAGGTTTTGTTTTGAAAATGGACAGGTGACATTTTTATGGCAGCAACATATTAAAAAAAAAATAAAGTGAAATTTGTGAACCCCATAAAAATTTTATGGGGGTTTTGTTCCCTTCAACCCCCCCAAACTTCTGTGTACGTTCCAATTAAATTATTATTGTGGCACCATTAGTTAAATACACTGTTTCTAAAACTTTTTTGCGTCTCAGTACTTTTTCCATAAGCCAGTGTTTATCGAGATATTTTGAATATTTGTCGAATCCACCACATATTTGTACATATATGGTTAAGTACGATTATAGACCTATTAATAATCTGAAATTTTATTTATAATTTACATTTTTAGGTATATTTTGAAAAAGAAGCCGCATCTCGATAAAAGGTGACTTATCAAAAAAAAATACTAAGAGGCAAAATAGTTTTAAAAACACTGTGTTGAACTAATGGTACCACAATAATAGTTTAATTGGAACGTACACAAATATTTGGGGGATTTAAAGGAACAAAATCCCCATAAAATTTTTATGTAAATATATTAAAAAAGAAGCCGCATCTCGATAAAAACTGGCTTATCGAAAAAATACTAAGAGGCAAAAAAGTTTTAAAAACGTTGTGTTTAACTAACGGTACCACAATAATGAATTAATTGGAATGTACACAAAAGTTTGGGGGGTTTAAGGGAACAAAACCCCCATAAAGTTTTTTGTGATACATGTCCATTTTCAATAAAAAATCTATAATAGTTTTCGATATATTAAAAAATATATATTTTCATTTTGTAACTTCAAAGGGCTGTAAATTTTTTTATGGGCACATTTGTACTAAGGTAAGTTAGGTTCAATCGAACTATTTTTGGCCCCAGAATGTGTGGTATAATTTACGACCAATCTTTTCGGGACACCCTGTATAAAAGTTAACCGGATAAGATGGGCAGGTTATGTGGTAAGATCACAGGAAGACAGAGTGTTAAAGACAGTATTTTTTTAGGATGGAAGGAGGATGTTAAAGCCGATTTATCCAGGATTGGGATACAACAATGGGAAATGGAAGCGCAAGATCGTAGAAAATGGAGGTATATAGTAGATGCAGCGAAGATTTACCCCGAGTTGTAAAGACATGCAAGAAGAAGAATTTTGATAAAAGTTAAATAAGTGAATTAAACAAATATACTGCCGTCTTATTACTGCTACTTAATCACTCGTATTTGCAACATACTGCCGCATTTATAGTTACAATAAATCATCATATCGTTCCTCCAACTTTTACTTTACACATTGTATCTGGTCTATTTAGTTAAATTAGTGTCAAAAATATTTATGATTCTGTAATAAAATTGAAATTAATTCGAAATAATTAAACTAGTGGTTGGTAACTTTTAATATTTACGAATTAAATGTTAAGTATTACGACCAATATCTATGATAGGTGATACAATGCCATATACTGTGCTATGAGCTGAACAAGATTTAGAATAAGTTACATAAACAGTGTTTTTCTACAACCACTATTCAAAATGCACTTTTCTGCACTGTTTTATGTTAAGAAACTTGATATTTTCTAACAGTGTATGATATTAGTGTGCAGAAAAGTGACGTTTCTGTGCCGGAAAGTTCTTTTCTGCACAGTACCATGATATTCCACAAAAAATATAATTATAACATGTTTTGATGACATTGTTTTAGTTGAGATATTAGATTTGATAGTACTTTTCAAAAAAGAACCGATTTAACTACATCTCATGTCAGAGAAATCTGGAAAATTCGCTAATTTAACACATTATTTTTAAACTTTAAATTTAGTATTCTACAAAAATGATTCCTCATTCTGAGTGGCTTTATATCTTCTGTTTACATCCGTGGTAGACAAATATATAACCTGTAAGACAGTTATTATACTTAATTATCGTATAGAAATTAAATTATGAATGTTACAACTGTTTTATTTTACAATTTTATTCTTAATAAACATTTTATAATTATCATTAACCAATAAGGATTTAGCAACCTCAGCAAGATACGTCGAATGAAGTAGGTATAGTGGAAATCTGTGTTTGCATAAATATAACGTAAAATGTGACATTATTTTATAATAATTATTTAAAATAGTTTAAATCTGGTTTAAATTCAAACAAATTAAGGCAGTGCATTAATTCTTTAACTGATTTCTGTGTAATTTGTGTAGGTATAAGGAATTTAAATTGATTAGTATTAATTAAATACAGTTTATTATTATAATAAATCTTCGTTTGGAAATTGTGATTTTTATTTTTAGCAAAAACTGTGGTTGTAGAAAAAGTATAGTGTGTAACACGTGCAGAAAGGTAATTTCTCACTCGTTTGCGCTCAAACTCGTGAGAAATTAGTACCTTTCTGCACTTGTACAATATACTATTCTATTTGCGATTTAAGACAAAGGACAAAATTGCTCAGAAAATTGAAATCAATTTTTGAGATTGGATTAAAATGTTTTCAAATCTCTTTCACATGTTAACGCTCATCAATGTAATCACTCGTATTTGAAACATACTGCCGCATTTATAGTTACAATAAATCATCATATCGTTCCTCCAACTTTTACTTTACACATGTTACTGGTCTATTTAGTTAAATTAGTGTCAAAAATATTTATGATTCTGTAATAAAATTGAAATTAATTCGAAATAAATAATTCAGGTTAACGAACCTACAACTTTCTTCTAAAATTCGAATTTTAATTCAGACTGTTGCCTTGTAACAGAGATATCTAGTTTTGTAAGTCGTTAATAAAAAATAAATTGCTTTTTTCTTCGGCTTTTTCCCATTATGAGTTCGCCGTTTTCGTCTTCTACAGCACAGCACTCTCTGCTCCCAGTCGCCATCTTTGAGGTCTCTATCTATCAGCAATATATGTAAGTTTTCCATCTCATAGCAGGTCTTCCTCTCAGTCTTCTTCTCGGCGGGTCCCAGTCCAGTATTTTTTTCGGTCATCTGTGCTCCGGCTAGTGATGTAAGAAGAGAATATTCTCGGCCAGAATATTCTCGTTCTCGAGAATATTAATATTCTCGTTCTCGAGAATATTCTCTTGACAGTTGCTGCGTCCCTAATCGTGCTAAGACGATACATAAAAATGGGAAATGTGGATACGGCTTTTCTAATTAAACGCGAAACAATGAGTAATTTAACTATGGAAATAATGCTAGACAATTGTTTGTTTAAGAATTTTACAAGAATGTCAAAAAGTAATTTCGAACTATTAATAAATATGATAGGGCCAAGAATAGAGAAGAAAGATCAAACATGAGAAACGCAATACCAATCTCAACAAGATTAGCAATTATTATTTATATAGGATACTAAAAGTTTTAGTTTAATGTATTTGTTCAGGGTGCACTACTCTTCCATTTGTCTCATAGTTCCAGAAGTATGCCAAGTTCCACAACTCTGGATGTACTGCATTAATAAACCTTATTGTGATTTCATTTGACCACGTATTCATCTTTTCTTTTTATGTTTTGACAAAACCAAATTAAATTTCAACAGAGTACAGGAAATAAAAAGAAATACAGAGCAACATGCAAAATTTTCCACAGTTCGACTTTATCGGCAACGCATCAGGCACTGCAATAGTGTTCAAATACCAATATTTTCATTAGATGGCTGTAATGTTGCCAAAAACATACCAAATATATATTTTCGGCAACATATTGCTTCAAAAACTAGCCCGTCTAAATGCCCCTTTAGACGTAGACCAATCCATGACTGAGCTGGCGACTCGTGAAAAATAAAATCCCACAACTTCTCATCGGTACATTGAAATGCAGAATGTAGATTGCCAGGATGAGCTAATGATAGAAATAGATTCTGAACCTGAGGCCTCATGTTTTTCTGATTAAATCACCACATCCATTACTTGAATTATTTGTTGTTAAGAGGAAACTTTCATTTTTTTATCAAATAAATTTTGTGTTCTCTGTTGTTTTGTATTTTGTTTATACAGGGTGAGTCACCACTAACGGGACGGAAGATTACAGCGAAATGGTAAAAGATTTGAAAAATTTTTTTAATTAGTGGTTTGTAAGTTGATAAAATCTACATTTTAAAATTATTTTGAAATATACAGGGTGTCCCAATAAATGGCGGCGTATCAAAGTTATATTTTTTCTTATGGAACACCGCACCGAACAATTGTCCGCAAAAAATAAGGTATAGTTTCATAAGGCTTCCCTATACCTATGTACAGAGTGTTCTGAGTTATGTTGACTTTTCTTAAAATGTAGAGTTTAAAAAAAGGATTATTCTGAAGTTATTTAAGTAATTATAAAAAAATTGCTTTTACATCAAAATAGTTGGATATTGGTTGAATGTATTCCATGATTGATTATTACACATTTATTTACAGGGTGTTCAAAATTTACAGTTTAATTACTGGATCATTCAATGTGTCATATAATGCTTATTTTAAATGGAACACCATGTATATTAGTAAATAATTATACTAAGCAAATTTACTTCTTTCGAATGGTATATGGATGTCCTATACCTAGGTCTCATAGTTTTTGCGTAATTTACAATTCTTTAAATTCTTAATCTGTAAATCAATTTTAAAACAAAAGATGTAGTTAATTAGTGCCATTGTATCGCATTGTCATTTCATGACAGTACGGTCTGGTAATTATCTTATAATTAATGTATTCCATGATTGATTATTGCTCATTTATTTACAGGGTGTCCAAAATTTACAGTTTCCTTATTGGATTATTCAATGTGTCATATGATGCTTATTTTAAATAGAACACAGTATTTTAATAAATATTAAACTAAACAAAGGTTCCTCTTTCGAGGTATATGGATGTTCAATAACCAGGAGTCATAGTTTTTGCGTAATTTACAATTTTCTTATACGGTAAATCGATTTTAAAAAATATTTATTTTAGAGTCACTCTCGATTTTTAAACTCATTATCTTGGCATAGTTAATATAGACGAGTGTAGTTGTACATAAAAATGTATACTTTTAGTTGCTGATTTGTAAAATAATTTCTTTTGTTATTGAAAATAATTAAATACATAACGAAACAAAGAATTTTATTAAAACAAATACATAAATAATACAACATGAACCACAACTTACTATAAGAAAAAAATTATCAGTTATGTAATAGATGTTCAAAATGTTTGCTTTCTTGTGCAATACAACAAGCGATTTTATCTTCAAATGATTTGCTTACATTATTTAACATAGATGCAAAAGCGTTCGAAATTCTTAATTGCATATCATCTGGAGTAGTAGGAAGTGTAGCATAATATACAATATTTTTAATAAAACCATCTTTATGTCAATCCTGGTGACCTAGGTGGCTTTCGTAGATAGCGTGATTGTTCATTTTTAGGAACAATTAAATTTGAATATCATACACGGATGAATATATTTTTGATAATTACCAGACCGTACTGTAATAAAATGACAATGTCATACAATGACATTAATTAACTACATCTTTTGTTTTAAAATCGATTTACAGATTAAGAATTTAAATAATTGCAAATTACTCAAAAAAAAGGTAATTATTTATTAATATACATGGTGTTCCATTTAAAATAACGATATTATGATATATTGAATAATCCAATAATGAAACTGTAAATTTTGAACACTCTGTAAATAAATTCGTAATCATCAATAATTGGAATACATTCAACCAGTATCCAACTATTTAAATGTAAAAGTAATTTTTTTATAATTTCTTAAATAACTTGAGAATAAGCCTTCTTTTAAAACTTCAAATTTTAAGAAAAGTTAACATAACTCCGAACACTCTGTACATTGGTATGGGGAAGCCTTATGAAACTAGACCTTATTTTTTGCGGACAATTAAAAAATGTAATAAAACACAGGGTATTCCATAAGAAAAAATATAACTTTGATACGTCGCCATTTATTGGGACACCCTGTATATTTCAAAATAATTTTAAAATGTAGCTTTTATCAACTTACAAACTATTCATTTAAACATTTTTACAAATCTTTTACCATTTCGCTGTAATCTTCCGTCCCGTTAGTGGTGACTCACCCTGTATATAAAGAACACTGTTGTTTAGTTTCATAATTTTGTATATAATTTCATGATTTTTAATACCCTATTTCATCTTCAACAATATCCCTAAGTGCATCATAGGGTTCATTCTCAGAAAATTCTCCATATCGAGAATATTCTCTGATTTTTCATTCTCGAGAATTTTCCAACACTAGCTCCGGCATTCTTTATACATACATGCTCGTACCATTGCACGGCTCTGTTTTCCCACTTTTTTGTAATTTAGCATCCTACTTCCATTCTGTTTCATATTTCCTCTGTTCTTATTCTACCTTCTCTGATGATTTGTAGACATCTTCTCATAAGCTCCAATTCAAATGTTCGTATTTTATTTCGTATTGTTGTTATCATTGACCATAATTCCGTTCTTCTTCTTGATGTGCCTATCCGTGACGAATGTTGGCGATCATCATGGTAATCTTCACTTTATCTACAGCAACGCGGAAAACCTGCACAGATGTTGTGTTGAACCAGGTTCTAAGGTTCTTTAACCAGGATGTTCTTCTTCTTCCCGGACCTCTATTAGGGGTCGCCAAGTTCTTGAAAATATCAAGATCTTGTCTTGATTTCAAGACAAGAAGTAATTTTAGATTTCAAGACAAGACAAGAAATTTTATGTCAATACCAAGATTTCTTGTCAAGAAAACAAGAAATTTTAAAATATCTTTAACAATGAAAAATTGAAAAGCAGGTAGAAAAAAGACTCTTTTTCCTCTACTACTACTACTACTACTACTATCCTGCATTGGTAAATGCTGCTGCTTTTTCCTTTTGCTGCCACTATCGCAGACACTACAGTCGCACTGGTCACTGGTTTCAGTTTTGTCATTCTCAGTATTCATACTCGCACTAGTAGTCTTATTGATTATTTCATATTGACTGAAACCGTAGCCCTTACGTTTCTTTCTATTGCTTTTTGGTAAATATTCTGAGCCAGAATCATGAGTCAAATGACTCAGCAGACATACTATTTACTGAAGAGTCGATGTCACTCACGGTAAAAGAGATAATTTTAATATAATGTACTATTTATCACCAATATTCACAAGCTCGCATCAAAAATATAACGAAACCGGTACATACTACCACTTCGTAATATTAACCCTACTTAGCTAAAAGCATGCAACTGCACATCAATTTTGCGGTCGTCAGGAAACAAATGCAGATCAGGGACTCCCGGGATCGGAAGCCAGTGACAGTGAAAGCCGTGTTAGCATGCAAAACAATAAAAAGGTCGCCGAAGAATCACCGGAATGGGTAATCAAGAAATTTCAAGATCTTGAAATTTCTCGAGCCAAGACAAGACATAAGATGTCAAAAGAGCGTCAAGACAAGATTTTATAAAATTTCTTGATTTTTCCTCAAGACAAGAAGTGGTTATCAAGACAAGAATTCTTGTCTTGTCGACCCCTAACCTCCATACTTCCATCCCCCATACAGCCACTCCATATAGGGTAATATGCAGCACTATGCTCTGAAAAATCCCTTTTTTGTTTTCTTTAGTTAGTGTTGCTCCATATCACTCCATGGAGTGTTTTCGTGGCTTGTTTTCATCTGGCTATTTTTATTTCTATATTTTTCATACAAGTACACTCTAGGCTTATCGACCCTAAATACTTAAAAGTCTTATAACTCTTTAATAGTCTCTTCTAAACTTAATTTTAAATCTGCAACCTCGGATCTAATACATACGTATTCGGTTTTACACAAATTTATCCCTATAGCTCATACACTACCTTTAATTTCGTTATCATATATTCCATGTCCTCCCTGTCTTGTGTAAAAATGACTTGGTCATCGGCGAAAAGTAGTGAATGTAATAAAAATAAATTGCAATGTGTTAAATGAGCAATACTTAAAGTATTCCTGTCCGTAACTTTAGAGTCAATAGATTATATGAATAGATTTGTAATGTTTGTTTGCAGTCCTTTGAAGTTTATTAATTATTATGAGTGCTATAGTCGGTTCGCTAAACTCAGACACAATTGGCTAATGATTTTAGTAGGTAATTTTTTGTTTTTTGCCAATTTTGCCAAAATTGGCAAAATTACTAACCATTTAGTAATTATTAAATATTTAGTAATTTTTTTTTGCCAATTTTACCAAATTGGCAAAATTACTTGCTAAAATCACTAGCTAGTTGTGTCTGAGTTTAGCGAACCTACTATAGTAGCTTGTTTTGTGAATTACATAGTGGAGTGTACAATGTATTTATTGGCAGGGAAAAATGGACGTAAAAATATAAAGAAATCATTACTTTTCTATTCATCCATTCTTACCAACATTCCTCATTTTAACTACAACTATAATAAAATACATTTCTCATTGATAACTCGGCTAAAACTTATCCATGCTCTTTTTCCAGAGCATTTCCATAGGACATAGGATTAGCATCTATGAAACTCCCCTTTTCCGTTTAATAATGAATCTGTGGGAGATTTGAACCATCCAAAGTGCATCCAAAAGTGTATAAACATATCAAAGTCCGCATATTAAGGGCCAGATTTTATCACTCGGGGGTTTTTGGGAACATGAATACGCTATCAGAACCGACCTCCCGAGTACCTGGTGGTCAGGGTCACTGCTAAGGTACATCTTCTCGAGTTTCGAGTTTTTTTGGGTTGCTGAACACGAATACGCCATCAGAACCGTCAACCGTCCCTCGGAGCACATGGGGTCCAGGCTTACTGCTAAGGCACATCACCTTAGGGAATTTTGAGGCTTCCCGACACTAAATTGATGCAAATAGAGTACTCGGGCATAGCAGTCACACTGCGCACAATTCGAGGGTCGGTTCTAATGCCATAATCGTGTTGATCAACCACGTAAACCCCTGAGTAATCTCTATGCATTAATTTAGTACCAAAAACTCTCGAAACTTCAGAAGAAGACGTGCCTTAGCAGTGGCCCTGGCACTAGGTGTTTCGGGGGTCGTTTTGATAGCGTATTCGTGTTTAGCGACACCAAAAACACCCCGAGTAATTAGTTTGCATCAATTTATTGCCGAAACCCCTCGAAAATTCTGAAGCTGACGAGTCTTGGCAGTGATACTGGCAGGGTTGGCAGGTTTAAACCAACAAGCTTGAAACCTTGGTTTAAACCAAATGGTTTTTTAAGAAAAAAAAAACCTTCGGGCTAGTGCTGTCGAAACTTCGAAACAGGTTGGGTGCAGCAAAAGCCTTCAAACTGGTGTTTTTATTTAAAGCTTTTAATACATCTGCCGCAAATGAGAAGATGAAGATAAATAAGTTATATTTTTGTATTTTTGGACTTAGTTATTTTGAATATTATTACGTTTGAAGATGTTTTTTTGTTATATTAATTTTGTGTGCGTAAATAAAAATAAAAGTTGTCTTAATCAGTCGTCATTTTTTTCATTGTTTATTACTATTTTTTATAAAATGATTTATCCATTTTTAGAGAATTTAGACTTTTATACTTTGCATCAATAAACCTGGTTTAAACAAAAAACCTTGGTTTTGGCCAACCTTCTGGACACTGGGCACCAAGTGCTCCAGGAGTCGGTTCTGGTAACGTATTCATGTTCATAAAGTCCAAAAAACCGTGAGTAATCTGTCTGCATCAATTTAGTGCCGAAAATCCTCGAAACTCCAGTATGTCGATGACGCGCCTTAGTAGTAACCTTGGGCACCGGTACTCCAACTTTTTTCCTGACGTCATCCTGAACACAATGCAAAAAGCTGCAAGTTGATAGGTGCTGTATTTAAAAATCGACTTCTTTCCTAAATGCCCTGGTCTATATAGGCCAGGGTAATAAGACAAAAATATACCCTGTTCGTGACACTTCAGCAGCCAGAGTACTGCAGCGTTTTTTCGACAGGTAATACCTATAGGAACAAATTATAACTATTTCCTGCGTAGGATCTGGCGGCCATTTTTATTTATAAACAATTAACTGTCATAAAATGGCATTTTCCCCTTTTTTTTCAAATCAACGGAAAACAGTGAAACTTATGATTTTTTTAGTATAAATATCTTCGAGATTATGGAAAAAGCTTTAAAATGACGTATTACAAAGTTTGATATACTCATTTATTGTTAATATATTTGCGAAAAAAGGTCGGAATTGCAAAAAAAAATTTTTCTCAATAACTCTTGTAAAATTTAGTGTACAGCTTTGAAATTTGTGTCAAATGAGGGTTCTTTGGTGCTTAATATGTGATAAAAATTTCAAAGCGATTCATTCAATTGTTTAAATTTTATTCAAATTGTTTATCTCAGAGAGCATTTTTTTGCAATTACATAAGTCAGAAAAAAATGACCTTAGAACCATTCCACAGGTGTCAAATGAAAGAGCATGAGCTACATTTTCAACATGGTTTAAAAAAGTGAATAAAAAATGATTTTATTAGTAATAAATAATTATGTAAAAGTATCGTCAATTTTTCTTTATAAACTTTTTGAATAACTTTTTTACCCTGTTTTAAGTGCACAAGTAGCAAGTAATGTTATCTATATCATAATTGATAAAAAATTGTAATAAATATGTATAATTTCTTATATAACAAAATAAAAGTTTATAAGTAAAGATTTACGACACTTTTGCATAATTATTTATTACTAATAAATGCATTTTTTATTCACCTTTTTTAAACCAAGTTGAAATTTTGTTCTGAAACTATTTCCTTGTGGCATTTTTATGATTAACTACTTAGTGGGAAATAAGCCACAATTAAATTGAAAAAATAATTGTATTAACGTTTCGAAGCCCAAATCGGGTTTCGTTGTCCAAATACAAAATACTATTAAAATAAACAAAAATGTTGTTGCTAAGTAAAAAAATTCTTTTAATAATTTATTTAATCTGACTCATTTATATTGGCAATTCAGACGTATATTATACATTTTAAAGTAGAAGACTTTAAAATGATATCGCCAATATTTATGAGTTGCGTTCTTGGGACGACTTTACTAAAAGATAGTTCATTCGATTACATGAAATCAATCTCAACTCAAGAATATCCGTCACAAAAAAATCATAGCATGTGATCTGTCTTTAAAAAGACAAACAAATGCAATGATGACAGTAAAATTCTCGCGTTAGAGATTCCATAGTAAATCACGAGGGAAAATGTAGAATGTAAACGGTAGAATGCAGTAGGATGTGGTTACCCATACTGAAAGAGGAAGTCAATAGAAAGAAAATACCACGATTAGTAAGTCAATAACATATCGAGTTAGTACAAATTTTATATTTTAGTATTACTTATTGTAGATCTATGTATTATTAATATTATTTATAATTTAAACATATTAAGGTCAGAATTTGGTATTAGTTTTTTGAAAGTAAATTAAATGTAAGACCAAATACTTACGATGTCGGGATAGTATCACGAGGTTTTTCCTGGTTTTCCCTCGTGATTTACTATGGAATCTCTAACGCGAATTTTACTGTAATCGTTGCATTTGTTTGTCTTTTTAAAGACAGACACATGCTATGATTTTTTTGTGACGGATATTCTTGAGTTGGGATTGATTTCATGTAATCGAATGAACTATCTTTTAGTAAAGTCGTCCCAGGAACGTAACTCATAAATATTGGCGATATCATTTAAAGTCTTCTACTTTAAAATGTATAATATACCTACGTCTGAATTGCCAATATAAATGAGTCAGATTAAATAAATTATTAAAAGAATTTTTTTACTTAGCAACAACACTTTTGTTTATTTTAATAGTATTTTGTATTTTGACAACGAAACCCGATTTGGGCTTCGAAACGTTAATAAAATTTTTTTTCAATTTAATTGTGGCTTATTTCCCACTAAGTAGTTAATCACCAAGTTGAAAATATAGCTCATGCTCTTTCGTTTGACACCTGTGGAATGATTCTAAGGTCATTTTCTTCTGACTTATGTTTCTGACATAAAAAATGCTCTCTGGGATAAACAATTTGAATGAAATTTAAACAATTGAATGAATCGCTTTGAAATTTTTATCACATATTAAGCTCCAAAGAACCCTTATTTGACAAAAATTTCAAAGCTGTACACTAATTTTTACAACAGTTATTGCGAAAATAATTTTTTTTGCAACTCCGACCTTTTTCCGCAATTATATTAACAATAAATGAGTATATCAAACTTTGTAATACGTCATTCTAAAGCTTTTTTCATAATCTCAAAGATATTTGTACTAAAAAAACCATAAGTTTTCCTGTTTTCCATTAATTTGAAAAAAAAGTGAAAAATACCATTTTTTGACACTTAATTGTTTATAAATAAAAATGGCCGCCAGATCCTACGCAGGAAATAGTTACAATTTGCTCTTATAGGTATTACCTGTCAAAAAAAAGCTTCAGTACCCTGGCTGTTCAAGTGTCATGGAAAAAACCTTATTACCCTGGACTAATATATTTACTAAATAGATTAATATATTTCTCGAAAAATAAAGTCAAGATACGGATTTATAGAACAATAACTTCCAGTTCGGTAAAGGCATGCGGTTAATAGCAGTATCTAAGGAGACCCTCATTATCCCATTAGCCATATTGATTATACGTTTTGACCTATAATTATATAAACATGTGAACTTTGAGCAACATTATTCTTGCTTATACAAGAGGGTATCTTATATCACAGTTGGTAAAAAAATTAGTACCTGCAAATTAAGAATGCTGGAGAATTATGCAAAGCAATTGAAAAATAAAGGATTCATAAAAAATATTTTGCAAATATTTATAGAAACTTAAAAAAGTAATTGCTATTACTACCGGCTTCTTTTTTTCTTTATAAGGATGTCCTTAAGCAGGCCCGCCGAGAGGGGGGTACAGCCAGTACATTTTACCGGGGCCCGGCGATGTAAGGGGCCCGGCGATGTAAGGGGCCCGGCGTCGACCAGACCAAAGACGTAATTTTTCCGGTTTTTTGCTCTTCACTTTATGTGCATAAGGCGTTTAATTAACAATCGGCTATCTTTTATATGAGTTTTACCTCTATTTTAAAATATATTTTATTGTTTTATTCTAAAAACGGCGCAAGAAGCTTGCCAGATTTTTTGATGATTTTCCTGGGCCTAGTAGTGACGTGACTGATAATTTTGAGCCCGACGTAATATTTTGCTGTGAAATATTTAATATTGTCAGAGATTTTTTAAGCAATTAAGCAATTTATTAAATTTATAATTGAACTGTTTCTTATTATTTATGATTGATAATTTTATTTTTTATACAAATTAACAATTTTTTTCGCTCTTCACTTTCTGCGGAGGCCCGCTCTTCACGTGTTACCGGGGCCCGCTCATCCCTCTCGGCGGCCCTGTTTAAGAGACATTTTTAAGACATTTCGACACCGCTAAAAACGTTCGTATTCAAAAAGCTGTCCTACAAGATTGTGTTATGTCTCCATTGTTCTTCAACTTATATTCTGAATGCATATTCACAAAAGCAGTAGACGACTGTAGTATAAAAATACACAGTAACTAGTCCGGTCATGACTTTTTAACTGGAAATGACGTGAAATTCAGAACTAAATGTTTGAGCTCGACTTTTCAATACGCGTCGATTGATATATCAAATGTACTATTTATGTGAAGTGATATAAAAGCCAGAAGTGTATTGGTTCTCACTGTGCTAAGGCGCGTCGAATAATATAGCTTGTACTATTTCGGCGACTTTAAAACAGTACCTCCGGCTGCAACTCTGAAACCGGAAGTACGAGGTCAAATTTATCAACTTTAATACCATTTTTTCCGTAACAGCATAACATCAGTCAAGACATACCCAGGAGTTGATATCAAGTCAGACCATAACCCACTGATTGGCAAAATTAAGCTCAGGCTAAAGAAGGTTAGACGTAGTGTCAATTCAAAATTCGACATCAGACATTAAAAGACCAAAACACAGAACAGAGTGTAAAACTGTATATACAGAACAACTTGAATACCGTTATTCAATCGGAAGTAATGGACCAGGAGATAGAAAAGTTGCATACAGTTTCACAAGACATACGTGAGAAATTCCTCAAACCACCAAAAATAAAGAAGAAATCGTGGATGACAAACGAGATTTTAGATATGATGGAAGAGAGGCGAAAGTGCAAAGATCAGGACATGTCATTATACAAAAGAATAGATAAAGAGATCAAAAAAGCAATTAGGATAACCAAGGCAAACCACTGTTAAGTGTGGAAGAAAAACTAGACACGTGGAAGAAATATGTGGAAGTAACTTTTGCAGATGAAAGGCAGAATACCATTGAAGACACTGAATGCCAAACAGGACCCCCGATTACCATTGAAGAAGTCACGTCAGCTATTAAAACAACTAAAGATGGTAAAACTATAGGGCCTGACCAGTTTTATGTAGACTTCCTAAAACTTATGGATGAACAAGGGATAAAATTCATAACAACTGTATTCAACAAAATATACGTAACTGGAAAAATACCTCAAAGCTGGTTAAAGTCGACCTTCGTAACTTTACCCAAAAAAGTAAATGCCAAAACATGTGAAGACTACAGAACAATTAGCCTAATGAGCCACTTACTCAAAACGTTTCTGAAAGTGATACACGGCAGAATATATAAAAAATGCGAAGAACAGGTATCATGGACGCAGTTTGAATTCCGCGATGTCTTAGGCACCCGAGAGGCTCTATTCGATGTCCAAGTGTTTATGCAAAGATGCAGGGATGTTGACTGCGACGTGTACATTTGTTTTATCGACTACAAAAAGGCGTTTGATAGAGTAAAACATGATAAACTCATAAACATCTTGAAAGAAGCGGGAGTAAATGATAAAGACTTGAGAATCATATATAATTTGTACTACAACCAAACTGCCAATATTAAAGCAGATGACCAATTGACAGAGGCAGTCTCCATAGATAGAGGAATAAGGCAAGGATGCATCCTGTCCCCGGTGCTGTTTAATATATACTCTGAATGTATCTTCGAGCAAGCGCTGGGAGAACTACAGGAAGGCGTATTAGTCAATGGAGTGCGTCTGAACATTAGATATGCCGACGACGCTGTAGTTTTTGCAGACAGTCTAGATGGTTTGCAAAGAATAATGTCGCGCATATCAGACATAAGTAGAGAATACGGACTTGATCTCAATACGAAAAAAACAAAGTACATGGTAGTCAGTAAGCGCGAAATATTAAATACACAGCTTTTGGTTAACCAACAACTAATTGACAGGGTCGACAGCTACACATACCTTGGTATCAACATAAAAAGCCAGTGGGACCACTCAAGTGAAATAAAACAACGCATAGGAAAAGCGAGATCAGCGTTCATAATGATGAACTCTCTTTTCAGAAGCCACGATTTACCGCTTGCTACCAAAATCTCTATCATCAGATGCTATGTATTTTCTACGTTATTATACGGAGTAGAGGCCTGGACACTTTCCGAGGCTTCTTCAAGAAAACTCGAGGCATTCGAGATGTGGTGTTACAGGCGCATTTTGAGAATTTCGTGGATGGATCGTGTGACGAATGTTGAGGTTCTACGTAGAATAGGCAAGGAATGCGAGATTATTAACACAATCAAAGAGCGCAAACTAGAATATCTTGGCTATGTTATGAGGAATGAACAGAGATATGGCTTGTTGCAACTTATTCTTCAAGGCAAGGTATTTGGAAAGAGAGGACCAGGGAGAAGAAGAATATCTTGGCTTCAAAACCTAAGAAAGTGGTTTAATACATCGACAACCGGACTATTCAGAATAGCAGCAAGCAAAGTTAGGATAGCCATGCTGATCGCCAACATCCGGAACGGATAGGCACCTTAAGAAGAAGAATACCATTTTTGGATTATAAGCTCACATTCGAGACCTCATTTACTGTCATTTCATCATTTCTGATAACAGTGGAGTTGTGTTCACGGACGGACAGACCTGGATAATTTAAGGTTTCCACATTTTAATGTTGTAAAATGGTAATCAATCAGCATGTTCGATGGTAAACGTCCCATTTACCTAAATAAAGTTCAACTAGCACCAGCTCTCAAGTTTAGATACTTTGGACTAGCACTAAAGGACAAGTGGGCTCTAGATATGGAATCAAATTAACTGGAACCGAAAACTAGGTTTAACCGTCCGAATAAAAGTTGTTGAATACTTGTATGGTCTGTTCTGCATGTAGTTGACATGCGGGCACTAAAACCAAATACAATGAGACGCCTAGAAGCCATTGAAATGTGGATGTATCGCAAAATGCTCAGAGAATCACAGACACAATAAATAACTATTCGCGAAATACGAAACAACATAAACAGAGAGCTAGAATTAGTAATAACAACGATTAAGAAAGGAAAGACCTCATACTTAGGCCACATAATGGCACATGGCAAATATAAGTTAAGAAATATCAAAAGAAATGGGCAGGCACTCAAGGGCAAATCCAAACTACAAAAATAATCAAGAATATTGATAAAAAACTCTCGATCAGTTTGATGAACCGTTATAAATGAGAGATCAAAACGGTCGTTTGAACCAATGTCGGAGACATTGTCGTTTAAGAAACCACCTATACAACTACGTAAGGTGAATGAACCATGGTGCAGAAAGTGCGAAATGGAAGAAGATACTGTCATACACTAAAGCCTGGATTTCCTCGAAAGCGGCACCGACCAGCTGCGACCGTAACACTGCGATGAATGACGTCATAAAAAACTACTACGCAAAATAATAGCGGTGGTTTCCAAGGATGCGTTGGAAGCCACAGCTTGCTGAGTTTGCACATTCCATTGCCGCAGTGAAGAACCTTGAATTTTTCACCGTAATCTGACGTAATTCATCGCAGTGTTTTGGTCGCAGTTTATCGGTGCCGCTGTCGAGGAAACCCAGGCTTAACACTGCGATGAATTACGTCAGATTACGGTGGAAAATTCAAGGTTCTTCACTGCGGCAACGGAATGTGCAAACTCAGCAAGCGGTGGCTTCCAACGCATCCTTGGAAACCACCGCTATTATTTTGCGTGGTACAGTTTTTTATGACGTCATTCATCGCAGTGTGACGCTCGCAATTTGTCGGTGCCACTTTCGAGGAAACCGAGGCTATACTATGGTATTGCTGTGTGCTTAGTGATGTAAGTCAGGAATTCACTGGTCAAATTGAGGTTTGAACCAGAAGAGATCCTAAAACTACCAAAAAGAAAACACTTGGAATTCGTTGAGGCCACATAACTTTTTAGAGTTTAAGGAAAAAACGAGGTATGCTGCAAAGGCCGTATGACCAACTGCCAGGGACTAACGAGTTTCGCCTGATCTTAGAAGAAGAAGAGAAGTTAAAAATTTAAGAAGATATCGAAGACCGCAGAAGCGTAGGTAGAAGACCAATAACACGGCTTCACAACATCAGAGCTTGGACAGGTATAAATATTCAAAAATTATTCACTAAGAGCGGTGCAAAATAGGGAAGTTTTTGATATAGTGTTCACAAACTTCCAGTAATGGAATGCAAAAAAAAAACAATAGATTTGACGATTAGTAAAATACTTGAGCTTGCATACTGCGTGGCCGATTGTAGGTTCAGTTGTTGCCAAAGCTATTTTTATAAGATTGTTATTGACGAAAAAACGGTATCACTGCTTAGTTTTGATCAAAACTATAGTTGAAAGACGTGTTCCACGTAAGAAGACAAAGCAAACAGAACAAGTGTTCCCAAAGCAAGAGAGGTCTTCTTTAAGTGCTCTCTGTGCCTCAAACGTTGGCGATCATCAAAACTATGCGAAAGCTGATCATCAAAACGAGTGAAGAATTTGGTCTGTCACTAAACATAAGGAAAATAAAATTCATGATTATATCAAAGAAAAATATTAGAAACATCAATCTCCACGTAAATAATAAGATGGTAGAACGAGTTCAGTTTATAATTATAACTATTTAGGGACAAATATTAAGGAAATAAACGATTATACCAACGAAATCAGAGTTAGAATAGAAAAGGCTAGAAATGCATTCAATAATATGAAACAAATACTATGTAGTAGAGACATTAGCCTACCCTACATCTTAGAAAACGAGTATTAAAGTGTTATGTATTTTCAGTTCTTTTGTATGGTGTGGAGAGATGACTCTTAATAAACAATGTCTCAGTACATTGGAAGCATTTGAAATGTGGACATATCGAAGAATGCTGAGAATCTCCTTGACAGACAGAATAACTAATGAAGAAGTACTTTCTAAGAAGAATAGAGAACAGCAGGAAGATACTGGATTCCGTTAAAATAAGAAAACTGCAATATTTGGGTCATATAACACGTGATGACAAATATGAACTCCTAAAATTAATAATGAAGGGAAAGGAAGGCGCAGCATTCAAGGAAGGCGCAGCATAGGTAGAAGAAAAATGTCCTGGCTGAAAAACCTCAGAGAATAGTTTGGATGCAGTTTAACTGAACTCTTTCGGGCTGTAGTGTCAAAAGGTAGAATAGCAATGATGATTGCCAACCTTCGTCGCGGAGATGGCACGTAAAGAAAAAGAAAAACTATGCCTATTCGACTTTCATTATACAGTACGTAAATCGTTCAGCTGGACATAGGGAACATACATACATTGTATATACATATTTATGTAGATACATAAATACATACATTGTATTATATTGAGATAATTGTGGCAACAGAGCTCTCTCGATGACAATATGGTTGTTAGCATTAAGGAGCATTAATCTGAAAAATTAACAACTCATTTCGACTGACATAAATAAACGTCAAAATATGACAATGTAGTAGCTAAATATTTTTGGCCTAAGAAAATGGGAAAACTGTTTAGTTTTAAAATTACTTTTTAAATAAAAAATATTTTAAAAATTAAAGTAAAATTTTACAGCCTTGCTTCAAAACTCACTCATTATATTCGTTCTAGCTTTATTGCACCAAAAACTCCTACTCGAACAGAAGCTTCAACTAACACAGGCTAGCATTAGTTGCCACAATTCTCTTAATGTATATTCCCTATGTCCAGCTGAATGATTTACGTACTGTATCAAGAATTATGTAGAGTCCTTCGTATTCTTTTTCTCATGAGCATCTTTCAGTGCGTCACAGTTTTTCGATTTCTTTCTAACGCATTAAATTGTATGTGACAGAAAAAACTCACGTCGGTGATTACATTTCGTCGGTGACATTTATAACATTTATTCTAGTTGTCAATAGATGGCGCTATAATCGAAAAAAAAATTATTTACGAATTATATAATATATCTACGAATATAATCTGTACAATTTATAAGACTATACAAATCAAAGAAAATACCATTTTATAAATGTAATAAACACAATTGATTTGTTTTTATGCCAAATTGCAAATAAAATGTGACAACTGTCAGATTTAACTATAATGTCATGTCACTAAAATGTATATTATCACGGACTTACCTTTTTTTCTATCATTTGTGACGCACTGAAAAATGCTCATGAAAAGAAGCATACTCCTTTGTATCGGTTTGTTTTTCTTATTGTACATTAGAAATATTTACTTTGCATCAATAAGACATTTACTTACATACATATACATTTTTTAAATAAATTATAACTGTAGGCAGTAAAACAACAACTGTTCAGTGAAATTATAAATTAATAAGAGTAGGGAAATGGTGAGAAATCTCTGGTATGTAATTAACATAGTTATCCTTTTACAACTAATTAGCAATTAAAATAATTATATTTATTCTGGCTCCGTAAAAAGTAGTAAGCCCAGTCTTACTTTTTAAAAATAATTAATATTTACATACATGTCATGAACAATAATCGTTGAAGATAAAGAGATTGATTATATTGATTATAAAGCATATTGTTTATAAAACGAATCACTGTAGAATTAATTATTTTTAGGCATGACTAGAAAAATAATTAAACAATAAATATAATATAAGGAAGTACAAAACTGAAAATAAATTAAAAATAATGAGTTAAAAAGTTTAAATGACCGTAAAAACAAAGCAAGTATGTTGGTGAGGGGCTCCTAACAACAGTGTCCGATCTATTATTGTGCAATATGCAAAGCAGACCTAATCGTAATAATATAACAATTATTATTATACTGACTAAAAATTAATAGATGGGAGCGGAAGATTCAAAGAATAATATAGGTATCGGCTTTTAAAAGTTGGTAACGCATAACGAAAAAGGACAGTCAATAAAATGATGTAAATAAATGTCTATATGGACAACCGTAACTAGGCTTGCGAAACTTCAAAATTAAGGTGGCTCGGGCATGTACTTAACAGCTCCAAAATGTCCCAATTGCAGTAACACTCAGTCTGGTCATGAGTCATGGTATCCGAAATACTCTAAAGGGCAAGAGTTTTCAACCACCCACCCACTAGGAGGCACATCTCTACACCGAGAGAAGGATCCCGCCACGATCCAATTTTCCACCACCCTCCTACTACTTACTTACTTACTTATTTCTTGTTACTCCGTAAAGGAGCATAGGGCATCCACGAAGCTTCTCCATTGGACTCTGTCTCTGGCCATAGCTGCTACCTCTCCCCAGCTCTTTCTCATACCTTTGTAGTCAGCTTCAATTGTTCTTCTCCAGGTCGTTGCGGGTCGTCCTTGCTTTCTTCGTCCTGCTACTGTCCATTTTAGAGCTTTCTTTGTTATATCTGAGTTGTCCTTCCTCAGGGTGTGTCCCAGCCAATTCCATCTTTTCCTTTTAATTGCAATTTCAATTAGCTCTTGTTTGGTTTTCTTCCAGAGTTCTTGATTTGTTATGATGTTGGGCCAATATACTTTCAAAATTTTTCGGAGGCACCTGTTTACAAATACTTGGAGTTTTTTGACAGTTATTGTCCAGGTCTCGCATCCATACAGTAATACTGTTTTAACATTACAATTAAACAGTCTTATTTTGGTGTTTTGACTAATTTGTGTTGACCTCCATATGTTTGAGAGTGTTCCAAATACTTGTTGTGCTTTTCTAAGTCGATGTTTAATGTCCGCCTCGATTCCACCATGTATGCCAAATATTAAATATACTTCCTAGGTAGCAAAATTCTTGTACCTGTTTTACTTCTTCTTAACTGGTATATAATTTTTCCTGTCGGAGTTGGCCTATTCTCATCTCAACTGTCTTATTGACATTTAATGGCTTCAAAGTTTTTCGTTTCTTGGTTGCTTAATGGTCGCTTAATGGTAAGTGGATTAATGTCGCTTGGTTTAATTTTGTTTTTCTTAGTAACCGTTAACGTGACAATAACAGGGATTTTTTCCAAGATAGTTTTAGCTATGTGTCACCAGAATCCGCTGTTATCTCGATATTAAAGAAATGGCGCTTGGTCGAGTTATGCATAACGCCGTCCATATCATCTGCATATTCTAACCCTCCTACTAAACAGTCTCCTAAAGTAAACCTCAGACCTATCTTCGATGGCTATTTGTCACTCACAGAGAGCAACAACACGGTCGAACCGACCTTCGTCCCCATCTACTAAGGACCATCCTTGTAACTGTGTAATAAGTACTGTCATCTGTTAGTAGATAATGTAACCTAATACACCTTTTTTCACTTTTGATATCCAAATTTTATCCCTTACCGATACCCGACAAAAACCCCAGCAAACTTTTCAGAGTACCCCTCGTACTACAAACCCAAAATCCAGGCTAGTTATGGGAATGGTATCCTCATCCACAAAGATATTCCAACCTCATCATACATCAGCTCTCTCCAATACCAAATTCCCGATGTCCACTAGTGCAGTTGACTTACATAATATAAAAAACGAAACAACTACGATAATCTCATACTATAAACATCCACGGAACCCCTCTCTTAACTTATTGTATTTTTCTACACTCAAGAACTTGAGCGAGGTCTTAATAAGCGACCTCAAATGCAGACATGCCAAATTCGATGATCTTACTAGAAATGGCCATGGTAGACATCTCTCAGAACTTCGATTTTACCTGCCAATTTGCAGAATCGCCAACACTGAGATCACATTTCTCTGTCACTTTGGAATGTCCATATCCAGTGCACAGAACGTATTATGGCCAGGATCGAAGACGGATGTTATATAGAGGACACAATAACATTGTATCGCCTCTTTTACCGATCAAAACTGATCTTACCACTTCCATGTTAACAACTGATCCACTTCCAACTGATATTAACACAGAATATCTTGAATCTATAGAACAGATTATGTAAAAATATTTCAAGTCTTTGTCACCCAAAATCTTCCAGAATTAGGTAACTTCCAACCATATTGACACAGGGATTTTATTAATTGAACGTCTTCTTCAAGAAGCTTTCTCCCTATGCATTCCAAAAACCAAATGGAACATCTATACTCCAACACTTTCTCTTAGAATTCTCGCTAAAATCCACGTAAAGCGCAGCACAACAGAATATAACCGTCTGTCGGCATCTATCAGGCTGAAGGTCAACAAGCTGAAACAAGAAGAGTGGATGTGAGTTACGTCCCACCTGGACTACCGAGAAGATGGAAAATACTGGAACAAATTCAAAATCCAAATTCTACAAAACATTCAAATACATTTACACCTCCTAGTCAACAATATCTTAAGCCATCCTCAAGATAAGGCCGATGCATTCAAAAACTAGCTCCAGGTCCCCTTTCAAACCCCAGATAATCAAAGTTGAACCAGCGATTTAGACGGCAAACCGAATAGAGAGTGTAGGCCATACTCTATTATAATCCTCTGCCTTAAATGGGAGCTAATTGTAATCCGATAGTTGTCCCAGTAGGTAATGTGGTCCTAGTGGTCAGGATCGGACATACACACAGCACAGTAGGTATATATCTGAAAAACTGACAACTTAAACTTTGAAAGTTTTTCGACTATTACTCAAAATTTCAACCTACGAATTGCGCTAATAACTGAGGGTTTGTAGGTGGATTCCAGGCGCGTCTAACGGTGTATACCTGATATCTGAGAAAATCCGAATTTTTCTGTTCTAGGCCTCATAAGTGTGATGAAATCAATTTGCTATGGGAAAAACGGGTTTTCAAGATCACTTAATCCTATAATACCTTCAGATACCATATTTGAGCTTGGGTGCATCAAACAACACTTGTCAATAGTCAATACATTTCAAATTCATGTTTAGTGATTAAAATCGGTTAAGTCGTTTAGAAGTTATACAGCTCCAAAAGTATAATCCGTTAAACCATTATCGCCGAAATAGTCTAGTTCTACTGGTTACGATGCTAAAGTTGATCGGGCAATCCAAGTTCACTTGCCAGCCATCCCAATATTATTTTTAAATCTATTAAAAATAAAAAAAAGCCCGGTACATTCGATGGACACAAAAAATTATATGAAACAAAATATTGGGATGGCTGGGATATGAACTCTGATTGCCCTATCACAAGTTTAGTGTCCTAACAACTAGACCATTTGGGCGATAATGCGACCATTTATGACGCTTAAAGTGTAGTCAAGAAACATTACATTTAAGTTCATACATTTAATTTTTAAAAAACTTCGAAAAATTCCTGATGCAAGAAAAAAACCCCGAAACACGGTAAAAATGAATGGCGTACGTGGCGCAAAAATGTATTTTCGTTTTGACGGAAAATAAAATTAGTTTTATTTTAAAAGATTTTTCCATCATATTTGCTAAATTTGAAGTAAAACCCGCCACAAACGAGTATCTTTGATGAAATTTGAAGTTTTGAGGCTCTTTTATGGCGCGTTTTACTTTAAAAGCAAACACTATCTATGGAAAAATATTTCAAAATAAAACTATAATTTTAACATTCAAATCAGCTATTGTGTAGCTGGAATATTGTGTGTGCCACTCATTTTTACCGCGTTTTGCGGTTTTTTATTCTTGTTAAAATATTATCTCACGTAATAAACCTTGTATACTCCCACAATGATATCGGTCGGAAACCGCAAATAGGTAGTCACCCTCGCACTGTATTATCGTATTGTTTTATTATCGTTTTAATTTAAAGAAACAATCTGCGAAGTATAATCTTCTATATTGAAAGCGTGGGCACAATTTTAATTTATTATAAATACATCCATTAAATTTTTATGACCATTTCTAGATCTCTCGTCTATATGCTAACATACGAAGTTTCAGAGTAAAATTAATAATTAGAAAGTATTATATGTATATGTATATACAGGGTGAGTGGGGAGGAACGCACTAAACTTTAAGACTCTATAATATAGGTGAAAAATAATCAAAAATAACTCATATGTTATTCGATTTTCATTTGTTTCCGAGATACGGGGTGTTAAAATTTTTCTTACAAACTGACGATTTATTTATTGCTCTAAAACCGGTTGAGGTGTGCAAAGGAAATTTGGTGGGTTTTAAGACATAGTTATTGCGCATGATTTGACATACAATTAAGAATTTTATATTGGCGCGCGTACGGGTAATAGTCTGAAATTTTTTAAAGATAAAAATGGTACGCCACTGAAATATTTCAAATTAAAAATCTTTCTAGAATTCCTTGTTCAATTTGTGATAAAAAATCTATCTTCCCCTTTATTCATGCGACGCTTTGTTTTCATGCAAAAATAAAACATCTGATCGCTTACAAAGTTTTCGACGAAGTTTCTCTATGAATGTGTAGAAACTTATTTCGAATACTTTGTAAGCGTTAAGATATTTTATTTTTTTGCATGAAAACGAAGCGTTGTATGAACAAACATGAAGATAGATTGTTTGTCAGAAATTGAACAGGGAATTAAAAAATAATTTTTAATTTGAAATATCTCAGTGGCGTACTATTTTTTTTTGTTTCAAATTATTTCTTAGACTTTATACTATAAGTCTTAATAATTTTAAATTGATTACATATATTTTTTTAAAGTATATTTATTTTTTTTATCCAGAGATACTCTCTGTAGTCATTTATTTATAATAATTGAATAATTTTAGTGTGATGAATACTACAATTCATTGGGTAATATTTTTATTTTCCCCAGAGTAACATCTGAAAATTACTTTGGTACTTTAAAATTTTTTATGATTAATAATTTCAATTAACTATAACATTGACTTTATTTACTTTATTATGGGTATTTATTTTTGATTTGTTCTGAACGATTACTACTGCATATATTTATTTCTGGTTAGAACTTCGTGTTCTTGTTTTCTTTGAGAAAAATTTCTCACCTGTGTTTGAAATTTTTCTGAGGAGTGGAGGGAGTGTGTAACATTCCTGTTTTCTTTGAGAAAAATTTCTCACTTATGAATTTTCTGATGGGTGAGAGGAGTGTGTAACGTTACAAACGTCACATCTTTGATATTTTATTTTTAAATAATTATTTTATTTTATTGACTTTAATATTTCATTAATAATTATCTTCTATTCGTTTTAACTTGCTTTTTCGTTAAAAACTTGTTTGGCGCCCTCTTTTATTACCCTCTTTTATTATCCTCTTTTATTATCTTCTATTTACTATATCTCTTTTCATCTAAAATCTAAATCATCATACTGAACGTACCCCGTATATTCTTACTCTGTAAGTATCTGTTTTTCAATACGGAACATGCCCGCCACAGCCTACGTCGCGCTGTCATGAAAGTGACACTTCATTCCTACTTGCTGACACAAAATCAAAATGGATGGGAAAAATAAATCTATTTAAAGAGATGGGCCCATAAGGCTCTATCTATTTCCAGACTTTCATTCTCCTGGGGTGAGTTGTGTATTCTAATTATGTTTTTTTTTTGCAATTACATTTCTACATCTAGCAATTTCTTAATATTTTTTATACCTAACCTTCATATGTTCAACCATGTGTTTGGTTTCTGTATTTCATTTTATCTATTGATATGCTTTTAGTAATCAAATTTTAACTAGTAGTATCAATCTTAATTCCATTTAATTATTCCTTTGCCAATAACTACTTTTTACGATTATTTGGCAAAGAAACAATTTGGTTTTCTTCTTGATGTTTGATATGTGTTTTTATCTTATAGTTTTTGGGAATAAATCACTGTTCTCCCTTCGGGAGCTTCAAGCCATCCTCACCGGTGATGGGACTAATAAGGCTGACACAACGAAGACAACATGGCATCTAGATAGACTGCAACGAATACCATCTCCAGCTGCAGGGGCCTAGGGCCACCAACTGCCCAGGTCTACAAGAAGTCTACAGCAGTACCATTCAACATCAAGAAGTTACCATCAGATACCAAAAGCCATAAGTATAATCTACAAATTGTTAGCTTTTAAAAGTCATATTTTTATTATATTTTTATGAACAATAGACATGATTAGTTAAAAATACTGTTTTGTTTGCTTCCATTCTAAATTTTCAGAGTTCATTTCTAAGATTATGGCAAGACGAACACACACCTGAGTGACTGAGCTAAGCTGAGGGTGAACAATGGCTATCTTGGATGATTGAGGAAATATTTTCGAATATTATTTCAATTAGCTGGGGTTGTGCATCGCTTACTCGTTTCAGTCTATAGCCTTTGAGAAAAGAAGTTTTGAGAAAAAGCCTATAAAGTATTGTTAACTTTTATTTTTAATTTAATTTTTGTCTGCCAAATCGTAAAATGATGCACACCGGAATACCTTTTTAAATCGCGGAGTAATTTACAAAAGAAAATGAGAACAGCTGTTGACCGTTGTTCACTACGTTCAAGCATGCTGGCGCGAACCTGCTGCAAAGCGAGTCGAAGGTAGGGATATTCAACACAATCTCCCTACCTCCCTACCTTCGACTCGCTTTGCAGCAAATTCGCGCCAGCGCTCTTAAGCGTAGTGAGAAACGGTCAACAGCTGTTCTCATTTTCGTTTTGTAAATTACTCCGAGATTCAAGATCATATTTCGGTGTGCATCACTTTACGATTTGACAGACAAAACAAATTGAAAATAAAAGTTGACAATACTTTAAACGCGTTTTTCTCAAAACTGCTTTTTTCAAAGGCTGTAGACATTGTAACTCAAATCTACTTGACCAACCCACCTGGAATTTTGTATGTATTTTCTTTAGACAGTCCTTGTTTTTTGAGAAGTTCCTTAAGAAACGAGATGAAGATGCCTATGGTTTTAAGAAGGTTCCTCAAGAACGATTACGTAGGCTCCTCATCAACAATAAAGACGGCCCAGAGCCAGAGGCATTCAAGTTCCAGTTAGCAGACGAGGCAAACGTAAGAAAAATCGATGAAACTTTTAAAAAGATCATTAAGAAATTCGAAAATGTTCCCACAAAATTAACGAATCCTCATGAAATAAGAATGAGAAATTCATCGAATATCAAAAATTTTCGAAGGAACTTCTATGAAAAAAAGATAGTTAAAATTCAGAAAAATTTAAACTGATAAATAAGTAATGGGATCCAAACTACAGGTACATCATCAACTGAACCAAAAGAGTTGCAATAGATCCAGATCCGATAGTGAAGTAAGAACTGGCAAAACAAGAATCAATACATCACATAGTGATCAATACAACAACAAAGGTTAGTTAATAGTTATACTGCCTTTTTAAATAGTTTTCATATTATATTTTTGAAGTTATACTTCAAAATGTTTTAATTTATGTATGTATCAGTCCAGAAAAGGTGTGGAAAGAATATATTAGTGTTTTTAAATACATATATTTTTCTACAAACGTGTTAAAAATGCAATTTTTAGGACTTCATAGGAGCGTTAAAAATGCTACTTTAAGGCACTAGTGCTTTAAAATTTTTAAGACACTGCAGTTAAAAGTGAATTGTGAAATTGTGAAACGTCAAAATATTTATATTTCATTTATTAACATTAATATTAATAATACAACTTGCGCAATTTGAAAAAGGTGGTTTAAAAGGTTTTTTATTATAATTTTGTGTCTTTGGATTTGTCTTCCTTGGGCGTAAAATAATAAAACATCTATTTTTATATTTCACTTGTCACCGTGATGTATAATTATGTATATCTGAAAGGTAAGTAGCATGCGGCTTGATGGCCTTGTTGGTAGAGCATTGGACCAGAGATTAAAAAATCGCGAGATTGCGGGTTCAAATCCCGGACGATTCATACTTTTTTCTTTTTTTTTAATATTTGGCATTGTTTTGGTTCATTTTTGGTAATTATTGTTAATTTTTTGTATTGTAACTGTTAAGTAGGTATATTTATTTCGTTGAAATTATATTATAATAGAAGTATAACTTCTTACGTGCGTACAAAGTACACACACATTCTTTTTTTTTTATCACATTCGATTCCGGAGCCCGGGCTACATGTTCTGCCCACTGGAGACGGTTTGGCATGATTATAGTGGACATATCATATTTTCTGTCAAACTTAGCTCCGGACCCCACTTGCGATTTATAGTCGCGCGATTGTTTTGTCGAGAAGATTGAACACATTGTTTTAAATACAAGTCAATCCATGATTATTTAGTCGCAAGTGGATTGACTTGTACTTGAAACAATGTATTCAATCTTCGCGACAAAACAATCGCGCGACTACAAATCACAAGTGGAGTCCGGTGCTTATGCTTGTAGATAATCGGCAGTTCAAAAGTTATATCTACGCCTTCATTTTCCCTTTTCGCAGACCGCTCCGAATATCTTGCGTACTGCGTTTTTTTTCTTCAAAAATTGATAGGATTCGTGTGTTTTGGTTAGGGTCCATGCCTCTGATCCATATTTGAGAACGGGGACTATCAGTATTCTATACAGCCTTAACCGAGTTTTTTGAGACAGACGTTTTTAGCTAAGTAGGTACTTTGATACACCATTATAAGACCTATTTGCAATTTTTATGATACCCCTTGTTATTTCCCTTGATGTGCTATTACTGAAGTTAACCGATTTTCCTATATGTTCCTGTTTGGAGAAACAAAATAAGAAGTAGTATCATCAGCTTCTTCTTCTTGTGGTGTTTTCTCCTTTAGTGGAGGTTAGCCACTACAGTGGCAAATCTGCCTCTGTCCAATGCGGCTCTAAACAAAGATGTTGAAACAAGGCCGGTCCAGTCCCTGATATTTCTAAGCCATGAAATGTGGCGCCTACCGGAACCCCGTTTTCCTTCAATCGTACCCTGGATGATCAGTTGTGCGAGGCGGTACTTTTCGTTTCTCATTATGTGTTCCAGTTCCAGGTATAGTCCGTCCGCTATAACTTTTCCCATGCGGTACGATTCATTTTCAATCACATTAAGTCAAAACATAAATTGAAACGAACGTCGATGTGTATATACATTTTGTATACTGTATACTATATACTACACACATCGTTTCACTTTCTGTTTTGACTTAATTTGATTGAAAATGAATCGTACCGCATGGGAAAAGTTATAGCGGACGGACTATAGCTAACTTTTCCAACTTTAATGATTTTTAACAGTTCCCTATTTGTACCTACTCTCCTCAGAACATCTTCTGTTAGTGGTGTGGGTTGTCCAAGGTATTTTCAAGATTTTTCTATAGAGCCAGAGTTCAAAGGCTTCTAACTTGTTCATCAGTGTTATGGTTGAGTGGCCAGGCCTCCGTTCCGTACTAAAGTATTGACAATACATAGCAATGCAGAAAACGTCAAAAAAAAAAACACGAGCATTTACATCCCTGTATAAATCTAATAAAAATATTAATACATAGAAAACAAAATTCCGCAAATTTTCCATTCTATTTATGTAAAATTAGAAAATATGTTATGTTTGTCAAATTAAAAATACAAAAAGAAAGCTATTAGACAAAATTGTAGGTTTAAATTAATTTTTAATGAGTGACCATGACATATGTATAAAAATTTCAGTTGATGTCTACCAAGTTCACTTTCAAGGTTGCCAAGAGTTTCATTGATATTTTGTTGCCTGTTGTAGTCCAGATGTTGCTTAAAATTATTATACCTAAATGCTGCTATATTGTGGTCTTAGTCACACTGATAATTATTAATTATCCTAAAAATAGATGCCAAAAATAAGGACTATTTGAGATTACATAATTACGTTTCTCATGTTTTAATTTTTATACATGATATCAATACTTTTCTACCTAAACATTTACCTTATGAAAGATACAGGGGAAGAACGGCAATAGTACATTTGGACTGATTTCGAGCATATTGAACATTAAGATTTATTAACTTCAGAGGTGTAACCAGGATGATCCTAAGGGGGGGGGTGGTTACATCTACTTGAAGGTCTCTGGGGGTATGGAATAATAATGGTGTTAAGCGTATAGAGCTCAAAGTACATCCAAAAGGGGGGGGGGGTTATAACCCCCAAAACCACCTCCTGGTTACGCCTATGATTAACTTATAAAGTCGAATTTAAAGAATAATAATAAAATAATACTTAAGGGCATAGGCGCAAAATGTATGTCAAAATGTTCAACGTGTTTTAAATGTATTAATTTTTTTCGAATCCTGATAAAACTAAGAAATATTTTTGAAAATTTTAAATAAAGCAGAATAAAAGATTATGTTATTACCGGGGGCCGAAAGTCCCTTAAAATAAACAAAATGGTTCTTTTGAATGAGATATTTGAAATTAAAAATTCTCTGACTTTTTTCTTTTTTTTTACCCCTGTAACTTATTAAAATAAACATTATATGTTAGAAATATACTATATACTAGAAATATGGACCACAGAAATAATGCCGGAACAATGGAAAATCGCAGTGATATGCCCTATACATAAGAAGGGAGATAAGCTAGATTGCAATAATCACCGGGGAATATCACTACTAAACGTTGGATACAAAATATTTAGGAAGATATTGGAAGGAAGACTAAATAATATAATGGAACAAACAACAGGGGATTATCAAGGAGGATTCAGGAAAGGCAGGTCAACTATAGACCAAATATTTACAGTAAGGCAAACGCTGGAAAAATTCTACGAGCGGAATACCGAACTACATCATCTATTTGTAGATTTCAAACAAGCGTATGACTCAATAATTAGAAAGGAATTATATAGCGCAATGCAAGAGTTAAATGTACCAAAAAAACTAATCAGATTAGTAAGACTATGCCTAACCAACACCAAAGCAAAAGTAAGGATCCAAAATCAACTGTCCGATGAGTTTAACATTAATGAAGGTCTAACACAAGGGGATGCACTGTCAACAACACTTTTTAACCTTGCGTTGGAACAAGTAATCAGGAAAACTCCTATAGATAGGGATGGTACAATATTTACAAAGCTCAATCAGGTCGTTGCCTACGCAGATGATATAGACATAATCAGCTGGACATTAAAAGACCTAGAAAAAATTTATACATATTTTAAAGAAGCGGCACAGACTATGGGTCTAGAAGTTAATGTCTCAAAGACAAAGTACATGATAACAACTCGGGAAAAAGTACAAACGAAAGGCAACATATCTCTGAGCGGGCAAATATTTGATAAAGTCGACCGTTTCAAATATTTAGGATCAACAATAACAGCAGGAAATAAAAACAGTGATGAGGTAACAGCGAGAATTTCTCTTGGAAACAAATGCTTCTACAGCCTATAAAATATCATAAAGTCAAAATCAGTATCTATTAATTCAAAAGTAAAAATATACACAACAATAATGAGACCTGTAGTAATGTATGCATCAGAAACATGGACCTTGACTAGTGAACAAGAGGAAAAACTTCTTAGATGGGAAAGAAAAATCTTAAGAAAAATATATGGACCTATACAGGAGAATGGAGAATGGCGTATAAGAATGAACCACGAAATAAATAGAGTGTTTAACAGACCGACTATCACAAAAGAAATACGAAGTAAACGACTGAGTTGGTTAGGACCCGTAGAAAGGATGAATGATAAGAGAAATACAAAAAAAGTACTTAGAAAAGAATTAAATGGGAAGAAACCGAGAGGTAGGCCTAGAAAGAGATGGATTGACGGTATTAACCAGGATTTGAAAGACCTAGGAATACGAGAATGGGAAAAACAAGCAAAGGAAAGAAAAGCATGGGCAGCTATAGTCAAACAAGCAAAGCACACATAACGCCGAAAAGACCTCCTAAAAAAAAAGAAACAAGGAAGTAATATTTTAGATAAATATCGTTTAGAACTTTTGAGGAGTTATGCGTGTGGCTGGCCTCCACACCATGTAAAACTTTAGTGCCTAGAAACCCCAACGGGCGACCATGGCCCTCCATGGGCTGTCAGCGGTCACCGATGATGATGATGAACTTATTAAAATAAACATTATAGAAGTTTTCAGGACTTTCGGCCCACGGTAAAAAGGTTATCTTTCATTCTGCGTTTAAATATTTCAAAAATACTTAACCATTAGTTTTCTTAGGATTCGAAAAAAATTAATACATTTAAAACACATTGAACATTTTGACACGCGACATTTTGCGCCTATACCCTTAATTATTTAGACTTTATATTATGCACTACTCCAAAAAATTAACGCACCTCCTTAAAAATGGGTCATTTTGGATGTTTCTAATTTCCTAAACCTGTTGTCCGATTTGAGTGATTTTTCAATTTGATATTTTTCTTTAGCAATATCGCTGTAATAATATTATTGCTAGACAGGTAAATTGTCATTAAATACCAGGTATACCAATCAAACTGTGTTTTTTTTTCTCAAAGTTCACCACAGCCTGTGGAATATTCAAGCATTTATAAAATCCTGAAAATAAAACCCCACTATAGCCTCAGGTTTTCTTAACATTCTGTTTCCTGATTCATTCGCTTATGTTGGACAATAAAAAAGTTAGGTACGTTAACAACTAGCCATGTTTTTCATCAATACAGGGTGTGCGATAAACTTTAAGGGGTAATTTTGCATGAAAAAGAAATGATAGTTTGCTTTATAAACGTATGCCCGCAAATGCCAGTATTTTTTATTTAAAACACGAGAAAAAAATTGAAAAACTGCATACCATGCAATTAAATTATTTGAAATTTTAATGTATTATTGATTAATCTAATTTTAATTTTAACCTAACTACAATATATAATTATATTAAGTATAGATATATACAAAATATTCTTAAATTATTCAATAAAAATATAACCCAGATGTCCAATTAAATAAAACATATTAGACACCAAAAATTAATAATTATTCAAAAATGATAGTTAATGAGTATTATTGTTAATTATCTGACATTAAATTTTGATTAATATTTATTTTAAGTTTTAAACAACCCAAATATTTAAAATTTAATTTATTACATATGTTCATGTATAAATTTAATAGATAAAGTGATAAATCACTACTTAAAAATAATATTTGTTTAATCAATTTGGAACAAATGTTTATGCTAAAGTTAATATATTAAAATATACATATTTCTATCTTTCATTTAGTGAAAGTATTTTTTATTATTTATAATTTCCATTACCAAATGTTCAAAATATTCTGTAATATGGAAAATATACATATATTCAACCTACTTATTAAAAATTATTAGTTATCCCTACTATGTATGTAGTTTGAATATCTTATTGCTAGAGATGATAGTTGAATTATTAATTATGTGAAGGGATGAAAAATTTACATAACAGTAGGACTTGGAAATATATTTACAACGATTTCTTTCACCTTACAAACAATCATGGGCGCCCATATAAAAATTTTCAAGGGGGGGCAGACGTGAAGATTTTGCACATTACATATTTTTGTAGACTACAGATACCAATATATAGTTTAAATCACCCGAAAAACTAGGGGGAGCACGGCTCCCCCTGCCCATGGGTATGGGCGCCTATGCAAACAATCTAAAACACTGAAAACTCCTTCTTTTTGATAGCACAAGTACGTTTTGCGAAATTAAACAACTTGAGCAACAAATTTCATTCAATGCTTCCTTCATGGAAGCATTTCCTGTGACGTCAAATCATTTGTAATGTGATATTTCAAATGCCTCATATTTGTTTCCAAAACTCAAAATCGAAATATCATGTTATAAGTTTTGAAGATTATACTCTAATAATGGAAACTCCGTAGCGACCAGTCAATGGAAATACTAAATTTTATTGATCTCATGAGAATCGTAAAACATGGCAAAAATCGCGTAACATTTATTTATTTAACAGTTATGTAGAAACTGACTTCATTTGCTACTAAATGCAAAAATTGGATACCAAAGCTGTACATTCTCCTTTTGAGTGTCTTCAAAACGCATTTTGACTTTTGTCAATAGGACACTCTGATCAAAAGATATTGAATTTTAACCGTGAAATTGATATAATTTTTTTTATAAAATTGATTTCGCACGCGTAACAGACATTTAAAATCGCCGGACGCTTGAACTGTTGTTTCTGATAGAACGGTTCATTCTGCACAAAAAATGCTAACAAACATTTTTGTTCAAAATCTCAGTTAGGTACATTAAATTTGTTGTTTAAGCCGGGAGCAGTCGCGCCGTGAGAAAAAATCTCACATTTTATCCTTTTCCGTGACAACTTAGTGAAAATTTTTTCAACATTGCTTTCCACTCGTAAGTGCCTCGAGGAAGATCGTAGTAATGCGTAGAATTTTTTTTATTTTTTTTTATTTTTAAGCTAATTGATTAGCTTTAAAATTGTTAGAAATAGATATTTTTAACATAACAAGTAAATAAAAATATTGTAAAATAGAAATTTGATTTAAATTCGTATTTAAATCTATATTGTGAGATTTTACTCTACGCGCGACTACTTACGTTACAGAAGTGAGCGCGACTGCTCCCGGGTTAAAACATTTTTTTATACGACGTAAACATATCATTGGTAATACTAAGTTTTCGATTTCCGGTTTCCCTACAAGGGGTGGTTTTGGGGGGAAGTCCGGAGGAGGAGTGGCAAACTTTTTGCATCTTTTTTGGAGTCCAAAAATTGACATTCTCAGCAAAATTCAGCTTGCTTGTATAAAAGGTTCCTTACTTTAAAAGTGTCAAATCTGACTTTTGGAGGCCAATTGGACTATACTTTGTTTCACGTTAAGAATGTAACGGGTACAAAAGTCATTAACGTTTTCGAATCCCCAATATTATCGTTCCACCTATATGCTAAATCCGTTTCAGGAATTGTACCGTGTATTGCGTGGGATTAGATCATATGTGATTCTTTTTCGTTCCTCACAGTGTTAGATCGATCTTGTGTTTCTCCTGAATAGATAAATTTTTATTTCTTCACGTGTTTACGTTATTTCAAACCGCCAAAGTGATCTTTAGCTATAAATCTTTCACTAATGTGTTTTTGGCGACTGTGAAACTGGAAAATGTTTATCTTATGGGGAAAGGTGCTTCTGAGTGTTACCAACGGGTCCAAGTGTCCTTTTCATTGATTTGGCATTTTTCGTGGAGTAGGAACTACTAAAATCGATTTTGTTTATCCTCATGGTGATTGGACGAGCTGCTTTGGTGTGCGTCAGAGGGTTCAACCCAGAGCGTATTTTGCATTCTCCTATTGGTTAAGATTTTGATTAAGTAAGTGCCTTAAGTCTGTAATGTAATTGGTGGTTGAGGATTATCGATGGGAAAATCGAATGATTTTGAAAGGGGCGTTTGGGTTCTGAGGATTGAGTTTGAGAGATCGAAAAATTCAGTTACGTTTGAGCCATCAAGTAGTTACGTTTGAGCTGTAGAGAAGTCTAGTTTGAGCCGTCAAGAAGATTAAGATGTAGTTGAATTTGAGTTTCTTCGGCCGGCTGGCTAATGCTTCACACTTAGCTCAGCCCGGCATATAACGTGTACTCCGGCATTTTTCGCTACTGTTAGGCGGATGTCCATATTATCATACCACTATTGGTATAATTTTTCTTAAATGCAGTCAGAATTTATCCAGGAATTTTTCAGAAGATAGTTAGAAGTTTTTTTGTGTTAGCAGTTTCTGACATCATAGTTAAAGCATGGAGTTGTTTTTATATTTTTTTTTGATCCCGTTTAATATACTAAAGGACTAATGAGTTCTTACATATTTTTGTTCAAGCAGTGCCGATTTGTTTTAAGAAGTAAATGCTGAATTTTTCTATAAACTATGGAAACAACCATTTATTGATGTAGGGGAAAGTTGGACAAAACCGGGTACCACTCCAAAAACCGTCTGTATCTTTTGCTATGTGAGAGTAGCAAATGTTTGCTGCAGATTGAAATATTCTCAAATGACTTAAGTTTGATATGCCAATGTCAATTTTTAAAAATATTCTTAGATTTTTAATTTTTTTTTATTTTTATGAAAATATTGCAAAATACCCGGTTTTGTCCAACCGGTATGATAAAACCGGGTAGTAACTTAATTACCATGTAAAAAGACTAATGGGCAGAAAATAAAATATTTATTTAAAGTATGTGAACAAAAATCGAAAATCTATGAACAGAAGTCACAAATAAAAACTGCATCTACATCATCATAGGCACTACAGGCGTCATAAGCCCATTTGGTGCAAGACACACATTTTATCCAGCCTTCCTTCGCATTATAATTTGAAAATAGTTAATTGTAATATAGACACGCATCGTCATTATTATCTTCTTCCTCCAAACTCTCCAAAATGTTGTTTTTGGTGCAGCCCTTTTTACCACGTTATTTCTTTTTTTTTTTGTCCAGTTCATTTAGTTTTAATTTTTTTAGGACTGAAATTTTTTTTTATTTTTCCTACTAGCTTTCTTACTAGCTTCTTCAACAGAAGAAGCCACATGTTGTAGTTAACTAAAAGTAAAAAACCACTGCAGAAACTGGAAGTAACAACAGGTCTGATAAAATCGGGTACCCGGTTTTGTCGATTTTCGGACTACCCGGTTTTGTCAAACTCGTAAACAAGACATTAAATGTTATTTAAATTTTTAAGTTATGAAATAATATTCAAAATTTTTGGCCAAATTAAAGGTAATATACTAGGTTACATGTATTAAATTTTGAAATGGCCATTAGTTATTCATTAGAGAAAACAGCTAGAAACTTACCTTAAAAATCTTACTAGGTGAGGTCTTACTGCTGCGGCACAGATTACTCAAATGAGTTAGAAATGAATACACACGACTGTTGGTGATAAAGGGACACTAATTTTAACATTGTCTAATAGATAGCAGCAGACAGTTAGAAGAATTAAAGGGTACCCCGTTTTATCAACCTACCCGGTTTTGTCCAACTCTCTCCTACTCTTAATGTATCTATTCCTTTGTAAAGTGACTTTAGTGAAGTGAACTGTGCCTTGGACTTAAAACCAACCAAGAGAAGATACAGGACTAGTACAAGGTATTCTTTTTTGTAAACTTTTCATTTTCTTTTTGGTAAACATGATCTCTTTATGTAAAAGGCAAGAGATCACAGATCTTTTTAATTTTATTTTATTTTGTTTCAATAAAAAGTTTGATTCACTGCAACATACTATTTATTATTGTCTTTTCCCTTTCTCTTGTTTCGTAAGTACAACAAAGAATTTTCTGAGTAAAGACATAGATAAGGTAAGTCACGCCATAAGTATTTTATATATTTTGTATTGACTAGGTTTTTGTTTAATTTTTGATTTAGCTATCTTTCTTTTTACGTTTCTATTTTTGTATATTTATGGTTCCCACAAAGAAACCAGTGGCGCCCAATATTTTATTTCTTTTTATTTGATATTCTTATTTGATTTTTCTATTTTTTGTATTTCAAAGCTAATAAGAGAATATTGTAGAGAATAGACCATGGACATATAAACGAAAGAGAGGGAGACCACAGATGAGATGGGTAGATGACCTAAAACACCAAGCCGGCTCAAAATGGATGCACATGGCTCAGGATAGAGAAAGATGGAGGAGCGAAAGGGAGGCCTATGTCCAATATTGGATGTCGCAAGGCTAATAGAATAGAAGAGAATATTAATAACATCCCGTTAAGAACCATTCCCATATCTCTTCCTTTACTGAGCAACCGAGGACATGTTCTTCAAATTGTGTAACACGTTTACATCCCCTTATATGACATATCAACATCTTGTCAAATTCTATTTTCCATTATTCCTACAGGGTGAATTTCGTCGTTATATACAGGGTGAGGCAGATAAAGGGCCTATTAGAAATATCTCGAGAACTAAAGGTAACAGACCCGTGAAAATTGGCACGAAGGGGTTTTGAAGAGTGATATATTTAATGAAAATATTCTTATCTATTTGCTCCTTCCGGTTATACCGGAAGTTGCCTATAACTTCGTTTTTTTTTTTAAATGGGACACCCTATATATTTTTACATTTTTGGATTCTACTCGAAGTCTTATTTCTTAAAATATGAGGTTTTGAATTGTTATACAGGGTAGTTTAAAAGATAATTACGTTCTTTTATTTATTTCGTAGCAAATTTCACACCCTGTAGAATTAAAGTAGTTTGACATCAAAAACTTTATTTATGTTCAAATGATTTTTAATATAGTCTACTATTGTCAGAAATTATTAGTATAGCTAATTGTTGAATTTTAGTATACAGGGTTGGTCGAAACTCGGAATGAGTATTTTCTGAGTTTTCTTAAATGGAACACCCTGTATTTTAGTACTGTATTGAAATGATATTTTATGGTACTTTTTTATTTCTTAAGCATTCCCTATACCTAACTGCTTTAATTTGTGCTTAATTGTTAATCGCACCAAGAATCTTAACTACGTAAGTATTTTGATAGCTCAACCATTATTGGGAATTTTAACGATCGGTCTAGATAAATATGTATTTATTTCCGAAAAATTATTTGTGACTGAATATTTTCAAGGCCAACCTAATAAAATTTCACGTATTTTTTGTTGCAATTAATGTTTGGCTTGAATCACCAATAACTCACAAATTAAAGCAGTTAGGTATAGGGAATGCTTATAAAATGAAAAAGTACCATAAAATATCATTTCATTACAATACTAAAATACAGGGTGTTCCATTTAAGAAAACTCAGAAAATATTCATTCCGTGTTTTGACCAACCCTGTATACTAAAATTCAATATATAGCTATACTAATAATGTTTAACAATAGTAGACTATATTAAAAATCATATGAACGTAAATAGAGTTTTTGATGTCAAAGTACTATAATTCTACAGGGTGTGAAATCTGCTACGAAATTAATAAAAACACGTAATTATCTTTTAAACTACCCTGTATAATAATATAAAACCTCATATATTAAGAAAGGAGACATCGAGGAAAATCCAAAAATGGAAAAATATACAGGGTGTCCCATTTAAAAAAACGACGTTATGAGCAACTTCCGTTATAACCGGAAGTAGAAAATAGATGAAAATATTTTCATTAAATAGATCACTCTTCAAAACCCCTTCATTCCAATTTTCATGATTCTGTTGCCTTTAGTTCTCGAGATATTTCTAATAGGTCCTTTATCTGCCTCACCCTATATATTTTTGTCGCGGTAACGTGTTAATAGTGTTATAAGAATAGAATGTTACACTTACGGAAATCAGTGTTACCAGACCTCTCGCGCACGGGTGGACACTCGACTGCCAATATACGATTCATTCTAGTCAGTACGGCGTGGCATCGGCGCGCTTCTATTGTCCATAAGAAATACATGGGGCTATCTCCGCAAAAGTAGTACAATACAGTAAAACCTCTGTTAACCGAAATAATTGGGGGGTAGGCTATTTCGGATAACAAAAATTTCGGTTAAAAATAACATTGTTTTTTGTATTCTTCTGGTATCAAATGACATACTAGTATTGGAGAGATATAGCTGCAAAACATTGTAGTCAAAGGATAATCAAAAAGAAAATAGAAGATTTCTTAAGAGGAAACAGTAGCGATCAACAGGTAGCAACAAACGCATTCCAAGATTGTGGCTCTAATTTTGAATATTTTGTCGAGATATTTGGCACACATATTCGTAATATAATAAAGAATGGCGGTACAGAGCCCAATTTCAGAAATATGTTAGTATGTGGAAATTACTCTACAACTAAATAAAATATTGAAAAAAGGAGCCTGTACCGCCATTAAGAAAGACAAAAAAATACACTTTCTTCAAATAAACTTTTTTATCCCATGCCTAGATTTTGTGTAATCTTGGAACTACTAAAAATCGATTTTTTTATAACAAGAAATCGAACGTCACTGACTTGGCAACATTTCGCACCTATGTGTATAAAAATTATTGTTTTTGATAGTATAAACGTCACTGTCAGTGTCGAATTACCGATGCACTGTTGCCTTACTTTTGAAAGTTCTCAGAACTTTCGCAATATTGGACCGCGTTTGTTGCCACCTGTTGATCGCTACTGTATCACCTTAAAAAAACACTCTTAAACATGTTCATTTTCCTTAATTTTATTGCTTTTTTTTACATTTATTTTTTATTCACGAAAATATTGAAACTGTCAGCCATTTCGGTTAAACGATATTTCAGTTAAAAAGGTTTCGGTTAACGGAGGTTTTACTGTAGTAACATTTGTTTTCAATAAAGATTTTAGTCCCCTACAAATACTTTTTCATGACTTTTGATGTAAGCTAGTTAGGCAGGCAGGAATTAATTGAACTGTTTAGAATTTCCAATTCAGTTTCCTATGGGCTGTTTGACGTTTCAATACGTGGTATATTTGTGTATGTCTATGTGTGTGTGTGTATACATGTCATATATTTACGGTGACCATATGTACTTATTTAAGTAGGACAGTACTTATTTTTAAATATTGTCCTAATGTACTTTAAAACCTTTCTAAGGACACGCGAATGTACTTATTTTTTCTAAAAAATGAATATTTTTATGTTTTACTACTTTTAAACAAATTTCTTTGTATACTGTTCCAGGTATTGCAGCTTTTGTGTCTTGATGGTTTCCAATATTTCCATTCTTTTGTTGACTCTTCTCATAACTTCGTTGTTTGTTACAGGCTCGGTCCATGCTATCTTCAGGTAAATACCTTCACCCACAGTTCAAATGCTTCCAACTTTTTAGTAGTCGACACGTTAATTGACCATGCTTCTATCCCGTAAAGCAGAGTCGAGAAAATGTAACACCTTGCCAGCCTAACTCTCAAGTCTTAATTATTTCAGTTCTCTTGCACAAACTACCTTTCTCATTTTATTGAAGTTGGTTCTTGCCTTCTCTATTCGAACTTTGATTTCTTTGGAGTAATCGTTTTTGTGTGATTAATTATTGTGCCAAGATAGTTGTAGAGTAATGTGTTGGAACCCAATCGATTCGGATGTACGGTAAAAATTGCTAACGACTATAGTGTTTCAAGTTTTTACGGTCGCCGTAGTTTGAGGATTACAAAAACAAATAACCTTTAAAATAAGTAAATTTTAGTGTATAAGTTATATTTTTAATAATAGTTTTAGTGTATAGTTTGAAAAAATAATAACAGTGGTTTGGTTTATGTGCATTTTTGTGAAGTAAGTGACAATGGAAAAAGAAAGTATCCCGCCAGATCGGGGTAAATCAAAAAGGAGTGAACAGGATGAGGAAATTATGGAGACGGAGATCAATGGAAAAAGAAATAAGGAAACCGAAGAGGAAAACGAGAGACTAAAAAGAAGAAAACTAATAGAAAATCCAAATAATGAGGCATCGGTAAGTATTGAAAAAAATGAAGAAAAAAATAAATATGCTGAGACAGACCAAGGACCTTATTTTGTATTTATACAAAACCTGGAGGGGAACATCGGGAGGCTGCACAAGGTAGGGACTGCTCGTTTGATTATTAATTCAGCTCCAGAAATTAAAAATAACATCATTAATATGACAGTCGTAGGAAAAAATAGGGTTAAGGTAGAGTTAAACTCTTCTAAAAGCGCAAACATTTTAGTCAATTCACAAATTTTGAAAGAAAAAAGATACGAGGCTTACATACCAACTTTTTTAACCCAACGTAAAGGTGTTATTAAGGAGGTTGACCTTGAGCTATCTGAAAAAGAACTAGCAAAAATTATTGAATCTCGATATGGAAATAATTTAGAAATTCTAAATGTAAAAAGAATGGTACGAAAGAAAGATAACGAATTGGTCCCAACTTCTACTATAATTGTGACATTCAGAGGTCAAATCGTTCCAAATCAGGTAATAATAGAAAAATTGATTTACAACGTTGAACTATATGTTCCAAGAGTCATTCAATGCATCAAATGTATGAGATACGGACACGTAATGGACAACTGTAGAGGAACTCTGCGTTGCAGACACTGTGGAGAAAATCATGAAACGGATGTATGTGAAAAAACAAGTGAACCAATTTGTATTTTATGCGGAGGCGATCATTCAGCAACAGATCGTAAAAATTGCCCAGAATTCGATACCCAAAAAAAAATAAAAAAGATTATGGTAACGGAAACCATACCATATAATGAAGCAAAAGAGAAAGTTGAAAAAAGTTATGCTAATGTAGTATTAGACCGAACTTCAAACGTAGGACATCGATTTACTTCCTACAAATCGCAATATAGATATAAAAATATCACATCTAATGCAGAATCGTCGGGATATTCCCAGCAACACAAATCAATTTTGGAAACTCCTAAAATAACATCTCACCCTGTATATGAAAAATATCCGAATATTCCAGAATATAGTGAACAAAATTTTACACAATCTCAAAATAATATACACCAACAAAAGTCAAAAATAGAAGAGTTGTGCTCTATTATCTTAACCTCATTTAAAGAACTTTTAACAAATAAGAATTTACAATCCGCAGAGGATTCAATGTTAGTAGATACATTAATAAAAGAGTTAAACAAAACAATAAATAGGTAAATTCAATATCCTTCAGTATAATATAAGGTCATTAATACACAATAAAGGGTTACTAGAAAAATTTTTGTTTGATAATAATATACATTTGAGTATTTTAAGTGAAACTTGGTTGAAGAAACATTTGAGACCAAACTTCAATGGGTATCATTTGTTTCGTTCTGATCGCGAGGACGGTTTCGGTGGCGTTGGTATTCTTCTAAAGAAAAATATTGCTTTTAATAATACAAAGATTTTTAAGAGTATTGAAAATTTAATGACTGTTTCTCTAAGTGTTAAAGTAAGTAACTCATTTACGCTAAATGTTTATTCGATATATGCTAAACCGAAATTAAATATATCTGAAAGAAATTGGACATTGTTTTTTGAAAGCTTGGAAAAACCTTTTATTTTGGCGGGAGACTTTAATTGTCACCATCAAGTGTGGGGTTGTGATATTACTGATAGAGCAGGAATTAATTTACTTTCAGCAATTGAAAATTGCAACTTAGTTTTTCTTAATAACGGTGCAGAAACTCTCATTCCTACATTAAATCAAAAAAATAAATCGGCAATAGATATTTCTATTGTATCTCCTGATTTGGCTACATTGTGCAATTGGCAAACAAAAATAACTAGTTTAGGATCTAATCATTTTCCCATATTAATAGAAATTAAAAGTGATAATGATATTATAAACACAAATAAAAACAGATGGAATTTAAACAAGGCAAATTGGTCGCTTTTTTCTGAAAGTATTGAACAAGGTATTAATCAAAATAATATAAAAGGATATGACAAGTTTATAGCAGAAGTAAACAAAGCGGCAGGCAATTCAATACCCAAAAAGAAAAAAGTGATCAATTCGAAATTTAATAAACATTGGTGGAATGAAGAATGTGACATATTAATGAAAAATCAAAAAGATGCTCTTTTGCGATTTAAACAAAATTCAAATGCAGTAAATTATATTTGCCTACAAAGAGCAATGGCTCTATGTAAAAGACTAATAAAAAAGCGCAAAAAAGAATCTTGGAAGAATTTTTGTACTTCTATAAATAAAAATACTCCAATAACACAAATATGGACAGAGGTTAGAAAGTTAAAAAATATTTATAAAGAACCAGCCAGTAAAGTAGTAGCAGGGGAGTGGACAACAATTTTTATAAACCAAGTCACGCCGCCATGGGTTGCAGAAGAAGAAGAAGCTTATCCTCGTCAAGTAGAAAGCATCAATACAATTGAAATGGGCAGTCTACTAAAGAAATTTAGTCTAAAAGAGTTGCAGAACAGTATTAAAAAACACAAAAATACAGCTCCTGGTATGGACAACATTCATTATGTAATGTTATACAACCTTCCATTGTCCTGCAAAATTACTTTGTTGGAAATAATAAATAATATATGGGAAACTACGCAGTATCCAGAAGATTGGAAGAAGTACATTATGATTCCAATGTTGAAACCACAAAAAGATCCAAATTTAGCAGAATCCTACAGAGGTATATCACTGGCTTCCTGTGTTCTAAAAACATTCGAGCGAATGATCAAAACAAGAATGGAATATTGGCTAGAATCCAACCTCAAGCTACCAAAATATCAGTTTGGGTTTAGAAAAGCTCATTCCACAATAGAAAATATTACTCATTTAGTAGCTGACATTAATATTTCGTTCTCTTTAAATCGTTCCACTATAGCGTTATTTATGGATATAGAGGCAGCCTACAATAAAGTAAATCTTGAAATTCTACATCGACAAATGACACGAATTGGATTTAGTTATGAATTCTCTACAAAAATAATAAAATTATACCGGAATCGAATAATTAACTTTAAAGTAAACGAGGAAATTTTAGATACAAGAACAACAAGTCTGGGATTACCTCAGGGCAGCGTTTTAAGTCCTCTATTATACACAATCTACACTTTTGACCTAGAAAGGCTGTCAGACGAATTTAGGGACATTAAGATACTGGAGTATGCGGACGATATATGCATTTACATTGATAATTGTGATCTTGAATCTGGTTACAGTTCTTTAAACCAATTTTTTCTTCAATTTAACGAATGGTGTCATGAGAAAGGCTTAAATATTTCACTAAAAAAATCAAAATCATGTATATTCACACGAAAACGCGCAGTTCCCAACCAGATTGTACTACAAGAGCATAGCTTTCCCGTTACTTCTCACGTAACATACCTAGGAGTAACTATTGATAGAAAATTACTCTGGAAAGAACACATAGAAAGAATATTAAAAAAAGCCGAAAAAGGACTAAATATATTAAGGGCTGTAAGTTCTTACAGCTGGGGAGCCGATCCAGAAATGTCCCTGTTATTATATAGATCATTTATTAGATCAATTCTTGATTACGGAAGCTTTCTATACTCCCAAGCAGCCTCCAGTAACTTAAAAAAGATAGATAATTTAGTAAATAAATGCCTAAGATTGTCCATTGGAGCCTTTAAAAGTACACCAGTTTCAAATCTTTACGTGGAATGCTGCGAAATGCCTTTACAGTTAAGAAGAAAATATCTCTGTAATAAATTTTTGTGGAAAATTTTATCTAAAAATAGTAGTCTAGTTAGTAAACTTCACAACCTATTTATAATGGATTTGACTAATAAGTACTGGAAGAAAAAGGAATCACTTATTTTATGTGAATCATATAAATACTGTTTAGAATATAAAGACACAATGTATAGAAACGAAATGTTACCAATATACCAAACAAACTTAACTGATGTGCCTGAGTTAGAAATACGATTTCTAAGAGATTATTCCATGTATCCGAATTCGTTGAGAAATATGATGTTTAATTCAGACATAGAAAATTATTTTAAAAATCATCATATCGTATTTACAGACGCATCTAAAAAAGACGATAAAACGTCTTGTGCATTTTGGGACCCTATAGAAAACTATTTCGAGGCAAAAAAACTTCCGAGTGAATTTTCAAGTTATTCAGCTGAGCAAATCGGTATATTAGAAGCCTTAAAATATATAAAAAATAGCTTATTTAGTAAGCAAAATTTTTTAATAATATCAGATTGTAAAAGTATTTTAGATAAACTTAAAAACATATCAACTAATTGTAATATTAATTATCTCTTACTAAATATTTTAGTTAATTTTAAAAACTTGCACGAAGAAGGAAAAATAGTTAAGTTTGTTTGGGTTAAAGCTCACTGTGGGATTATCCATAATGAAAAAGTAGACATGCTCGCCAAGGAAGCATTAGATTCTGATAATTTTGTGAAATATTCGTTCATTCCAGAAGACCTATATACTATTTCCAAAAATATAATTAGGCAGGAATGGATGGATATATATAGTCATTCCACCAAAGGACTTTTTTATAAAAGTATTCAGCCGAAAATTCCTACTAAACCATGGTTCTCTAATGGCATTGTAAAAAAAGATGTAATTAGAATTATTTGTAGAATCAGATTTAATCATTCACTAGCACCTTCACACTTATTTAAATTAAAAATGGTAAATTCCCCAAACTGCGAATGTGGAGAATATAGCACACTAGAACATATGATATTAAATTGTAATAAAAATAGAACGAAGATCAATATGTTTATGGAATTAATTATGAAAATGAAATTTTTAGTAAAACCAATCAATCTTTATGAATTAATAGTGTCTAACAATTTAGAAGTTTATAAGTTGTTATATCAACACATATGCAGTTTAAATATAAGAATTTGAAGTATTAGTTTATAAATAAAATGTATACCAAAATTGTACATAATTGGAAAAGATAGAAAAAAAAAGTAAACAAAAAATAAAAGAAAAAATCATTTTAATACAAAAAAATATTGGTTAAAAAAGATAAAAAAAAAAATAAAAAAAAATAAGACAAAAAAAAAAAGACCAAAAAATCAATAAACAAAAAAAAAAGAATTATGAGCACAATAAAAAAAAAATATATATATAATAATAAAATAATAAAAAAAATATTTCAAAAACAAAAACCAAAAAAAAAAAATCAATCACTGGGAGCGACACTGAACAATACGGGAGAAATATAACCATTGGATTCGGAACTAGATATGGAACTGGATAGCATTAGAAAACTGTGTACGAACATTAATATTATGTGATTTGCAAGTTTGCCAATTGTAGGATGTAGAATTTTTTACCATACTGATATTGTTTAAAAACATTAATATTATTGATATAAAATGTTAATAAATTTTATTTTTTGTTATAAGAATCAAAGGTAAATATGATTAGGCGAATGAAGCCTTAGGTTTCGCAGTCAATATCCCAACCACACACACACAAGATAGTTGTAGTTTTTAACTTGTTCTAAAGATTTACCTTTAATTGTCAGGCTTTTATCATTATTTTGGTTTTTGATATCCTCATAAATTTACTTTTCTTGATGTTTACTGATAATCCATATTGTTCTCCATACTCAACTATCTTGTTCATTAGCTTTTGGAGGTCTTGGAGGTTGTCCGCTATTATGATAGTGTCATCCGCATATCTAATATTGTTAACTGGCGTTCCATTTAGGTACCTTTATTCCTGCTGTTTTTCCCTCAAGAACTTTTTTCATAATTTCTTCAGAGTATGCATTTAATAGTAGTAGTGACAATACACACCCCTGTCGCACTCCTCTTTTAATTTAGAACTCTTCTGATGTGTGTTCGTTAATGCGTATGTGTGCCTGCTGTTTATAATGTAGATTTGATATAATTCAGTCATTGTATTGTAATTGTTTTGCTTTGAGGACGTCCATTAGCTCTTTGTGGCGGACTTTATCGAAAGCCTTGTTGTAATCTATGAAACAGACGTACATATCCTGGTTCACATCCAAGAATCTCTGAATTAGTAGTGTAACTCCAAAGTGTGTTTCTTCAATATCCATATCAAGTGTTTGGTAAATGCGTTTATGAATGATCTTTAAAAACATTTTAAGTGTGTGAGACATCAGGCTTATGGTGCGGTGGTCTTACACAAAACTTCACTGCACAAGTGAAACATTTTTACACAAAATGTGTAACCTACCTAGAAAACTGGAGTACAAATTTTCGTGAATTTAAACTATTCAAAAGCATAGATCTAAAGCGTGCTCCACACTCTCGGCGAAGTTACTTCGCCAAAGTTGACCGAAGTCCGAAGTACCCTCTCTACACACTCGTTCTACTTCGCGAGGAAGTGCGATACCGACAAAGAGCGGTGCGATACCGACAAAGATCCCTTTGATCAGACCGACAGATAATGGAAGTAGAACGAAGTGAGGCAAACTTACACAAGGTGGCCGTCTACACTCTCGTACTTGTTGAACCTCGATCGACTTCGGCGAGAGTGTGGAGCTCGCATAAGAAGTGAAATAACATGGAACGATGTTTGTTATTCTCCCGAGAAGCTTTTCTCTGCTAAACAGAGGAGGAAAAGATAGTCAGGATCGATGGCTTAATGTTTTTAAGTGTGTACATCAATTCAAACTGAAAAACTTACAAATATTATGCGCATTTATTTTTTGCCTTCCGGGTACTAGTGCGGCTATCGAGCGTTTATTTTCTGTGATAAATAATTATTATTGGACGTCGGAAAAGTCACAAATGTCCATATCCACTCCCAAGGCAGCGATGCTGGTGTACGCAAATTTTGATGAGATTTGTAAGAAATGTTTCATTTACTTCAGTAGAAGCCGGACATTCTTAAAATAATTTTAAGTTCAGAAAAATATGAATAATGCAAAAAACCGGAAGAAAATGAGGCTATTCCAGGTCCCTCATCCAAAAACTCTTAATTACAGGCTCGTAACTTTCTCAAAGTTAATGAAATGTGTTATGTTTAGTTTAATTGATATAAGCTTTTATGTTTAGCTAGATAGTTTATTTATTTTTAATGCCAAAAATTATATTTGTCCAATAACAAGATACATTTTGCGTTTTTAATACATTTTTGTTTTTTGTACTTTTTTTTCTTTAAAAAGATATGGTCACCGTACATATATTACATGTCATTGGTATACATGTCATACTCACACATATGTATGCGATAATAGATAAAAAAAAGAATAAATAGAAAAACTCTTCTTTTACGCATGAGCAAAAAAATGCCCCATAGCCGATTTTCATTTTGACATATTTTTGATCTACAAGGGATAGTGCAAGCATAAAAGCAAAAAAATAGGGTGCTCGATCAATTTTTGTTTAGATTTTCTCTTGAACACTGTGATATGAGCTTATTGATGTTGTCACTGGTATTTTTGAAGGTTGTCTTGCCTTGTTACAATTAATTATGGGTGTACATAAGATACACGGTTTTTTAGAAAAATAGATTTGAAAATTTTTAGTTTTTTGAATATGAAAATGGTGTATTTTACAGACTTAAAGCATATAGTCCTGTCGCCAGGGGGGTACAACGGCCTCCTTAATTCAGATGGACTTACCCAAAGTTTTTTTTATATATTTTGACCCGTAGAATACGAATTTTTTGGGTAACAGTTGATCCGGATGTCGATACGATTGTTATAGACAAAGAACTTGAGGAATTTCATAACAGCGATTTCTCGCAAAACAAAACATATTTTTGTATTTTTTGGGTCATTTTAAGCAAAAAATATTCCTACAAGTTTTTTCGTAGAATGCATAGTTTTCGAGATAACCGCGGTTGAACTTTCAAAAAATCGAAAAATGGCAATTTTTTAACCCGAATAACTTTTGATTAAAAAATAAAGTAGCAATTCTGCTTACCGCATTTGAAAGTTTAAGGCAAATTATATCGGTTTCGATTATTTGCATTGCTAAAAATTAATTTTTTTACTGCTGAACAAAGCTATAAACACATAGTGTTTCCCGTGCCTAATACATGCGTTTTAACGCATGCTACGTAGACATTGCCTCGCTTGCACTTGTAGCTACTCTACCTACTCGTTCGATTTTAAATGAGAAATCATTGAAAACATCACTCACGCACTAGGTGTTTATAGCTTTGCTTACCAATAAAATAATAAATTTTTAGCAATGCAAATAATCAAAACCGATATAATTTGACTTAAACTTTCAAATGCGGTAAGCAGAATTGCTACTTTATTTTTTAATCAAAAGTTATTCGGGTTAAAAAATTGCAATTTTTCGATTTTTTGAAAGTTCAACCGCGGTTATCTCGAAAACTATGCATCCTACGAAAAAACTTGTCAGAGCATTTTTTGCCTACAATGACCCAAAAAATACAAAAAGATGTTTTGCTTTGCGAGAAATCACTGTTATGTAATTCCTCAAGTTCTTTGTCTATAACAATCTTATCGACATCCGGATCAATTGTTACCCAAAAAATTCGTATTCTACGGGTCAAAATAAATAAAAAAAATTTGGGTAACTCCATCTGAATTAAGGAGGCCGTTGTACCCCCCCTGGCGACAGGACTAATACCCTGGTACTAAAATATCTCATAATTCAATACTCTAGGGTCAAAAATATGACCTGTACTAGAAATTCGCAATTGATGGAATCAATTTATCCCTGGAAGATAAATACGCGCACCAGTTTTCGTTTTTCTAAATACAGTAGAACCCCGATTATCCGTGTGCGGATTATCCGGGCTGCGGATTATCCGTGCTATGATTTTCTATTACTTAAATTGCCTTTTTGAGGTTTTATCAAAATAGCGTCACTGTAAATCACTCGGCGGAAACTCTGTACGCGGAGAGGGAGACTAATAATGAAAGATTTATTTTTTCTGTTGTCTTTTTATGGTATAGGGCTATATGTATGGATATATGTACAAATGTATTACAATCAGAAATAAATGTTCGGGTTATCCGTGCTTTTCAATTATCCGTGCCAATGTCCGGTCCCGAAGAGCACGGATAATCGGGGTTCTATTGTATAAGCGTTTTGGAGGTATTTAAAAAAAACTAATTCCAAGATGCCATTTTCAAAGAGCTCTAGCTCCCTTAGGAAGCATTTCCAGACTAGGTGAATTGGGTTAAATTGTCTTAAAATTATCTGAGGAATCTCCTGTCTTCGTATGTCAGGAGAGTTTCTGAACATCCTGTACTTAAGTACTTATATCAGCAATAATCAAATCAAATAGAATTTTTGAAAAGTACTGCACACTTATTCAGATTATATTAATTTGGAAATTTGCACCTACATAATGAGAGGATTTTCTACTTAGATAAGATACTTCATGATTCCAGTTTACGCATTTTTTTCTCAATGTTTTTTCTCAAACATTTACATATTATCCTTTTATTTATAATATTAGTATAGTATTATACAGTCTCCTTTCCATTTTATATTATTTGTAATGTACTTAATGCCTTATCAATTCCATTAAATAAATACAAATGTTTATTTCATTATTAAATTATTTTATATTTGTTTTAGTTTCTAATAGTGCAATATCCTCGAGAACAATCTGACCATTGACCTCAAATTGTTAATAATTATTGTCAACACACATTTCAAAACAATGTAGAGAATACCTGTTTTAAACAATACCAAAATATCAAAATGATACCAAGAAACATCTGAAGAGCAAAATGAATTTTGTTTATTAGAGACAGATTTTATTTTTATCATTTTAATAAAACATCAACAAATATATAAATAAAATATCAAAATAATACCATGAAATCACAACAGCAACATGAATTTCGAATTTTATTAGACATATTTTATTCATATCATTTTAATAAATATTATAAAATCCTTTTTGAAATTTTTTTTTCTTTTCCTTATTGGCTTTGGATTACTTGATCCATTCAGCCACGATAGATAATAAATTACTGTTTGCTACAATATTCCAAATATAATACATTGCATTACATAATACATTAGCTACATGTGCGCACATATAATACTTATGCACGCACATACATACATATGTAGAAGTGGAAACATTTAATTGACCAGTAGGTATACTCCTCATTCATGGCCCTAACCAACTTAAATTAATTTACAAATAATTAAATCGACAAAAAAAACTACATGCTAATACTAAATACTAATACTAAATGCTAATAAATATATGTTTTTTTTACACAGCGATAAGGCTTCAACCCGGATCAACCCCGCGGAGGTTTACACCCTCTTTGTGTTTTTAATTTTTTTTTCTCTTTTTTATTTTTTTATAATTTATTATACTTTTTTTTTATTTATTTAATTTTTTTTTTAATAAGATTTAATTTTTTTTATATATTTTTTTTTGTATACATATTTTTTGTATAATTTTTTTTTTTTTTTTTTAATTTTTTCAATATAAACTTTTATACAATTCTATTCTTATTACCTCCCTGCAAAATCTACTTAATGAACTTTCACAGGGAGACAATATTACATAATAAGGATAAACATAATAAAACAATAATAATTATTGCTAAACACATTCAACCGGACTCATTCAGTGCAAGTTAAATTTTCCTCTTAGTCCTTTTTAAAAACTCCCATATGATTTGTTTAATTTTAGAATTTCTACGAGACAAATATAAAAGAGAAGCATTATTTTGTGGGAAAGGTATTTCTTCTTGAACCAGATTGTGCATCAAAAACTTATTTTTGAATAAAAATAAAATTTTTATTTTTATAAAATAAAACTTATACATAAAAAAAATTTTTTTTGAAATATAAAGTCCTTTTTGAAATATTTAGAACAAGTTTATTTTACATGAGCGTAATATCTGTAGCTTGGTGCTAAGAGGGCCAATGTCAATTTTTTGCTGTGTTGTTTTGTCAGTCTAAAATTCAAGCAAAAAGAGATTCATTAGTATAATGATGCTTCTGCTTGTTCTTGTTCACTTGATTATATTATAATCACTAGGTATACCTACACAGGTTTTAGTGAGTAAGGGTGATGCAGCCAATATTATGATGGTATTTGCATTGTTGTAAGATCTTCCGTTTTTCTGGAAATCTAATGAACTTTCTTATTTCAAATTAATGGAACACTCTGTATATTTTTTGTGTTTTGAAGTTCTTAAGAAATACTGATTATTTTTCATGTAATACTCCCAACACCTAAATACTGTAATTTCTGAGTACAGTAGAACCTCAATTATCTGTGCTCCACGGACCAGGCGTGGCACTGATAATCCGAACATTTGTTTCTTATGTACAATACATATGTACACACATGCATGTGCGTACATATCGATAGGAATAGTGCCCTGAGCTAGTGCTGGAAAATTCTCGAGAATGAAAAATCAGAGAATATTCTCAATATGGAGAATTTTCTGAGAATGAACCCTATGGAGCACTTAAGAATATTGTTGAAGATGAAAAATAAGGTTTTAAAAATCATGATCTTATATACAAAATTATGAGACGAAACAACAGTGTTTTTTGTATATAAAAAAATACAAAAACAACAGAAAACAGAAAATTCTTTTGATAAAAAAAAAGAATGTGTGTGTACTTTGTACGCACGTAAGAAGTTATACTTCTATTATATGATTTCAACGAAATAAATATACTTTCAACAGGTTATTTGTAATTAAAGATTAAACTATTTTTTACTTACTACTTTCCAAAAATTTTTATTAAAACAATACTAAAATAAAAAAAAGTTAATTAACACACAGATTCGAACCAGGGACAGCTAAACTCCCTTTGCTTTGACAGCTTTGAAGTGAGGTATAATAATACTTTAAAATTTAAAGTAAATATACTTACTATTATTATAAAATATTTTATTCCTGAGGAAGACAAATCCAAAGACAAAAAAATTATAATAAATAATACATTTACTAAAAACACTAATATATACTTTTAATGACTTATTTGCGCTGATAAATACATAATTTGAAATATTAGCAACGAACTACATACTGTCTGTCTGCACATGCGCCAGGGAAATATAAAATTTCACCCTCGATCGTAAAGAAGTATAACTTCAAAAATGAAATTTTCTTCTTAACAGCAAATAATCGATGTGGTATGATAAAAGATGAGACCTCAGATTCAGAATCTATTTCTATCATTAGCTCATCCTAGTTATCTACAATCTGCATTTCAAAGTACTGATGAGTTGTGGGATTTTGTTTTTCACAAGTGGCCAGCTCAGTCATGGATTGGTCTATGTCTAACAATTTTAAATTGTGAGCAATAAAAGTTACCTTACGAGCCCGTTCGACAATGAGCCGGTTTTTTTAGAGGAGTGGATAAAAAACCATAAGTACTGAAACTTCTTTCAGTCGCTGCACTGGATGAAGGCATGCTTAATATATCAACTACTATTTTAGTTAATTTTGTTCCGAAACATGTACCTTTTCACCATATGATTTAGTCTAGTTTTTCAATTGATTTTACAACGTATGGTTTTTCAAAATATCCCTTCTTAGACCAATAAAGTGCCAAATCTGCCATTATTTCAGACGACTCATCACTATATTTTAAAGTTGCTAAATTATCTACAAACTCAGTTTCCTCAACTTGTTCTTCTCTGCTTAAGCTTAAATGAACACCATTCTAAATATTTGCACGTTAATATGGCATCAAAATAATAAATATTGACACTGTAAACTGTAAACACCCTTGCTATTGGTTCATGGGATTGGCAAAAACAATATACCTACATATTTTTTCAATTATAATAATTTGACCCGTATCTAGTTTTTAATTTTTGTTTCGGTTTTTGAAAATATAGAAAATTTTTGCCGAGAATATTCTCGAGAGAATTTTCTGGCCGAGAATATTCTCGTTCATTCTCTTGAGAATATTCTCTTCTAACATCACTACCCTGAGCACTATTGCTATTGATATTGCATTATAAGTTTCCCTCAGGGCATATAGTAGAGTTTCTGTCTAGTGATTTACAGGAAGCTATTTCAATAAAGCCCCAAAAATAAAATTTGAGTAATGAAAAATCATAGCACGGATAATCTGCAGTCCGTATAATCTGTGCACAGAGAATCTGAGTTCCACTGTAATTGCTACATTTATTTAAAAATAAATTAAAACAAATTATAAAAATAAATTTTTGTAATTTTTCTCTAAAGTTGATGTATTTTGAGTTATTCAAAACTGAAAAAAAAAGAAGAAAAATGACAATTTTCAAGGCTCAAAAATACAAGTATGTATAAAGTATTTTACATTTTTTGAAATTGCGAAGTGCCTAATAAGATCAAACCTTCTTTTATCTTATCAGCTCCGGATAAGAATTTTTGGCAGGTTTTATTCTAAAACATTGATTTTTATTTGTTAATGAAATACTTTTGAGAGGACAAGTGATCAGCATTAACAACCAAAAAAGCAATCTTCTAAAATTAAATATTAAGCCCAAATTACTTACCAGGAATTGATATAAGGTTTAAACTTGAAGTTAAGCAGTTTGTGATTTCAAAAATAATATTTTAGTTGTGTTTTTTAGTCTTCAAAATCATAATTTTTCGTTTTTTTTTTCAGTTTAAATTGTTTATACAACTCCAAAACGATCAACTTTTGAGAAAAATACTTTTTTGTTTCCAATGATTCAAAAAACCTAAAATAATGTCTGCCCGGGCCAAAAAAATTTTTATAATTTGTTTTAAAATAAATGTAGCATTAACTTCGAAATTACACCATTTAGCTATAGAGAATATTGCATGAAAAATACTCAGTATTTCTTAAGAACTTCAAAACGTAAAAAATATACAGGGCGTTCCAATTGAAATAAGAGAGATCCATTAGATTTCCAGAAAAACAGAAGATCTGACAACAATGCAAATACCACCATAAAATCGGTTGTATTAGAAGACTCTTATTCTCCAAAATCTATAAAAATCTTGCAAGCAGTTTCCAAGATAATTGAGGCATTCGGGCGTTCCATAGATAAAACTGACTGTATTATAATAAAAGTGAGCGGAAGCACCATTACACTAAAGTAGGTACAGCTTTTTAGTTGAATTTTATATTGACAAAACAGAACAGCAAAAAATTTACAATAGCCCTTTTACAACCAAGCTAGATATTATAATGATTGATACTAACCGTTGTTGGGCATGTAAGTACCTATATTTTTATTTTATGAATGTATTTTTCAAAGCTTAATTGAAAATTTAGATGTTTTTAGGGTAAATTATCTTGCATTAAATTGATTAATTTTATTTGGTGTACCTAGTTGGTTTTTGTTTGGTGTAATTTCTTATTAAAAAAATGTTGGTAAGTAAAAGTAAAAAATAAATTAAAAAATACCTTTTATGTACAGTTTACTTAAAAAATATTTGTCTAACATCATACATTAATGTTGTAGGTAATGTATGTAAAAGTAACATTACAATTTGTAGTAATACATTGTCTCTAAAAAATACTGGTTTATTGGGTTTATGCCAATTTAGACAATTATTATTATAGTCTATTTTTAAACTAAGAGGAGTAATTCAAATTTCCCGTGCCGTAAAGCTTGTTTGTAATTGGTCCAACCTCAGGCAAGTTTACTCCACTATTATAAAATTTTGACACTAATGACATTTATAAAATTTTGACACTATTGGTATTTCATAGGTTAATTAAGTTATATACCCTATTCCACGAATATATGTCTGTTTTGGATTATTTCGACAACGAATATTTTATTGGGCAAAATATGAAGAACGAAAATAAATTGCAAATTACATTGCTGTTTATTGGAATAATTATTAGAGCCATTTACTTTCGTACTTCTTGTGTTGCACACTGAAATATTCGTTGTCGTGATAATCAAAAACAGATGTATGTTGGTGGAATGAACCATATCAGCGATTTTTTGTATTTTTCTTTAATTTGTAGATTTTCCTTTGAGTTATTCCTTTAATTTGTAGATTTTTAGTCTACTTTTATATAAAATACAGTTGTTTTTAGAACTCTTTAGCGACATATTAGTATAATATAATATTTATGGATTATGATTGAAGGCTGACATGATCAACCAAAAAAGAAGATGTATTTGGTGATATTTCTAGTGACTTTCTTGGGTGTCTTTTTAGTTTACTCCTCTTGGTTTAAAAACAAAGCTTAGTAAAAATGAATATTGCAAAATGTGGTCTTTATAAAATAAGTGCCAACCAAAAACTGCAATATACAGGGTAGGGTGTAACAAAAAGACAGGTCATAAATTAAATCACATATTCTGGTACCAAAAACAATTTGATTGAACCTAATTTACCTTAGTCCAAATGTGCACAAAAAAAAGTGACAGCCCTTTGAAGTTACAAAATGAAAATAGATTTTTTCCAATATATCAAAAACTATTACAGATATTTTTATTGAAAATGGCCATGTAGGATTCTTATGGCAGGAACATCTTAAAAAAATAACAGTGAAATTTTATTGCCAGTTTTTATCGAGGTATTTTGAACATTTCTAAAAGCCACCATATATTTTTAAATTGTTAAGATTATAGAATATTATTTTCATAATATTATTACTTACCAGGTCTCTATAATCTTAACCCGGGAGTAGTCGCGCTCACTTCTGTAACGTCGATAGTCGCATGTGAGATTCTATCTCAAAATACGAATTTAAAACAAATTTTTATTTTGTACTATTTTTATCTACTTTTTATATTGAAAATATATATTTCTAACAATTTTATTAAAAAAACCTGTGTTAATGGCCACCTGCCAACATCGGCCACCTGTCCTAACGGCCAGTTTAAAAATTTCCCAAACCAATTATATGTAGACTACAAAAACTGGCAATACCGTCCACCTTTCTATATCGGCCAATAGTTCTTTCATTTTTAGTGGCCGTTACTGACAAATTTTACTGTACATATTACGAAAAAGGATGAAATGTGAGATTCTATCTAATAGCGCGACTACTCGCAGGTTAAAGCTAATTGGCTCTTCCCAAAGCCATAAATTCCATAAAAAGAAGAAGAAAAAAAATTCCTACGCATTACTACACCCTTCCTCGAGGCACTTACGAAATTTTTTCAAAATTGCAAAATTTTTCATCAAGTTATCACGAAAAAGGATAAAAATTGAAATTCTATCTCACCGCGTGACTACTCACGGGTTAACCATTTAAAAATATCCGTTGGATTTTACAAATGTTTAAAATATCTCAATAAAAACTGGCTTATCAAAAAAGTACTGAGAGGCAAACAAGTTTTAAAAACATTGTGTTTAACTAATAGTACCAGGATAATAATAATTTAATCTGTACACATTTATTTAAGGGGTTTAAGGGAACAAAGCCTTCATAAAATTTTTATGGTTTTTTTGTGGGGTGCACAAATTTTACTGTTATTTTTTTAAGATGTTCTTGCTAAAAGAAAGCCACATGTCCATTTTCAATAAAAAATCTATACCTAATATTTTTTGATATATATAGGATATATATCGTCGTCGACACAAGAAAAACTCGTAACTCCATTTTCAATAATTTTTCAGGAGAGCCTAAAAACAGTAATTTAGAAGAACATGTAACTCCAAGATGGGTTGATAAAATAAAATATGGGAAACCATGTAACTCCAGCGATAGTTTAAAGCAACAAAAATTGCTTTATTTTTAAATCGTACTAAAAACATTTATTACCCAAATCAACTTGTTTTATCTTACTTCCTTACAGATGTAAAATTAGAACTTAAAAACCTCTATTTTACTCCAAAAAAACAAATCAAATCAACGGCAATAATCACTTAGCTGACTTAGCAGAAGGAGTTGCGTGTTTTACTAACATAATTTTTTGACAAGGGAGATACCTGCTTTTCTAGTATACATTTTAAAATTAGAAATCTACATTTAAATGACGTATTATTTGTCGGATAGCTAGAATAGGTGATTGGCTAATGGATGGCAGTAAAATCTCATTTTAAGTAAAAATTGGAGTTACGCGGTTTTCTTGTGTCGACGACGATATAGGAAAAAATCTATTTTTATGTTATAACTTCAAAGGGCTGTTCAATCAAACTATTTTTGATTCCAGAATATGTGATTTTATGACATTCCTTTTTGTCACACCCTGTATATTTGAATCAAAATAGTTTAAGATATTTTCTCAGCATACATAGGTAGGTACATTTTTGGATTTATTAGATTATCTACTGTTTTCAGATCTTAAAGTTTGGAGGAGTGTCTTAGGCAAATTGTTTCCTTATAGTAAACCACTTTAGAAAACTATGGGCTTTTCTGAATTGAATTGCTTAGATATTATGCTTAATTTGCTGGTATTTAAAATTACGATTTTATAGCATACCTATTAAATGTAAATATGTATTAAAGATTTCAGTCTTACATTAATTAATAAAACAAGAGACAAATATATTTTAAAAAGATTATGATATACACTGTAATAACCATTATTGTTTTCCATCGCGTCACCATGACAACGCGTCATGCGAACCTGTTATATAAACAATGTAAAAGTTGTCCTTTAGCCCTTAAATTCCCATTTATTAAAATCTTAGCTTTTAAATATAACTCTTCATTCAAATCTAAGTATTACAGAATCCGTCGATGATGTATTGCACATATTTGAAAGTACCGTTATTAGTCGGCGTGGTAGAATAACATGTTCTTTGCAAAGGGCTAGTTTTACTTGTTATTTAAAGAGTAAACCAGGAATTAGTCACATCGTAAATATTTCTCGCAATTGTTTACGTCATCTACCAACCCGTTGTAAAAAACAAACAAGAATTTGCCGCGCCTACTGTTTTTATTGCAATTGCATTGTTTGAAATTTGCGAAAAACGGTAATATTTCCCTGTCACGACTTTATTGGAAAGTTTTTAAGAACCATGTAGCTTGAAATTATTTAAACAATTATGCACATTTTCTCTTACCTAATGATTATTCCTGACTAGCCTCAATTTCCTGACATTTCACACACTTTTTAATAAACACAAAAATTACTTATTCATGTGAAACGGTCCGTTTGATCTACTTGTAACAACAAATAAAAAACTAATAAGCCGCACTTCGACAACAATTTATTTTTGTTTTAAGTTCTATAAACCGATTAAACACTTTATTTAGAACATAAAAAACAACGATAAGCCACTATTTAATTGAATTATTCAAGTTATTCAACAGGTGCCTGTCTACTGGTACTGGTAAAGTATGTTGACATAAGCTTCATAGCCTGCTTTTTAATTTCGATAAATCGACTACCCAAATGATATCGGACGAAATAAATCGAAATATTAAAGTGGAAGAGATTAAAAAGTTATTTTTACACTTTTACCGTTTTAAGCGAAATGAATTGTGTAATGTGAATAAAAAATTAAAGCGACTAGTTATTTATACAAAATATAATTGTTTGTTAAGTTTTTTTACTAAATTAAACCACAGAACACAAACAATCACAAATCTCAATCTCAACTTCGAGAATCGATTCCTTTAAACGATTGTCATTTGTTCGAGCTTCTGTCATATGTCGTATAATCCGTGTGTAAAGGCGGCGCCAGACATGCGGTATTTGGCAAATACTGAACAAGTACTCCCTATTTGCCTATTAGTGTGGAGGGGTTGCTTGCTATTTGGAATTGACCAATTTGGAATTGACCAAAGTGCTTGTCGAATATTTGTCGTGTTCCCGTATGTTTTCGGTCAAGTCGGTCTTTTCAACACTTCAAAGTAAACAAATATTCGCCGGTTGAATATTCTTCTTTGAATATATATTATTCTCATTTACATATTCGTGAAAGCAAAGAATACATATCTCATAGGGAGATATGTATTCTTTGGTGAAAGCATAAGCAAGTTTTTAAATGTTGGGTTAAAGTTTATATCTAATTTAATTTATTTAATCGTTTATTAAAGTAAGTACTTTAGTTATTGCTAGAGAATGTAAAAAATACTGAAAATAGTAAATATAGAGTAGACCAATGAAAGTATTTTACAATTTTTGGATGTATATGAAAATGAACATTCTTTTAAATCATAAAAACGAAATGATGTTTACGATGCATGAAAACGAATACACGTTAAGATCGATAAGAAATGCACGATATGCGAGTTAAAAAAGAAAAAGGAATCATTAATAGCATCATTTAGAGCCCGTTCGCAAAAAGCAAAACAAAGCTTAAAAAGTGGTTTGATTAAGTGACACCATCTTCTCATTCTTGGCTTTTTAATAATAAACTTCCACCAGACTTAATGACAATAAAAGCGGCTAAATTTATAAAGGCCGCGTCTCACCATCAAATAATTTGATCAAACAGTTTGAGCAAACTCCGGAAGTACGTCAAAGTGACGTCACAATTGCAGTTTTTTTGAAATTCTAAAAATCTGTGCTCTCACTATCAGTCTAGTTTTATCAAATTTTTTGTATTGAGTTGTCTAACTTGTTTGTACTTTATTTAAAATTAAAATTTTTCATTATCCACAATGAACACTCAGGATGTGACGTCACTAACTGTCACTTTCAGTTTTCTCAAACCAGTTTGATCAAATTATTTGATGGTGGGACGCGGCCTTAAGAAGCTCTGTATCAATAACCGTTATGTACATACCTACATTTTTTGTTCGTTTAGAATATATTTGTTGTTCTAACAGTGATTCTATACACGAAAAATCTCGAATATGTGGTGCAAGGTGCTTGTCGTTTAACGAACACTTTCATGAACACTCAACTATTTGATATTTAGCAAGCACTTGTTCAGTATTTGCCAAATACCGCATGTCTGGCGCCGCCTTAATGTTCAGAGATATGTCAAGAAGATCATTGGTAATGTTTCCTATTCTGTGGCATAGGCATAGAGCACGGTCTTAAACGTTACTACGGTTGCCCAGATAGACTAACCAATGAACATTAAAGGTGCGATTACGTCACGAGTGTACTGTAATTTGAATCATGATTTTTTTCGAATCCTGAGAAAACTAATAAATATTTTTAAAAAATTTTAACGCAGAATGAAAGACTAAATTATTATCGAGGGCCGAAAGTCCCTTAGAGTAAATAAACAGTTTCTTTTGAATGAAATATTTGCAGTTAAAAATCACACTTCTCTTTTATTTTCAGCCCTGTAACTTATTAAAATACACATTATAGAAGTTTTCAGGGACTTTCGGCCCTCGATAATAATGTAGTCTTTCATTCTGCGTTTAAATTTTTCAAAAATATTTACTTGTTTTCTCAGGATTCGAAAAAAATGAATATATTTAAAAAACTAATGAGAATTTTGACGTGCGTCAAAATTTTGCATTTTGCTCCTTCCCCTTAATCGGTATTTATACAGTGCGTCCATAAAGTAACGCATAAATTCATTATGTTGTAAACCGGCGACTTTGAGGAAAAATCCCGAAACAGGTCGATTTTTATTTTTAAATTGCGATTTTTTGGCAATATATCATACTAGTGACGTCATCCATCTGGGCGTGATGACGTAATCGATGATTTTTTTAAATGAGAATAGGGGTCATATGATAGCTCATTTGAAAGGGCATTCAATTCTCTATTCAAAAATATAAACACTAACATAATTATTTATACAGGGTGTTCAAAAAAAGTTAAAATAAATAATTTGAGACAAAAGAAGAATAATATGTAATTTATTTAATTCAAAATACGTTTTCCTGTTGTCCTAAAAAATGGAAAAAAATGTTTATTTGACAAATAAATATTCTTTTTTACTTAAATTCAATGTTAAAACTGCCACCCACCTGCCTCATGCCAGTTTAAACATATTCGTTTAAGTTAAACTCAATGTATATTTTTCAAATAAATTTTTGTAGCAGTAAAATGTATTAAAAATTAAATAAAAATCCATACATTCATCTTTTTGTGTCAATTAATTTAATAAAAAAAAAATAATTTGGGACCCTGTATAAATAATTATGTAAATGTTTATATTAGTAAACAAAGAATTAAATTCCCTTTCAAATGAGCTATCACATGAACCCTATTCTCATTAAAAAATAATCGATTACGTCATCACGCCCAGATTAATGACGTCACTAGTATGATATATATGCCAACAAATTGTAATTTAAAAATAAAAATCGACCTGTTTCGGGATATTTCCTCAAAATCGCCGATTTACGAAATAATGAATTTATGCGTTACTTTATGGACGCACTGTATGTCTTTGATGTATGGAAAATAGTAAAGATAGTTAAGAAATAAAGATGTTTAGTGGATTATAATACCTACAGTCGGAAAAATGAAAGAATACCCATGAACGAACATATAAAACACGCTGTATTGTCCTGTCACCGTGTCACAAAGAAAATTGCCCAGCGCAAGTACATGTAATAATAATTATTACATGTACTTGCGCTGGCCAATTTTTTGTACGACACGGTGACAGGAAAATACAGCGTATGTTATATGTTCGTTCATGGGTATTCTTTCCTTTTTCCTACTGTACATAATTATGGAAAACTGTTGATATTTATCCATGCAATATTTACGGAAATCTAGGACTTCAATCTCCATTCCACACTGAAAATTTGTCGATGAATTTCCATTAATACTGGAACTGGAAAAACTATTGAATACATACTATCCTTAGAGGTCAGCTAGGAATATGTAAATTAGAATTACTTGTATAATTTATTGTAAGAATTTAAATAATAGGTACCTAATAAATTTGGCCACACTACAGCCTGTAGCTGGCATTCTAAAATATCATCAACATTATTTTTACGTTAATACATAATGAAATTTTAACGTTTTAACCTACCTTATAAATAAATATTCTCATTTAAACTCCTACTCATCGTTGATGATCGTTGTACCAGGGCCGTAACTACCATTGGGGCAACCGGGGCAGCGCCCCGGGGCCCCCAGCCAATGGGGGCCCGAAGGGGCCCCTTTTTCTTTGGCCTTACATAAATTTTAACGAGGAATATAAAAATATGTATTTTAAAAGCCGATCCCAACGAAATATTTTCAACTGACACAATTTTAAAAAGATCTTACAGGGGCACCCTAGACGTAGGGCAACATAAAGTTTTAATTTTTCGCTGGGAAAATTAGTATTTTTGACTAAAATGCAATTGGAACAGAACAGGGACTTTGAGGCCTGGGCGAAGCTGGGGCCCCTGAGACCGTAACATAACAACTTAAATTATTACTTAGGGAATTAGTTATTATTGCGTAATAAAACCTAAAATGCCATTGGAAGAGGGGGCCTGGGCTAAGTTACAACAAGTCCAGGAAGGGGTGCCTCAGGGAAGTATTTAATTGCCCATACCATATAACATTTTTGTTTCAGATTTGCCAACAGATGTAAGAACATTGTAGCCGAATAGTGAAATTAACATTATAGTATCTTTTTTTTATGAAAACAGAAAAGATGTTACATTGATGGTACATACTTGCAAAATTATTTAGCTTAAAATAAGGTGATATAATTTTTTTTTGTGTTGGTCTAAAATAGCAATATGAAGGTACAAGAAATTTCAGTCATTAAAATACGTTTCCAAGGGGTTAAATATTAAACATTTTTCTGGAATCCCCTCCTTCCGCTGGGGGTAAACTCCCAGACCCCCCGGTAGAGGGCCATCAGATGACGTTTGCCCCGGGGCCCCCAACATCGTAGTTACGGCCCTGCGTTGTACATCGTTCCTATTTAGGAAAGATGTACAACTTTCATAAATAATTCAAAATAAGCTTTTACGGGAAACAACACCAAAATTACAAATACAAAAATATAAAGTAAACTAGGATATTACCGGGTGGTGAATTGGAAAACTGGCCATAGGAAACTCGGACATCTTGGATATTAGTGCACCCTAATATGTCTGTGTAGATTTTGGCATTGGATCCGACCATCACTTGTAACACCGTTGCCGTATCCTCTATTTTTTCATACTATCACGTTACAATTTTTTGTGATATGATACACGAGCGGGACACCCTCAAAAAAGCGATATAAAGTATGAAGAAACCCTTCATACTTTATATTTTCGAGGGTGCTGAAAACGAAAATGAGGATTATTTTAAATTTTATGTGGCGGAACATTGTCAAAATCGCAATTTTAACCTAAAAATAAAAAAAAATGAAATCACGCTTTTTGCGTTTACCTCGCTACAACTCTGTTCCATTTTAATATTCTTTTTCTGAAATTTTTACAGTCTAACATTTCTAAAGACTGCTTCAAGTTTTTATTCTTATCATGATAAAGGTTATGAATTTTTCAAAGAAAAAGGTGCGGATTTGTGCATTGCAAAGTTTAATCGCAAAAGTTGTGTGACGAAGTTTAAAATTTAGCTTCTTAACCACGTTTATTTGAAAGTAGAGAGTACAAAGAAGTTTTCTGGTAAGTTTTAGATCAAAATGTTTTATAGAAAAAAAAAAAAAAAATAGTGCAACTTTTCATGTCGACATTAGAAATCCCCAATATGACGCTTATTTTTTGAGGGACAGACAATCTATGTCTAATTTCTCACCTTTAGTACTATCCTTGGATTATAAGCTTTCATTTGACACCTCATTTGTCATTCTACCTAGTATAATGACGGAGAAGTAAACGTTCTTATTCTATTATTCTTGTAGGTACATTTAACATTGATTGAAATTATGAAAGAAATGGCATGGCAACACTGTGACGCACAAACATAAGATTCAGGTGTGCATTACATAGGGTGCACTAATATCCAAGATGTCCGGAAACTCAATGTAAAATTTTAAACTGTTGAATTCCTCCTTCCCTAATTATTTTACATAAAAAGACTTTAGAAGCTATTTCTAGAGATAATTAGATTGAAATATGTATTGAAAACAACTGTTAAAATTGTTTTACAAATTAAACATATTCCAAAATTTAGTAAAAATTCGTTTTTCAGCCCAAAATTAGGCCACACACAGTGCAATGTCACAATCAAATAATTATTTTTACATTTTTGAACTGTCAATATTTTTATTTTATCATTAAAAGGAATACAGTTGATAAGATAACCTCAGCTGCGGAGAAAATATTAATAATAAAGATTTTTATTCAGTCAATGGTGTGAGCACTGTCAGTTAAATAGTAACGTGTGGCCTAACTTTTATACCTACTGTGGCAAATGTATTATATTTTTCAAAATTTTGGAATGCGTTTAAATCGTAGAACAATTTTAACATTTGATTTTAATGCAGATTTCAATTCTCTACAAATATACTCTCATGACTTTTGATGTAAAATAACAGGAATTCAACAGTTTAGAATTTTACAAAATCGTAGAACAATTTTAACATTTGATTTTAATACAGATTTCAATTCTCCACAAATATACTCTCATGACTTTTGATGTAGGGAAGCAGGAATTCAACAGTTTAGAATTTTACATTGAGTTTCCTATGGCCCGTTTTACGATTCACCACCCGGTATAAGATAAAATGTGTAGTATTTGTCTTATTATTTAATAATAACACAAATACTACACATATATACACAATTACACATTCAATGATCGAAAATCATTTAAAAATATGTGATTCTGTACTCTTGTGACGTAAAGTCAAAAATTGAAGTCTCCCACCACCGTCGATCTGGGCAACCGTAGTATGTCCGTGTAAGAACCTTAGAATATAAAAAAACAGGAAGGAGTCTTTCATATATCAACAACACCTTAAATTTCTAGCGGAACCGGCCATCTTGAACGTCTGTGGATGACTCATAAGTTTTTGTCAACGAGGTAGAAGGTGTTTGTGTATTGGATCAGCTGTGTGCATAGGCGTACCATCTGGTAAAGCTCCTGTATATGCAATCAATTAACTGAAGTTATTAGTATAATAAAATGTTATTTAACTGACTTTTCAACAAAATATTATATTAATACGTATTTTCTCTTGATCTGTAGCTGTTTGTTTAACATAAAAGATGTAATAAAATCGTTAAGAATTTCTTTTCTTCCCTCTTTCAAAGGTACGTCACTGGAGGTAGAAAGCAAATCTGACAGCTGATCGCCATTTGCAACCTCCTTCCTGGCTCGTAGTCATTTCGCATTGTACTCCTTCCTGACTTATTTTATATTCTAAGGTAAGAACCGTGGACATAGAGTAGGAAATTGTTACCTATCTGTGGCATAGGCAGATATATGTAAAGAAAATAGATCTGGCTAGGGATATGCCACTCAATACATCGGGGTGTAACGCCGATATCAAGTACGGTGGTCTAGCTATCTTTGTCTGTCGTGCGAGTGTTAGCGTATCTACCAAGAGGTGGAAGTAATGGAACGACAGTTACACAGAGGCGGCAGCCATCATATGCTAGAGAGAGAAAGTTAAGCGCCGGTAGAGAGAGATAGATAGACCACCGACCCGAACTGCTCCGCGTTACGCTATTTTTCCGAGTTGGCCAAATCTATGTGTATAAGATCTTTGGGCATAGGATTGTCCCATATCACCTGGGCCCTGCTGATTTTCAATCAAATTTCGACACTAAACAAGTCGCTTTCAATATGGCGACGTCGAAATGCGACTGTGCGAGCCTTGTGGATTTTCGTTGAACTAACGAAATGATGTCATCAAATTGCGACCTATCGAAATTAATAGCGACTTTAAAAAAGTGGTCGCTATATATAATTTCGATGTCGAAATTATTTGACACGGAGATGAATGAATGGCCAAAAGCGAGGTTAGGTTTAGTTTAGATGTGTTTTGTTTATTTCTTGCAAGGAAAACTAAATAGTCTGGGCTGATTATCGGAGAATAGGCCATTTTTGGGAAAAGTTATTCCAGCAATTTTATTGCTGGAATCGAATTATAAGATCCTATATATGTATTAATAATATAGGTATGCAAAATCCTCAGATAGTGTGCTACTTTTTTTATAAACAAAATGGCGCCCGAAAATCGTGTTTTTTTCAATTACCTATTGCTCTATAACTCGGAAGATTTTAATTTTACAACAAAACACCCAAATAAAAATTCACCGTGATTAAATTCTGCATAGAGATGTGTTTTTCCCGATCTGCTCGGATAAAAATTTTTCTCGAAAAATGCGGGTTTTCCCAACAAAATCTTTAATTTTCAAATAAAGTTTTAGATAAGTAATTATTTACCAATAATTAAATAATTTGGTGACTTAAAAGCCTTCTTGGCTTAGATTATAGTTCCAGAAGCTGATGAAAATTAAACGAATATTTTAGCAACAATTCAATTGTTAATTAATAATTTACGGTCGCAATAATAATCAAAATAATTATGATACACTCATCAAACTTTGAAATCTTATAAAGATAAGATACCTATTTAACATTTTGTCGACAAAATACAAATTTTTAATTTTTTTGCATAATCTTTAAATGTTTAAAAAAATAGTTATAAACAAATTAACGTTTATCAGAAAGTTTTTATTATATTGTAATTTTAAAAAATAGCTAAAATGCGCATTTCAAATATCTTGAAAATGAATGTTTAAAACTTTTTTGCAACCATTTGCAAAAAAGTTATGAAACAGCAAAGTAAACATACGATTACTACAGTGTTTATAATTATTTTTAATTCTTTCAAAGCGTAGAAGTGAGTTTAAAGTACAAGCTAATTATTTACAAATAAATATCGATTATCAGTTTAACGGATATACAGGGTGTAACAAAAATACAGGTCATAAATTAAATCACATATTCTGAGACCAAAAATAGTTCGAATGAACCTAACTTACCTTAGTACAAATATGCACATAAAAAAAGTTATAGCCCTTTGAAGTTACAAAATGAAAATCGATTTTTTCGAATATATCGAAAACTATTAGAGATTTTTTATTGAAAATAGATATGTGGCATTCTTACGGCAGGAGCATCTTAAAGAAAAATTATAGTGAAATTTGTGCTCCCCATAGAAATTTTATGGGGGTTTTGTTCCCTTAAACCCCCCAAACTTTTCTGTACGTTCAAATTAAATTATTATTGTGGTACCATTAGTTAAATTCAATATTTTTAAAACTTTTTTGGCTCTTAGTATTTTTTAGATATAGCAGTTTTTATCGAGTTGCGGCTTCTTTTTTAATATGTTTACATAAAAATTTTATGGGGGTTTTGTTCCTTTAAACCCCCCAAATGTTTGTGTACGCTCCAATTAAACTATTACTGCGATACCATTAGTTAAACAAAATGTTTTTAAAACTTTTTTGCCTCTTTGTATTTTTTCAAGAAGGCCACTTTTATCGAGATGTGGCTTCTTTTTTAATACGGTTCAAAATATACCTAAAAATGTAAATCATACATAAATTTTCATATTTTTACCAAGTCTCCATAATCGTACTTAACCCTGTACAAATATGTGGTGCATTTGACAAATATTTAAAATATCTCGATAAAAACTGAATTTTCGAGAAAGTACTAAGAGCCAAAAAAGTTTTAAAAATATTGTGTTTAAGTAATGGTACTACAATAACAATTTATTTGGAACGTACACAAAAGTTTTGGGGGGTTTAAAGGAACTAAACCCCCCATAAAATTTTTATAGGGTGTCCAAATTTCACTATAATTTTCTCTTAAGATAAAAATGCCATATGTCCATTTTCAATAAAAAATCTTTAATAGTTTTCGATATATTGGAAAAAATCGATTTTCATTTTGTAATTTCAAAGGGTTGTAACTTTTTTTATATGCACATTTGTACTAAGGTAAGTTAGGTTCAATCAAACTATTTTTCGTCCCAGAATATGCGATTAAATTTATGACCTGTATTTTCGTTACACCCTGTATTTTAATTAAAGATAAAAGTAGAAAAAATAGAAAGTAGAATAATACAGTACTGTAGCTAAAATTTTCACTCGGAGCGACGACCGGCCGCGCGAGACGTACACTTTTATAAATAATGTATGCTGCGTGTCAGTCGCTTCGAGTGAACATTTTAGCTCCGACTCTGTATCAGGCCTACTTTTGCGCTAAAAATTACAAAAAAAATATTTTTAATCTTTGATTAAAATATATCCATTGCACTAATTTTTGACATACTTTGTGAGTAATTAGATTCACCATAGACTCACTTTTAAGCTTTGAAACAATTAAAACAAATTATAAACAACGGAGCTTTCGTATATTTACTTTGCTGTTTCATAACTTTTTGCAAATGGTTGGAAAAATTTTTTAAAGCATTCATTTTCAAGACCTATGAAATGCGCATTTTAAGTATTTTATAAAATTAGAATATAATAAACAATTTCTGAGAAATGTTAATTTTTTATAACAATTTTTTTTAAACATTTAAAGATTATGCAAAAAATGAAAAATTTATATTTTGTCGACAAAATATTAAATAGGCATCACACCTTTATAATCTTTGATCAATGTCTCATGATTATTTTGGTTGTTATTGCGACTGTAAATTGTTAATTAACAATTGAATTGTTGCTAAAATATTCGTTTCATTTTCACCGGCTTCTGAATTTATAATCTATACCAAGAAAGCTTTATTTCACCAAGCTATATAATTATTGATAAATAATTACTGGCCCAAAAAATTTATTTCAAAATTCGAGATTTTGTTGGGAAAACCCACATTTTCCGAGGAAAATTTTCATCGGAGCAAATCGGAAAAAACATGCTTCTATGTAGAATTAAATTGGGGTGAATTTTTATTTGAGTGTTTTTGGTGTAAAGATAAATCTTCGGAGTTATAGAGCAATAATTGAAAAAATAAGATTTGTCGGCGCCATTTTGTTTATAAAAAAAGTAGCACACTATCTGCGGACTTTCCATACCTATATTAATAATATATAGGATCTTATAATTCGATTCCAGCAATAAAATTGATGGTAAATAACCTTTCTTTGTACTTTACTAATACCCTAATAGCACAAGGACGTCCATTGGACGTCCTTCACGGACTTTAGGGACGTCCGTTTTCGTCCGAGGAACGTCCTTTATACGTCCTATTTTGGTCCAAATGTCGCGCTACCGAACGTCCATCTAAGGTCCGAGGGGACGTATATTGGAACTTAATCGGACGTAAATTGTACCTTAATCGGACGTCCTAGGGGACGTAAATTGGACCTTAATCGGACGTAAATTGGACCTTAATCGGACGTAAATTGGACCTTAATCGGACATAAATTGGACCTTAATCGGACGTCCTAGGGGACGTAAATTGGACCTTAATCGGACGTAAATTGGACCTTAATCGGACGTAAATTGGACCTTAATCGGACGTAAATTGGACCTTAATCGGACATAAATTGGACCTTAATAGGAAGTAAATTGGAACTTAATCGGACGTATATTGGACCTTAATCGGACGTAAATTGGACCTTAATCGGACGTAAATTGGACCTTAATCGGACGTAAATTGGACCTTAATCGGACGTAAATGGGACCTTAAGCGGACGTAAATTGTACCTTAATCGGACGTAAATTGGACCTTAATCGGACGTCCTAGGGGACGTGAATTGGACCTTAACAGGACGTCCAATTTTGGTCCAAAGGCCAAGTTGCCAAACGTCCAATGGAGGTCCACCTAACGTCGGAGGGGACGTTCGGTGGACGTCATTTGGGCATTCATAGGATGTCCCAGTTTGGTCCAATGTCTTGCTGCTGAACATCCATCTAACGTCCTGGAAGGTCATTCGGTGGACGTCTAGCGACGATATTTAGACCTGTGGAGAATGTATTGTGGGAAATAAAAAATATATTTTTTAAGGAACTTATATTTCATTTTATATCAAATTACAATTATTGGATATTACATTATTTACATTAAATTACAATACACTTCTCCAAGAAATTAACGCACCACCTTAAATATGGGGTATATTTGATGTCTCGTATTTCCTAAACCTGTTGTCCCATCTAAGTGATGTTTTTATAATATTATAGCCTAGGCTATAGGTTACCTCCTTAAGCTTGTCATGCACAGGGAGCTATGCTGTAATATATGTATATTATATCATATCGCTCTCTATAGTAATGTGATATAATATATATTACAGTATAGCTCCCTGTGCATGACAAGCATAAGGAGGTAACATATTCTAGGGCCTAGGCTAGAATATTATAAAAAAAATCACTTAGATGCAACAACAGGTTTAGGAAATTCGAGACATCAAAAATGCCCAATTTTTAAGGTGGTGCGTAATGGGCTGTATATACAGGGTGTAACAAAAATACAGGTCATAAATTAAATCACATATTCTGGGACCAAAAATAGTTCAAATGAACCTAACTTACCTTGTAGGTACAAATATGCACATAAAAAAAGGTACAGCCCTTTGAAATTACAAAATGAAAATCGATTTTTTCGATTATATTGAAAACTATTAGCGATTTTTTATTGAAAATGGACATGTGACATGTGGCATTATTATGGCAGGAATATCTTAAAGAAAAATTATGGTGAAATTTGTGCACCCCATAAAAATTTTATGGGGGTTTTGATCCCTTAAATCCTCCCAAACTTTTGTGTATGTTCCAATTCAATTTTATTATTGTGGTACCATTAGTGAAATTCAATATTTTTGTTTCTTAGTATTTTTCAGATAAGGCAGTTTTTATCGAGTTGCGACTTCTTTTTTAATATGTCCACGTAAAAATTTTATGGGGGTTTTGTTCCTTTAAACCCCACAAATGTTTGTGTATGTTCCAATTAAACTATTACTGAGGTACCATTAGTTAAACAGAGTGTTTTCAAAACTTTTTTGTCTCTTTGTATTTTTTCGATAAGGCACGTTTTATCGAGTCTGGCTTCTTTTTTAATATGGTTCAAAATATACCTAAAAATGTAAAGCATAAATAAGTTTGCATATTATTACCAAGTCTCCATAATCGTACTTAACCATATACAAATATGTGGTGGATTTGACAAATATTCAAAATATTTCGATAAAAATTGACTTTTCGAAAAAGCAATAAGAGGCAAAAAAGTTTTTAAAACGTTGTTTAAATGGTAGGTACTACAATAATAATTAAAAAACGTGCACAAAAGCACATTGTTTTCCATACATTGGAAAAAATCACTTTTCATTTTGTAACTTCAAATGAGTGATAAAGGCACAGAGACTTAGATCACGAGGTCACATTGAAAGGATGCCAAAAACGAGGACTCCGAAAAGGGTACTAAACTACACTATAGCTTCAAGAAAGAGAAGAGGAAGACCGGAAAATAGATGGAAGCAAGAGGTCGAAAAAGATTTGGAAAGAATGGTGTTACAGGGTCAGAAAAGAAAAATGAATAAGAGGAAGGAATGGAGAAAAATCACATATCAAGCCAGAGAAGATCTCAGTACATAAAGAAACGTGAAAATGAAGAAAAAAACAAACTTTTCAAGCCATGGGCCTCTAAGGCCCTTGATGCTATTAATATATAACTTCAAAGGGCTGTAACTTTTCTTTTGTGCACATTTGTACTAAGGTAAGTTAGGTCCAATCAAACTATTTTTGGTCCCAGGATATGTGATTAAATTTATGACCTGTATTTTTGTTACACCCTGTATATATATATATATATATATAAAGGTTATATTTGGTTCTTGGGATATCAAAGTATATTTTTTAGACATTCCCTGGATATAGTCACTGATGTGACATACCTCCGATTTGTTTTTTCATGAGTTTTGTAAGAGAGACTAAAAACTTTTTTTATGGTCACCTCCTGTTTTCATATATTTTTTGACATGTTTTGTAGTAAATTCAACTATCTATTTACTACAAGACATGTCAAAATTTACATGTGAAAGCAGGAGATGATCCTAAAAATGGTTTTTCGTCTCCTACAAAATTCATGAAAAATCAGATAGGAGAATTTGTACATTACAATTCTCTGATGTTTGGGAAAAAGGGCTTAAGTCAGAAATGCACATCGATAATGTTTTGATGATTTCTGGACCAGAAAAATCGGCTCTTTTTATTGGTACATACAGTTTACGTCTACAACAGTTTTTTGCTGGTCCAGAAATCATCAAAACATTAGCAATGTGCAATTCTGACTTACGCCCTTTTTGCCAAACATAAAAAAAAACAATCTGGTCATAACTGACCAATGAGCAATTTTAATTTAACCTAAATTACTACTGTTTCTTAAAATGAAGAGCTTACCCCACAGCGTCTCTTATCTAATCTAACAAGATCGTGCACTATTCTAACATACACAGCCACATCACGCACTATGCTCTGCTTTTCACTATCACCTATCACTCAAACTAGTTCAAAAGGCTTTGTCCTCTTCAATCTTCTAGTTTGCCCAGTAGTATCGAGGAGCTGGATTTCCTCAATATTCTTGTACTTATTTAAGTTGTTTGTCGGGATTCCTGCTATCTTCTTGATGATTATATCCAGGTTCCATTCCTAGGTCTTAATATTTGTTTATAAAGTAATAACTTATTATGCATGGACAATGTTGAGTTTCTTCCAATTAGCCAATACACTTTTTATATCTTTATTTTGGTTATATCTGGTTTTTTGTAGACCACTTTCAGCTGATTCTAAAAAAAAATTAAAATGAACGGTAATTTTTCTATTCTTTACAATTAAAAATCAAAATATTTACAGGTAATACATGCATAAATGATTCCTTTCATAAAGAAAATTGAAAACGGATTTTATAATACTTACATAATTGTTTAAGAGATCCAGCCAGAGCCAAAACTAGCATACTAAACAGTACAGTTGAGTACAGCAAAAAAAGCCACTAATTTCCATTTTTCACCCCCTTATCGATGCATTTTTTTCCAATCAAAATTTTTACTAAATAGGGCTTTTCATTCACAGTCATTGGGTGCGTTCGGACGACCATAGCGGCTGGCGGTCAGCAGAAATCGGCTGAGTGGTTGTATCCAGCCGTGATAGGGAAAGCTTAGTAAATCTCTCAGCGGCTGGCTTCCAGCGGTGACGTCTGACAGCTACTGCTGGCTCAGCTGTCCAGCCGCTGTGGTCGTCCGAACGCACCCATTTGTTTCGAGCTTCTGTCATGTGTCACATAATATTAATATATCTACGACATACGTTATTGGTATATACAATAGGTTTGTTCCAACATGAACTTTTGGACGGTCCAGAAACCGTCACGAAACTACTTGTACCGTTTGTTGTGCGCATGTTCGTAATTGTATCGCCCAGTTATCGTCCCATGACGGTAATCATATATTTGTCATTTTTGTTGGTGACAGCTTGTGTGCTTTTAGTCGATCAAAGGCTCAAAAACTTTAAATAATTAAATCCTAGTGCGCAAGTCAGTCCAACCAGCACATTATGCATTTGCCCGATTACTGAAATGATCATCACGAAACCGTCACCGAAAGATCACAATTCTTGTTGGAACAGTGGGAAGGACGATCCGATGACGATCATATTTTTGTTGGAACGGATTTTGTTTACTGCGCAGAAGCGTTACCGTTTCGTGACGGTTCTCGGTCGTGTTGGAACAAACCTTATAATACAAACCAAAGACGTATGACGTAGATATTAATATTATGTGACACATGACAGAAGCTCGAAACAAATGACAATCGATGAAAAGCCCTATTTTTAGGTTATCTTATGACTTATGATGAAAATGAAATGATGACTTGATGACCAATGACCACGCGACGCTACATAGATACTCGCGCGGCAAATTTGAAAATGAACGCAAATTGAATAGTAAATGGCCTCTCTTTAAAGTATGGAAAATTTTACCCCTCCAGGAGGACATTGTACTCTTTTCATAGAATATCTTGTGGTAACTTTCCAGCCATAATTTAATCAGATGTTCACGGAATAGAATTTTGATAGTAGAATTCCTGGAATGTTTTGTTGTTAGGGGAAACTTTTATTTTATTTATTCTTGAATATTTCCTGTTGGTAAACATTGTTTACAAATAAGATTTTCATTACATTACATGAAATCAAAAACATGTTTTGGATATTAAACTATATAGTTTATAATTGTAATAATTTAATGTACAATTTTGAATTAAGATTTAATCTTTTCGATTTAAACTACAGTAAAACTTGTGTTACCGGCCCCCTGCCAACACCGGCCACCTGTACTAACGGCCAGTTTAAAAATTCCCCACACTAATTACAGTAAAACCTGTCAGTAACGGCCGCTAAAACTGAAAAAGCTAATGGCCGATATAGAAAGGTGACCGGTATTGCCAGTTTTTGTAGTCTAGATATAATTGGTTTGGGGAATTTTTAAACTGGCCGTTAGTACAGGTGGCCAGTAACACAGGTTGTACTGTATATCTAGGCTACAAAAACTGGCAATAACGACCACTTTTCTATATCGGCCAATAGTTCTTTCATTTTAGTGGCCGTTAGTGACAGGTTTGACTGTATTTCATTAACGTAAAGTTAACGCAAGTTAATATTTTATTGAATTATTTTGCTATTTGATCCCGTATAATGTGTCCAATATAAGCGTTCATAAAACGTCCGTATTTCGTCCAGTATGGACGTCCAAAGGACGTTCAACGTCGGACGTCCATATTTATTCCGTCCGAAGGATGTCCAACGTCGGACGTCCAAAGGACGTCCATATTTATTCCTTCCGAAGGACGTCCAACATGGGACGTCCAAAGGACGTCCGTTTATAGTCCATGGACGTTAGGACCAAAAATGGACCTATTTTGGACGTCCAAAGGACGTCGTGTGCTATTAGGGTAATACCAGCGTATTATAACTATTTTTTTTTTCAAAATTTAAAGATTATGCAAAAAAAAAAAGAATTTATATTTTGTCGATAAAATATTAAATAAGCATCTTATCTTTATAATCTTTATAAGTTTGATCAATGTATCAATATTCGTTTAATTTTCACTGGCTTCTGGAATTACAATCTATACCAAGAAAGCTTTGATGTCACTAAGTTATTTAATTATTGATTAATAATTACCTACATAAAATTTTATTCGAAAATTAGAGTTTTTGTTAGGATAGCCCGCATATTCCGATGAAAATTTTCGTCGGAGCAAATCGTGAAAAAGATATCTCTATGGAAAATTTAATTGCGGTGAATTTTTATTTGGGTGTTTTTGTTGTAAAGTTAAAATCTTCGGAGTTACAGAGCAATAATTGAAAAAAAAATACGATTTGTCGGCGCCATTGTGTTTATAAAAAAAGTAGCACACTATCTGCGGACTTTGCATACCTATATTATTAATATATAGGATCTTATAATTCAATTCCAGCAATAAAATTGCTGGTAAATAACTTTTCCATGAATTTTGCTAATTAGCCCAGAGTATAAAGCAAAAGGTATTAATATGGCTGGGTTTAACTTAAATTTGCTTGTTTTGAGGAATTAGATAGAATAGTATTAAATTAGAAATATAATAATTGAGAATGTCCACAACATGAATCATCAACTCAATGAAAGATGTAAGGTAATAATCTGGGAAAATTAGTAAAAAACAAGGAAAATTAATTACCAGCTATTTTATTGCTGGACATGCTGAAATCAAATCTTAAGATTTCCTATATTAGTAATATAGCTGTGCAAGGTCCACAGAAAGTGTGCTATTTTATTTATAAACAAATTAGCGCTCCGAAATCTTTTTTTTAAATTATTGCTCTATAACTCCGAAAATTTTAACTTTAAACCAAAACACTCGCATAAAAATTGACAGTAATTTAATTCTGCACATTGATAATTTATTCCAATTTCCTTCGACGGAAATTTTCCGCGGAAAATTCGGGTTTTCCAAACAAAATCTTTAATTTTCAACTAAAATTTGAGAGAAGTAATTATTTATCAATAATTAAATAATTTGGTGACAGTGACATACATCTTTTTTGTTATGAGTGTCTTAAAGATATGAAAATTTGTATGTACAAAGAGGACCGGAATTAAAAGGTATCTAATGGTTCAAAGATTAAAATCCTGTTGTTTATAACTCTGTCGCAAATGCCGGTCAAATTTGACCGGTTATACCTGGAATCACTCCTCGCAATTCAATTTTTTTTTTCTTCGAAAAGGGCACAGAAGCCGTGCCGTGCCCTTTTCAACAGCGTTAACTTAATTTAATTTAATCTAATATTTTCTGAGGGGTTCTATTTGTTTATAAGCCAAAAAATTGTTTCTTTATAACATTCCTGAGACCGCTCAAATGGTCCAATTTCAATCCTGTAAGGTACGTTGAATAGGTATAGTGCTTTTTTATACAAAAATCATAGTTATTCTGGTGTATCATAATCTTTCTGGTTATTATTTCGACAGAATTTTTTTAATTAACATTTTAATGATTGCTAAACTATTGGTTATATTGTCGCCGGTCTCCTGATATACAGAGAGGGGCTAAATTATGGAATAAATTCATTTTCTCTAAAATGGACGATTTTAGAGAAAAATCCCGAAACAGGTCGATTTTTATTTTTAAATTAAATTTTTTTGGCATATACTTCAAACTAGTGACGTCATCCATCCGAGCGTGATGACGTAATCGATTATTTTTTTTAATAGGATTAGGGGTTCGTGTTGTAGCTCATTTACAAAGGCGTTCAATTGTCTATTCAGTATTATAAACATTAATATCATTATTTATACAGGGAGGCCAAAAAACTTTTTGAATTAAATTAATTGACGCAAAAAGAAGAATGCATGTAATTTATTTAACTCAAAATACATTCTATTGCTGTCAGAAAATAGAAAAAAATGTTTATTTTGCAAATAAACATTGCTTTTAGCTTAAATTAAATGTTCAAACTGCCAATAGGTAGGAGGGAGGCTGTTTGTGATTTAATTTAAGCAAAAAGAAATGTTTATTTGTGAAATAAACCTTTTTTTCTATTTTCTGACAGCAGTACAATGTATTTTGAGTTAAATAAATTACATACATTCTTCTTTTTGCGCTAATTAATTTAATTCAAAAATTATTTTTTGGCAACCCTGTATAAATACCTAATGATATTAATGTTTATATTACTGAATAGAGAATTGAACGCCCTTTCAAATGACTTACCACACGACCCCTATTCCCCTTAACAAAATTATCGATTACGTCATCACGCTCAGATGGATGACGTCACTAGTATGAAATATATGCCAAAAAATTGTAATTTAAAAATAAAAATCGATCTCTTTCGGGATTTTGCTCCAAAATCGTCCGTTTTAAAGAAATGAATTTATTCCATAATTTAGCCCCTCTGTATAATCTACTATAATAAATCTTTCATGTCATCAATTATTTAATTATTGATAAATAATTAGGTACTTCCCTAAAATTTTAATTGAAAATTGCAGATTTTTTGGGAAAACTCGGATTTTCTGAGTAAAATTTTTGTTGAAGGAAATCGGAAAAAAAAATAACTTTGTGCAGAACTAAATTACGGTGAATTTTTATTCGAGTGTTTTTGGCACAAAGGAAAAATCTTAGGAGTTACAGAGCACTAATTGAAAAAAAAAAAGAAGATTTAGGAGTGCTAATTTGTTTATAAATAAAATAACACACTTTCTGCGGACTTGTCATACCCCATATTACTAATATATGCAATCTTAAGATTCGATTTTAGCAATAAAATAGCTGGTAAATAATTTTTTCCAAAAATGGCATTTTTTCGATAATTTTCCCAGACTATCAACAAATTCCAATAAACCGGAGCGCCAACCCAAATTCTGAGCAGTGTCAACATGATAAGGTTAATATCCCCAGTTGTAAATAATATCGAAATGAATAAGAATCGCGGCTGTTATGGCACCGTTGTTCGGTGGCATTTCGGTGGTTATGGGCTCTGCGGCTGTCATGGCGGTGTCGAAATGAAATTGCGACTGTCGAAATGAATTAGAATCAGGCCCCTGGTGAGAACTTTTCAACGATTTGTTTCGAGCTTCTGCCATATGTCGTGTAATCCATGTAATGTTATAATGTAACACGTGGTAGGGTTCCTAGGTTAACTTTGGAGGATAGGTTATAATGAAACAACTTGTATCTATCGTGTCTAGATTCAGAATGGTTTTATTTCCGTTTCACTGTCCTTGTCACTGTCACGTCACTCTTACAATATTACCAACTTGAGTGCGTTCCGAATACTACCTATTTACATACATCACATCCCCCTCTTTTTATAATGACAAAATAAACATAACTTTCTTTAACAAATCTTTAAATAAACATTTATAAATTTCCACAATTGTTTCATTCACCCTTTACCCCCTTTTATTTTATAATAAAATTACTTATAAATCTAGTCTATCAGGTTTTTTAACAATTCGACCTGAAGAGGTTTGTGGAGGTAAGTTTATTGGAGAGTGATGATCAGAATGGTTATCAGAGACACTTTCAAAATTTTGTGACTCACTAGTTTCAGATTCGTTATCTGAATGTTCATCGTCAGAAGTTGCAGGAATGCGAACTAAAAATTGTCTATTTCTTGCAATTTCTGACCCAGAATCTCTTAATTTAATCGAGTAGGTTTTATCTCTTAATTTATGTGTGATAAGACCTTCTCTCAATTTGTTTTTATCTTTAATATAAACTTTTTCATTATTTTTAAGCGGTTTTAAATTTATTGTCCCTCTATCATAATAAGCTTTTTGACTGTTTTGTCTTTTCTGAAAATTGCTGATTACTATTTTAGAATTACATAATTTTGGTTTTAGAATTTTGTCAGTGGTGGGAATCTGAGTTCTAAGTACTCGTGACATTAAAAGTTGAGATGGTGATGGTTTTGAATCAATTGGTGTATTTCTAAGTTGTAGCAATGTTAAATATGTATCTTTACCATCTCTAAGAGATTTTCTTAGCGCTTTTTTGTAGGTTTGAATATATCTTTCACTTAGACCATTAGATCTATGATTTTCTGGGCTTGACTTTATGCTTTTAAATTCCCATTCTTGACAAAATTTAACAAATTCATTGGCTGTGTATTGTGGTCCACCATCAGAGTAAAATATTTTTGGTATTCCATGACGAGCAAATATCGATTTTAAATGTGTAATTATAGTTGAACTGGTTGTATCGTTCAACAGACAAATTTCTGGATATTTACTGTAATAATCTACCACCATTAAATAACTTTTTTGACCTATGTAAAATATATCAGAGCCAACTTCCTCCCAGGGGAGTTCTGGGATATTGTGTGGAGTCAAAGGTTCTCTCTTTGCATTTTCAAATTGTGGGCAAATTGGACAACCTTTAACTTCATTCTCAATGTCAACTGTCATGGAAGGCCAATATAATGATTGTCTAGCTAACATTTTACATTTATTTATTCCTTGATGGCCATAGTGAATTCTTTTTAACATTTCTTTTCTCATTACATGAGGAATTATAATTTGACTATTCCTCATCAACAAACTATCAAAGAAGGTTATTTCATCTTTAATCTTAAAAAATGCTTTTAAATCTTTATGTACATTATTTAATTCTTTTGGCCAACCTTTTTTTATGAAAGTCTTTAGATCAATTAAAGTTTTGTCTTTGCTAGTCTCTTCTTTGATTTTTTGCAGTTGATTGTTTGAAACATTAATGTTTAATCTTACTAAACAAATTTGTGATTCTAGTTCAATATCTAAATCATTCTTTATTACAGGCAATTCCGAACAACATCTCGATAGCGTATCAGCTATATATAGTTCTTTACCTTTTTTATACATCAGATTATAGTCATACCTCTGCAATTTAAATAACATTCTTTGAAGTCGTGGTGGCGCATTCATTAAGGGTTTCTTTACTATGGATATCAATGGTTTGTGATCAGTTTCTATATCAAACTTGGAAGCATATATATAATTATGAAATTTCTCACATGCCACCAGAACTCCAAGAAGTTCTTTCTCAATTTGTGCATAATTTTGTTGTGTTAAAGTTAAAGCCTTTGATATGTAAGCTACTGGTTGACCTTTTTGTAAGAGTACAGCTCCTATTGAGTCTTTTGAACAGTCAACCGATATTAAACACTTTTCATTTATATCAAAATGTCTTAATACTGAGCTTTTTGAAATTATTTCCTTAATTTTACTAAAACATTCATCATGTTTATGTGACCAATGCCATTCTACATTTTCTTTAATTAATTCCCTAAGAGGTGCGGTTAAGTCTGACAAATTTTTTATGTGTTTAGACAAATACGTTATCATTCCTAATAATTTCTGTATGTCTTTTTTATTTTCTGGCTTTTTCATATCTTGAATGGCTTTAATTTTATCACTATCAACACTTTGACCATCTTTATTGTAATTAAATCCTAAAATTTTTACATTTTTTACACCAAAACTACATTTTTCATAATTAAATTTGACATTATTTATCCTAGCTCTTTCTAAAACTTGATATAAACATTTATCATGTTGTTGTTTTGATGAGCCATAAACAATTAAATCATCAATATATGTTTCTACACCCTCCATATTAAATATTTTACTGAATCTTTTGTGAAACACTTCACTTGCTGAACTAATGCCATAAGGCAGTCTTAAAAATTTATATCTACCATAGCAAGTGTTAAAAGTACATAATTTACTACTTTCTTCATCAAGCTTTATGCTCCAAAATGCTTTTGAGGCATCAAGCTTGCTGAAATAAACGTTACCTTTTAAATTTGCAGCTATTTCATCAATCGTAGGGAGTTGAAAGTGCTCTCTTTTGATAGCTTTATTCAAGTCTCTAGGATCTATACAAACTCTTATGGAATTACTTTTTGGTTTTCTTACCAAGACTATCGAGTTGACCCAATCTGTAGGTTCATCAACCTTCTCAATTATTCCATTTTTCTCCATTTCAGCTAATTCAAGTTTTAGTTTCTCCTTTAATTGTAGTGGAATCTTTCTTGGAGGATGTATAACTGGTTGTGCAGTTTCATTTAGCATGATTTTGTATGGCTCATCCAAGCAGCCTATACCTGAAAAAACTTCTTTAAATATTTTTTTCACATCAGAGTAATCATTTTTAAATGTAACTTCTCTAGAATTCAAATTATTTTCAATTTTTTCTATAGTATTGATTCTTTTTAAAATATTTAAAGCTTTACATGTAGGAAGACCTAATACCGTTGGTGAATTAATTTCTACCACATAAAACATTATGTTGTACATGTTATCTTTATACTTGCATTCTAAACTACATTTTCCAATGACCCTAAGTGTTTCATCCGAAAATGTCGTTAACCTGCAGTTTGTTTTCTGTAGTTCAACATTAACTTCTAGAGAATTTAACTTATTTATTGATATTACGTTTGCCATTGCCCCTGTATCTAATCTACAGCTTAATTTACGCTTGTTAACTTCAAAATTTATCATGAAATCATCATCAAAACTGCTATTTTTAGTATTTACCAAGCCTATAAACAAATCATCTGATTCTGAATCATCTACATACTTAATTTGTTTTTGAAAACATTTTTTTTGCATAATGCCCTATTTTATTACATAAATTACACTTAGCTTTATATGCTTTGCATGGTTGGCCTCTGTGCTCCATTCCGCACCTACTGCACCCTGAACTGCTTCCAGATTTACCATTGAACTGGCCGTCTTGGGACTTTGAATGAGTTGGATTCACTCTTCTGTCTTCCCACTGTTCTCTATTTACATATTTCTTATTGAAGTTTCTTTTCTTTATGTAGTGCACCTCCTCTGACTTCATTTTTTCAGACTGGATTTTCGAACTTTCTATACTTTTACACAGATTGATTGCTTTTTCCAAGCTCATCTCATCTTTTTCTAATAGTCTCTGTCTCATCGTTTCATCTGCTACCCCACAAGTTATGCAAGTCTTAATCAGACTGTCCTCCAAATTCTCTAGCTCACAATTTTTTGCCTTGTTTATAATATCTGTTATAAATTTGTCTACTGACTCACCTTCTTCTTGTTTTCTGGTGAACAGGCAATACCTTGCATTTGACACGTTGCTTTTTGGCTTGAAATGTGCTTCAAATTTTTTTATTAACAGTTCTAACTTGTCTTTTTCTTCTGTTGAGAACTTAAACGTGTTATATATTTTGAACCCTTCGTCCCCTATTAACTGTAATAGCTGTGCACACTGGGTTATTTCAGGTTTCTTTGTTAATTCTGTAGCTTGTAAATAGTTTTTGAATCTTTGTATGAAGAATTTCCAATTTTCATACAAGTTACCTGACATTTGCATCGAGTTTATAGCTGCCTTGAATTCCATTGCACTTATATCTTTTCTTAACGTATTCGATCTTGTTCGGCACCATGTAATGTTATAATGTAACACGTGGTAGGGTTCCTAGGTTAACTTTGGAGGAGAGGTTATAATGAAACAACTTGTATCTATCGTGTCTAGATTCAGAATGGTTTTATTTCCGTTTCACTGTCCTTGTCACTGTCACGTCACTCTTACAATATTACCAACTTGAGTGCGTTCCGAATACTACCTATTTACATACATCACAATCCATGTCATGATACTATAAATAACATGTTATTAAATAACTATAAATAATGCTAAAATATAAATAATAAAACCATGATACTATAAATTTTATAGTATCATGGGTGGCAGTCAGAGATATGTCAAGAAGAGATCTGGCTAGGGATATGCTAAACAATGCATCGGGATATAACGTCGATATCAAGTAAGGTGGTCTAGCTATCTTTGTCTGTCGTGCGAGTGTACAAGAGGTGGGAGTAATGGAACGACAGTTACACAGAGGCGGCAGCCATCATATGCTAGAGAGAGGTAGATAGACCACCGACCCGAACTCGAACTGCTCCGCGTTACGCTATTTTTCGGAGTTGGCCAAATCTATGTGTATAAGATCTTTGGTGGCAGTGCAGTTGCATGAAAATGGCCAATATAATTGGGATAACGTATTTTGGTATAATTAATATTGTTATTGATGTAATTAATTAATATAGATAAATTATTCATTAAATGAACACATCCGACAAGCTTTCTAACGTTGATACATAGGTTAAGTGATATTTGTTTATATTTTCTTCCCAATTCCTCTAGTTCCAAATAAGCGGCAGCACCCTCGCTTGAGCTCGCGAATGGACAGTCTGACGTCACAAAATTGGGAGGAGCTTATATTGACTCCAAACAATTTTGATTGTACAATAACGTTAAATGGTCACAAGGAATTTTTCATTTATGTGCTTTGTGTGGCAAAATAAGGCTTCATATTTAGGTATTTCTTTAAACAAACGTGTTAAGTAAGAGATTTTTATTCGTTTTTGCTCCGGTGGTTTTTATTCCTTCGCTTCACCTTCTAGTGGTCCTCTAAAAACATTGAGATAAATAAATAAGAAACACAAAATCCAACATAAGGAAAAGAATTTACGTTCATACTTCTTACGTTGTTTCCTTCTCTAGTAACTGACAACACTGTTTTTTAACATTTCTTTCCACCAATCTAGCATTACGTAACTTTTAACAGGGTTCCTCTATCTGTCTTCTGAAACGGAAGGTACTGATCCTTTTTCAAAATCCTTCTACTTTTGCTGCCATTTTCTAATAATTCTGCCATGAAATCTCTTTCAAAATCATCACTAGTAAAGTGTACAGAACACATTGAATTTGTCAGACCGGCGCCGGCGACCAAAATGTACCCATTTCTTACATAAAACATTATCTTTGGGAAACCGAAAAAATCTAATTTTACCAGTTAGAACTTTAATTCCATTATTGTTATCGTAACAAAAAATAGCACTCCTCATTTTTACCCTTTATAGTAAGGTAGATCTCATTTTTACAAAGATAAAATATTACAACCGCGAACAATTCAAATTAATCGGACATTACGAACTTGCAGGTCTCCAACTACGCCACGACTCTTCAGGATGCGCAAACTATTATCTTGTTATTTATCATGGATGGAATCCCCTATTCCCATATTATCACTTTTTTATTCTCTGCGAGTTTCGCCGGTAGCGCTTTCAAAAGAGGTTGAGGTTTGAAGTTTGTACTTTTCTGGTAAAACTGTTCAAGTTATGCGCAAAATTGCCACTAATAGCGCTGGCGAAAACTATTTAATCCCCTCTATTCATTGGTTCACAGCGAATATCTACATATGATAGATAATATGTATAGCTGAAGAAGGCAGTAGGACTGCGTAAGTGCACACCCCGTATACGTATAGTGTAGGAAACAAAGGTTGAACCTTGCAAAATGGACACAAGTCCGGTTTTATTTTTTTTCTGGTATATCAAGGGGTGTTTATTATAAGACTAACTTTTTCTGAAAAAATTTCGCCCCGGAACCCCCATTTCCACCCCTTTAAAGGGGGTAAAATGTGGTTTTTGTGGAACGTAGCCCTTCCTGTACATTTTACAAAAAATTTCTTTTATAGAAATATGAAGAGGACTATATTTTCTACGATTTATTTCCCGACAGCGTATGTCTATCATCAACCGTTTAGCGGGGGTAGCGCCCCAAAGTTGACAAGTTTTTAAAAAAGATGTTTTAAAAAAATATATATTTTTCCCTAACTGTAACGGAAATTACGAAGAAATCCTGCGGCAATTATTCACAAATAATTGATTGATTTTTTGGTATAGGTTTCACTTAAGGTTAATAGCTCTTTTTTTAATTACAGGGTGTTACATTTTAAAAAACCCCTTTTTATACCATCTAGACCGTTTATGCTAGAGTAAAAAAACTTTCAGCGATTACCCATGTACTGGTGCTATTTATAAATTTGTATAACTCACCCCCATTTTTTCCCCGAAACCACCCAAAAAAAAGAAGAATTAACAAATAAAGTGATTTTCTTGGAATCCTTCACACACAATGCCCTTTATTAATATGCTTCATATATCATTTTGTGCACGTTATTATTACCCATGCATGGACATCAAAAGCGATTTCCTAGTGCAACCTCTGTAGCCAAAAAAAAAAATAAATAAAATGGGGGGTTGAAATTTTTTTTTTGTTTTTTGCTTTTTGATCCATATGGGCATATGCTTCATCAATAGTGCTTTTCAAAAATATATATGGTTATTGCAACATCCCTGCGGAAACCACCCCTATCCTTGAAAATATACTGCAGAAACTACTCCTAGCCCTTGGCGAGCATGTTTTTACGATTTTCTCATTACCTATGCATTATTTTTAAACAAAACTTATACAAGGTTAAAGACCACTATTTACTCTAAAAATTAGGTCCTATTCATTTTTTTCGTATAAGCAACCGTTACGGCACAGTGGCGCCGTAAACCTCATATATGCTTTGGCGGGCTCCAGTTTTTGTTTTTTATTTCGTCATCTGTTCGTTTTATTGATAAAGTACTTATGTAAAATAAAACAACACAGTGTAACCTACAAATTATGACCTATGCTCATTTTACATTCTTTCCGCCCCAAAGCCACAGTGGGGGCCCAAAATCATTTTTGCATATTTTCGCCACCTACACGCATTTAATTGCATTAATGCTACTTTAATAGCACAATATTCACCCTTAAGTGGCCACTAAGCAGTGGTGGATCCAGGGAGGGGTGGATCACCCCCCTCTCAAACCAAGTGAAATTCTATTTAAAGATTATAAAAATATTCATTTATTTTTATAGAAATACTTATATTATATTATTATTTTTATAAGAATGGCGTACTTTTTATGCTTTAGCGACATTGGCGGATCCAGCATCGTTAAGAGGGGGTGCCAATTGGCTAAATTTTTATAAAAATAAATGAATATTTTTATAATCTTTAAATATTATATCACTTGGTTTAAGAGGGGGTGATCGCCCACCCCTCCCTGGATCCGCCACTGCTTAGTGACCACTTAAGGGTGAATATTGTGCTATTAAAGTAGCATTAATGCAATAAAATACGTGTAGGTGGCGAAAATATGCAAACATTGATTTTGGGCCACCACTGTGGCTTTGGGGCACAAAGAATGTAAAATGTGCATAGGTCATAATTTGTAGGTTACACTGTGTTGTTTTATTTTACATAAGTACTTTATCAATAAAACGAACAGATGACGAAATAAAAAACAAAAACTGGAGCCCACCAAAGCATATATGAGGTTTACGGCGCCACTGTGCCGTAACGGTTGCTTATACGAAAATAATGATAGGGCCTAATTTTTAGAGTAAATAGTGCTCTTTAACCTTGTATAAGTTTTATTTAAAAAGAATGCATAGGTAATGAGAAAATCGTAAAAACATGCTCGCCAAGGGCTAGGGGTAGTTTCTGCAGTATATTTTCAAGGATAGGGGTGGTTTCCGCAGGGATGTTGCAATAACCATATATATTTTTGAAAAGGACTATGAATGAAGCATATGCCCATATGGATCAAAAAGCAAAAAACAAAAAAAAAATTTCAACCCCCCATTTTATTTATTTTTTTTTGGCTGCAGGGGTTGCACTAGTAAATCGCCTTTGGTGTCCATGCATGGGTAATAATAACGGGCACAAAATGATATATGATGCATATTAATAAAGGACATTGTGTGTGAAGGATTCCAAGAGAATCACTTTATTTATTAATTCTTCTTTTTTTTTGGGGTGGTTCCGGCGAAAAATGGGGGTGCATTATACAAATTTGTAAATAGCACCAGTACGTGGGTAATCGCTGAAAGTTTTTTTACTCTAGCATAAACGGTTCAGATGGTATAAAAAGGGGTTTTTTTAAAATATAACACCCTGTAATTAAAAATAGGGCAATTACCCTTAAGTCAAACTTATACCAAAAAATCAGTCACTTATTTGTGAATAATTGTCGCAGGATTTTTTTCTTAGTTTCCGTTACAGTTAGGGAAAAATATATATTTTTATAAAACATCTTTTTTAAAAACTTGTCAACTTTGGGGCGCCACCCCCGGTAAACGGTGGATGATAGACATATGCTGTCGGGAAATAGATCGTAAAAAATATAGTCCTCCTCATATTTCTATAAAAAAATCGTTTTGTAAAAGGTACAGGAAGGGCTACGTTCCGCAAAAACCACAAATTACCCCCTTTAAAGGGGTGAAAAGGGGGGTTCCGGGGCGAAATTTTTTCAGAAAAAGTTAGTCTTATAATAAGCACCCCTTGATATAACATAAAAAAAATAAAACCGGACTTGTGTCCATTTTGCAAGGTTCAACCTCTGTTTCCTACACTAGTATAATTCAAATATAAATAAAACGGTAGGTAATTAAAACAAACACAAATTGTAGATACTAAACTTATAATAATTCTTACACAGTTATATAAGTAAATCTAACAAGACATAATCTAAAAATTATCAGCTTTTAATTGAGGGGATTAGATGCTAAGGGGTACAAGTGATAGAATATTGTAAATTGAGTTAACTGCACAAAATAATACTAGATGGTGTTAAAAATTTAGTGGCAAAGAGATACAGGTGAATTAAACTACTGGTGGCGACGTATCGCATGTTCTAGTTTAACTACTTACGAAATATTTAAAAAGAGTTTGCGACAAACTACACTTGTATCCATTTGCATGTAAGGTGTCTGATATTATTTTTAGCGAATCGTTTAGCATCTTTACAAATCAAGCTCTTAAAAAGTATTCAAAATAAGTGAAATAATTACACAAAATATACTAAGTAATTTTTCATAATTAAAACGTTAAATTTTTAATTTTTACGTAATTTTTCTTTAATTTTACTGTAAGAAATTCGTAAGGTACTTAAGTGGCAAAGAGAAACAAGTGCAAAATTTGAAGCAGATGGTACAAGTGCGAACGTTTTTTCAAAATTTCAAATATTTTGATTGTCAAGTCAAGTCAAGTCAAATTTATCATCACATGCGACATTATACAAAGTTGTACATGTATGAGACAAGTCAAAGTTACAGACATATAATGTACAGCTGGTTCCTAAAAAAACTGATACGACTCTTAGTAAGATTTGATCATTTTGAGCAGTGTATGACTGGTCTGACATTATATTATATTTATTATGACAGACCAATAATAAAATAAACAAACAAACAGCCATTTTTTGAGGTTGAAGTTATCTGACAAATTTTAAGATTTGGCAGTGACAGTATGTAAATAATAAGTATTTATCCTTCAAAATATAATAAATTAAATATAATTAAATCATATTCATTATATCACACCTCATCAAAAGCTTTTTACAAGGATATAGTCAGCGATTTTGACATGGCTTAGAGCCAGACTACTCAAGATCCCCTATAAATCGTGCTGGTAATCGCCTTGCAGCGAGACCAAAAACAAAAAGAAGAAGAAGAAGAAGGAAGTACACTGCTCAATTTTTTACAAAATACGCTTCAAGAGTCGTATCAGTTTTTTTTTGGAACCAGCTGTACATCTTAAAAGTATATAAATTAATAAATACGACAAAACATACTTAAAAGTTATTTTTAGAATATGGCTCTAGCTCACAAATGTATTGATGTACACACCTCCGAAAGTTTGGCTGATGTAAATTCATTCGTATATGTATTGGCCATTTGTTAAAGAAACTTATGGCTGCATAATGTGTGCTACCTTCCAACAAAACAGAACGATGTTGTGGAAGCATAAAGTGATTGAAAATAAATACTAACTTTACAAAAGACTTTATAATTAGATAAATAAAATGTATAAAATTAATTCAAAATAAATCCATAATTAATTAATTCGCTGTAGAATTTAATTATGTAAATTTAACTTTGACTTCGTTTTTCTCAGTTAAACCATTTTATCACTTGTATCCCTTAGCATTTAATCCCTTCAATTATAAAAGGAATTGTTTTTAAAACTAAGTTCTTGTATTTAATAATCACGTAGTGTACTATTGTTAGGATAATCAAATTATTATAAACTTATAAATCTAAAAATCCAGTAGATTATTCAAAATCAAAACATATTGACAGGGTAACTCCTAACAGACTGAAATGTGAAAAATTCGATTGATTTATACAGGAAGTAAATGATAATCAATTCGTCCACTTTTGATGAAGTGGAATACTGTTAAAACAATTGTTTGATTTAAAAAAAAATCACCTGTTTTTGGGATAACTCTCAGATATGTATAAGATGCGTTCCAAAATTGTTTGCTGCTCAATGACTTCAAAAAGGATTTAAAAAACTATATGACAATTTGAAACTTTCACAGAATGTGCAAAAAATATTAATTCAATGTGTTTAGAAAAAAACCCTAAAGCTTGTCACGCACAGGAAGAAAGAATTTGAAACATACGGTATAAAGGCTGATTTTGCTTTTCATATCAAACGATTCTTCAACGCGCGTGCTCCGTAAGACAGCCGTGTCGTCCACTACCAAGGTTGATTTATGCTAGGACGGGGCGTGCACGTTACGTGAACAATAGAGCGCACATCGCAGCAGGTCCCCGGAGTCGCCCCGTTCCGTTGTATGATAAACTAACTAATGCTATTCGTATCAGACGATTCTTCAACGTTCCACGTAAGACAGCCGTTTCGTCCACGTCCCCATCCTAACACAAATAAGCCTTTATACGATACATTACGGCAGGGAGACGCGCTGGTGTGTTTTCTCTTTAATACAGCTTCAGAAAAGACTTTAAAGCCCGGTACTTTATGTCTCGATTAACAGGCGGTTAGTTAACCAGGATTTAATCGGGACCTCTTTAGGGTTTTTGCGTTGTAATAAATGCCATTGTAATTATTATTATACTTATTTATAATTATAATAATACTTTTAATTGCATTTATTACAACGCAAGAGACCCTAAAGAGGTCCCGATTAAACCCCGGATAACTAACCGGCTGTTAATCGAGACATAAAGTACCGGGCCTAAGAGTTGAAGAGTTACACAATACGGGAAAAACCTTTAAATTATGGTTTACGCTGAAGATTTTGATTTGATCGCACACACCACACGAAGACATAAGAGATAGTTTCCACCTTCTTAACGGCCGCACTATAAGGGCATTAAAATAAACGAGGAAAACCCAAAATGTTGGCATCGGTTCCGAATAACAGAGAGAGAGCTAAAAACACCGAAAAAAATTTAAGCATAAACCACTATAATTTTGAGGTCGTAAATAAGTTTACCTATCAGGGTTCTCTCATAAAAAGAGATAATGACACATTTGAAGAAGTAATGCGAAGGATACTGCTAGAGAACAAATGTTATTTTGGACTAAACAAGCAGCTATAAAACAGTAAGCCAAAAAACCAAATTAACAATATTACCCATCCTACCAATGCCATATTATTACGCCATATGGATCAGAAACATGTACCATCTCAAAAGCAGGCGCACATGGTGTGACCTACTTCGAAAGAAAGATACCAAGAAGAATAATGGGCTCAAACTCTGATACTGATATATGGAGAAGGCGATATAATTTCGAATTGTACGAGAAGTACATATAAAGAAATACTAAATAGTCGAGATGTAATATCTTTCATAAAAATAGGTAGGTAGGATGCACAAGTGTCAAGAGTAAATGAAAATTATCCACCTAGACGAACCCTATTAGCAATACTAATAGGAAATATGTACATTCGCAAATTTAATTTACCATGACCCCTTAAATTCCTCCATAATTTTCCCTCCCAAAAAATCCCCCAACCCTTTATGCTTATAAAAATTCCCCCAGATGCTGTCAAATTACCCCCAAAATTGTAGGAAAGTACCCCAATCTGGAAACGCTTAAATTATTTTAAAAATATTTTTATACAACGGACTTTTGGCTTTAACGGACACGCCCTCCCCCCAATTAGTCCGTTATATCGAGGTTTTACTGTATATGATAATGCGCCAAAAAATGACATCAAGATTATAATGGGTGATATGAATGCTAAAATAGGGAATGAACCGCAGTTCTATGGCACGATAGGAAAACACTCTCTGCACAATGAAACAAGCGAGAATGGGGAGTCTTTGATAAATTTTGCCACCAGTAAAAACATGGTTATAAGTTCCACATGCTTCCCACATAAAGACATACACAAAATGACATGGATTTCACCAGATGGAACCACAAACAATCAAATTGACCATGTGCTGATAGACAAAAGGGCAGCCAGTAGTATCTCCGATGTGAAAACACGACGAGGAGCATGCCGTGGATCAGGCCATCTTTTAGTACAAACCAAATTTAGATGCAGAATTAACAGGCAAAGAAACGAAAGACAACAAAAAACAAACAAACTGGACCTGGAAAAACTGAAGATTCAGGAATGTAAAGAGAAGTTCGAACAAGATGTCGCAAATGAGTTAAGGACGCTAGAACTGCACTCCATAGAGAGCAAATGGACTAATATCAAAACAGCAGTACTGACAGCAGCAGCGTCCACCCTGGGAAACAAGAAAAAGGAGAGAAGAGCTTCATGGTTTGATGACGAGTGCAGACAAGCAATAGAGGAAAGAAATGAAGCACACAAAATGTACATAACAAGAAGAACACGGGAAAGACGAACATTATTTGAAGTCGCAAGACGGAAAGCAGACAAGACATGTAGAAATAAAAAGAGAGCCTATGAAAATGGACAAATAGAAAAAATGGAAGAAAATTTCAAAAACAACGAAATTAGAGGGGCTTACGAATACCTAAAAAAGATAAAAAGTGGGTATAAACCTCAAACAAGTCTATGTAAAGATGAAAGTGGGCAAATAATCAGTGACCAACAGAAAGTCACAGAAACCTGGAAGCATTATTTTCAGACACTACTTGGAACTCAAGTAGACATGGAAGATGAAATGGGTATGATCTACGTAGAAGAGAATGGAGTAGAAGCTCCAACCATAGAGGAAGTTCTCAAAGCCATTAAGGCCCCGAAAAACAATAAAGCTCCGGGAGTTGACGAAATACCAGCAGAACTATATAAGGTAGGTGGCGACCACCTAGCAAGTCACATCCACGCGCTCATCAAAGACGTATGGCAAGAAGAGAAAATACCCGACGACTGGAAGAAAAGTATAGTATGCCCGATCTATAAAAAAGGAGACAAACTCCAATGCAAAAACTACCGTGGAATCTCTCTACTATGTACAGCATATAAAGCCCTCACGTATATTATAAACCAGCGGCTCCAACCACTAGCAGAAAATATTATTGGAGAGTATCAGACGGGCTTCCGACGGGGAAGATCGACACTGGATCAAGTATTTACAGTCAAACAGATCTTGAGCAAAGCATGGGAACACGATGTTGATGTTCACAACGTGTTTGTAGACTTCAAACAGGCATGCGACTCCGTCAAAAGGAACACACTAAACTATATATTGGCTGAATTGGCAATACTACACAAGCTAATAAGACTCATTAAAGCCACAATGGATGAAACTCAGGCATGTGTACGAATACAAAACCACCGGACAGACTTTTTCAACATTTCGCAGGGACTAAAGCAGGGAGATGGGCTGGCCCCAACATTGTTTAACCTGGCATTGGAGTATGCGGTTAGGCAAATGCAAACTGGACGAGGAAATCTACTGATCAACCGAACGGTTCAACTGGCCGCTTATGCTGATGATATTAATATTATGAGTAGAACATCAACAGGAGCACAGGAAACATATGCAGAGTTAAAAACATAAACAAAAATGCTAGGTCTGGAAATTAACACAGAAAAAACAAAGATAATGACTCAGACGAGAAGAAATATAGTCCCAGAAAACATTAAACATATATATATATATATATATATATATATATATATATATATATATATATATATATATATATATATATATATATATGTATATATGAAGATGACATTGAAACGGTTGAAAAGTTTGCATACCTGGGAGTAGAAATATATGCCGACGGATCAGAAGATGGAGCAATACGGAAGAGAATAACGCAGGCAAACAGAGCTTATTTTGCCCTCTCGCATATATTTCGGTCTAAAAGTGTCCACCGAAATACAAAGATGAGAATCTATAAAACTTTAATTCGGCCAATAACATGCTATAGCAGTGAAGCCTGGGTCCTGAAAGAAACATCCAAAAACAAACTCGACACATTCGAAAGGAAAGTACTTAGGAGAATACTAGGACCTGTGAGGGAAAACGGAATCTTCAGAAGTCGATACAACAACGAGCTTTATCACTTTATCAACTTTATAAGGAAACACCACTGTCAGACTTCATTAGAATACAAAGATTGCAGTGGGCCGGACATGTGATAAGAATGGGAGAGGATAGGCTACCAAAACGAGCACTGAATGCTAGAATGCAAAGAAAGAGACCGGTTGGGAAGCCACGAAAGCGCTGGGAAGACACAGTAAACAGCGATGCACAAGCCCTTTTAGGAGTCCGTGTATGGAGAAGAGCAGCCACAGACAGGCAAGGGCGGAGGCAAAAAATAAAGGAGGCCAAGGTTCAATTTGGGCTGTAGTGCCGTAGAAGAAGAAGAAGAATAGGAAATAGTAGTAAAGGTAGACCAAGACTGAGATGGAGGGACGGTGTGGACGAGCAAATTGGCAATGGTTGGCGATGAGCCCTGACAGAATCGCTTTTAAAAAACCTAAAAACATTTGAGATTGGGTTTACCGCCGTAATCTGAAGATCAGTTGGATAGAAATAGTCACAAACGAAAGGGTTTCGCAACGTTTGAACAAAAGTTGTGGAGTAGTGAACACGGTTAAAAGGCGTAAAATGGAATACTTTGGTCATATAATGCGTCACCCAGAAAAATATGACATACTTCACCTTGTCATGCAAGGTAAAATAATGAGAAAAAGAAGTGTGGGCCACCGTACAACTTCTTGGCTAAAAACCTACGCCAATGGTTTGGGAAAACTAGCACAGAACTATTTTGTGCGGCTGTAAATAAGAATGATTGTTAATATGCTGGGCAACATGAGAGCCAACGATCGACAAGCGGTCTCGGCACTTTAAGAAGAAGGCGATGAGTAGAAACGACTGTAGAAATAGACGGGAAAGGAGGCTCAACTAGGGCTGTAGCATCACTGATGATGATGCTATTTTATTTTGGGTATATCTATTTTTAATTATTACTTGAAAATGGCGTCTGATTAGTTCAAAAACTTGTACTTTACAATACCATTGATTTAAATAATTTAAATATGAACCGCTGCATCCTGAAAAGGTTTCGATGAAAGTGACATGTCTGTGTAAAGTTAACTTCCCTGATCAAGATGTAGATGCCGTAAAAATGGTTTCCAATACTCAAATGGTTTAAAAAAATGTGTGCTGGTCGAGTTGGAAGTTACTAAACAACAAAGCACACGTGCCCACAATTAATATTTCTAGTTACTTAAAAGTAAACGATTATTCAAATGATGCTTATCACGAAAATAACAGTACCTTGTGAACAAAGACGTCTTTAGTAAATAAAGAGAGTATACCCCAGATCATGGCTGAAAGTATCGAAGATCTTCAATTCCTTATAGATCAAGTCACTAGCGAATGCTCTAATAACGGACTTTGCATAAATACAACCAAGACTAAGTTACTTGTGGTTAGTAAACAAGACGTCGGCCCTATGCAACTAATTGTCAGTAATGAACCGATAACAAAAGTTAACCATTTTAAATACCTAGGATGTTGGATAAACGAGACACCAAATCCGGATGAAAAAATTAAAACTCGTATAGAAATTGCAAGAGAGGCATCTATGAAACTAATATATGTATGTGAAACCTGGATCATGAAGGTTAACATGATGAACAAATGATAAGCCTTTGATATATGATCATATCTTAGAATGCTCAGAATATCTTGGGTTCATCGCATTTCAAACAAAATAGTTCAAGGCGAAGGTGCCTTAATGAAGCTGACAAAAAAGAAAAAACTTGAATACCTGGGACATATAATGAGAGGTAGCAGATACAGGATACTGCAGTTAATACTCAACGGAAATATCGACGGAAAAAGTGGAATTGGTAGGAAAAAATATTCATGGCTCCGAAACCTTCGCCAATGGACTGTTTCATCAGCAGATGAATTATATTACATGCCGCGCAAGATTGAGAACGGTATCGGCAAATTGTCATGGAAGCTACCCACGCCTAAAATTTGGGCACGGTACTTAAAGAAGAAGACCGCGGCATCCACAAATGAACTCCTGATATAAGGTTGAATTTCAACCTGTAAATATGGCAAATTTTCTGTATTCTTGTAAGTATATGCCGGTACCACAATTCGCTATGTGCTATTTGTTATGCGGCTAGAATGTATGCTCCCAAATATTTGTCCGTTGAAGTGTGTCAAAACCGACAACTGGACCATTGGCGTATTTGCTATGCGTGCTTATACTTTATGCATGCGTATAAAGCAAATATTGATGAATGAACCCCAGGGCCGCCGCTATCATGTGTGCAAAGTGTGCATCGCACACGGGCGGCCAAAAGCAGGCCACTGATGATAATATTTTTTTTAAACGAAAATAAATTCAAAAAATTAAATACATAGTAATGATTCAGATATTTCTATAAACTCGTAATATTTCAAACAATTTAAACAAAAATGCCAGAAAATGTTATTTATTATATGAACTGCCCTTTTGCCGTTGTAGTCATAAAGTAGTTCCAGGAATGCTTTTTAATTCAAAGTGACTGGCGGCTTTCGAACTGACTGGCTAAGTCCACACGAGCGATAATTTACGGCGCCGTAAGAGCAGTAAACCTTAAACCTGACGAGGCATTGGTTGACTAACTCCTATTTCATCTACAATTGGTGGAGGAGTTAGTCAACCAATGGGTTTATTGCTCTTAGGGCGCCGTAATTTATCGCCTGTGTAGCCTACGGGTCCATATGCGATTTTTTCAAATTCTGAACATTTATGATTTGGATAAACAATAGGATACTTTCAGAGAAGTTAGATAAGTGCTGGTTAAGTTGCTCTCATTGAGTAATAAAAAAGTATTTTTTATTATTCGATGGTTGCTCTGTTATAATATTGTTCCTTTATGCTTATGTAATAGATGGGTTATAGTTAGTCAAGTTGAAAATTTGATGATTTTAGACACTCTGTTGATAAACGATTTTGTTTGTAATAATTATTAGTGGTGTGTCCGTTTCTTTTGCACACTACTTTATTTCAAACAGGCCTGGATCGCCCGTACCAAAAAAAAGTAGATTAATAGCAAGTTGAAAATTTGTTAATAGCTTAAAGGTGTCTAGTCGGACAAACTTTGATGTACGGGAACACTGTAAGTTTTAATTGTGGAACAGTTTAAAAATTTGGAACGTTAGATTAGGAAAACGTCCCATGTATTTTGTCGGACAGAACATCCAATTGATTTGTTATCCTTTCATTAAACTCTCATACAAAAATCAGACTGCTATTACTAGCCAACATGATTCCTGTCATTTGACATGTTCTTGGTGTTCCACTCATTAAAATGCCCAGTTGGTGATAAACACCAGTCTGATTGTTGCATGAGAGTTTAATGAAATGGTAACAAATCAATTGGAAGTTATGTTCGACAAAATACATGGAACGTTTTCGTAGTCTGACGTTCCAAATTTTTAACCTGTTCCACAATTAAAACTTCCCCTGTTTCAGTGTTCCCATACATCAAAGTTTGTCAGACTAGACACCGTTAAGCTATTAACAAATTTTCAACTTGCCATTAATCTTGCGTTACGGTAACAATGTATCTCCTGCACATGCATTTCTTTAAATACTAGTAGGTACCTATGTTGAAACAACTAAAGTGTTAAAGGGGGGGCGGCAAATATTAAGTTGCACACGGGCGGCCAACACTTTAGCGGCGGCCCTGATGAAGCCTCCACATTTCGTCCTATAGGGGCGAATAAGGCGCATAACAAATAACACATATCGAAGTGTGGTGCCGCCATAAAAATCTCTGTTACATCTAAGAATAAGATCTATTTTTAAAATTTAAATTATACACAGTGGCCCAACAAAAAATTTAAAAAGTTGAAGGGAGTACAAAGTTGAAAAAATTATTTTTGCTTAAAAATTGATCTTCCGCGTTATAAAGGTCGACCAGTTTGGAAATTGTTGTCAAAACATTTGTTTTGCTGAGTTTAAGAGCGTAGGTGCAAAATTTTGGACCAATGCTTTTTAAATGAATTATTTTTTTTAATCCTGAAAAAATTAATAAATATTTTTGAATAATTTAAACGCAGAATGAAAGATGACGTTATTACCGAGGGCCGAAAGTCCCTTAGAATAACCAAAAGTTTCTTTTGAATGAGGTATTTGAAATTAAAAATCACACAAAAATTTCTCTTCCTTTTCACCCCTGTAACTTATTAAAATAAACATAGAAGTTTTGAAGGACTTAATGTAACCCTTCATTATGCGTTTAAATTTTTCAAAAATCCTTTTTAGTTTTCTCAGGATTCGAAAAAAATGAATGTATTTAAAAAGCACTGGCCTGAAATTTTGGCCAGTAAGAGGGGTATACAATGGTACAAATTTTAACGCAATTTGTCGGTAACTAATTGCTAAAAAACGTGTGAGTAACTAAAACTTAAAAAGTAAAAATTATGGACCACTCGAGTTACAACCCTTTGAAATTAGAAAATGAAAATTGATTTTTTCCAATACATCGAAAAACTATTATAGATTTTTTATTTAAAATGGACATGTGGCATTATTATGGCACGAACATCTTAAAAAAATTATAGTGACACTTTTGAGCACCCCCATAAAAATTTTATGGGTGTTTTGTTCCCTTAAACCACCCCAAACTTTTGTGTACGTTCCAATTAAAAAATAATTATTGTGGTACCATTAGTTAAACACAGTATTTTTAAAACTTATTTGCCTCTTAGTACTTTTTCGATAATCCAGTTTATAGTGATTTTGAATATTTGCCGAATCCACCACATATTTGTAAATAGTATGATACGGTTGATCCAAAAGGGCATAACCCAGACATCAGACATCCAAAGTGAAAGTTATCCTTCAACACCAAATTGTTCTATTTATGGTCCACATATTTTTCAGTAAAAAGTTACCCCATTTTGAGAGTCGGGTTTGGGTTGAGGTGGGGGGGAAGTCGGCAAATTAGGAGTTTTTTTACGTTTTTCGTCAATATTTCTAAAACTAAAGTGATAATGTGATATACGCACATACAATGAATATTTTGTTATTCATTTTTCACCAAAACAATCTTTACTGTACACTTTGTGGGTGAACTTGAAAGAGGAAGATTTGCTAGTGGTGTCAATTTGTTGTCATAATAAAAAAGCGCATGTGGTTTCCGTTCTGATTGTTTGTTATCAGTGTATGTTATTATTGTATATTGCATGCCATAATTATCTGAAGTTGTTAGCTGAAAACCTATAATAAACTGATCCTCTAATGACACGTAACACCATAATGGCGGCGTAGATAATTTAAAAAGGGAAGGATACACTTTACGACTTTTGCCATAATATGAAGACCAAGTGGGCGCAGACCTATGATAGCTTTCGATATGATTCAGAAGTGGATTAATTATATTTTGACTTCCACAATTTTGGACAGGACAATTATACTTGGCTCTCTTTTCACATAATATTTCATGTGATGCTATTTCTGAAAACTTAAAATCTTTACCACACTTCCATTTGCAAAAACGTGTCCGAAAAGTTGATGGAATTGAATGATTAACATATAAATGGTTTTTATTAATTTTACTTTCATAGGTTAACCACTCAAAACAACAAAAACAAAGAAAATCATTATGTGTAGGGCTATGATAATATTCTACGGCATCGGAATCGGAGACAGAAAGGGAAAAGATGCAACTTTCTTTACAATTAAAACATTGTGGATTATATTCTGAGGGAAATTCAACAATTTCTGTTGTGTAGTCCAACGGGCTTTTATAAATTAACTGAATTTTCTCCTGATTGGGTTTCGGTTTATCTAAAGAACTATTAATGCTTAACAAGGATGAATTCGGCTTTTTAGATATAGCCAGAACCTGTTTTGATATAGCCAGGTTTTGACTCAAGTTTTGTACAGTATTACTAATGCTTGGCAAATGAACATTTTTCGGTATAGTAAAAAACTGAAAGTTTTGATAAATTAACTTAAATTTAACATTCATTACAAGTGACATATTCGATACATCCACAACGGAAAACTCATTAGTACTGGAAGGCTTTGAGTTACAGTTAATACCAAATTCTTTGTTTTCGCTAGTTACGGTAAACTGGTGATATATGTTTGAAGCTAGTTCATCACTTCCCATATAAACCAATTCTAGTTTTATTGTATTTTCTGATTTACTATAGCTAATATATAGGAAAAATAAATTATCTTCTTCTTGATATATATAAATACCAGTCATTTCTAAATAATGGTTCAAGTTAAAATCAAACGAAGTACAATCTAATATTGCATCCTTATGCTTGGAATGGAAGTGTCGAACCATCAGAAAACTCGTCATTTCTTCATAACAAATTGGACACTTATGAATTTTTTCCAAACATACCTAAAATTATTAAATTATTTTAAGAGGAAACAGTAGCGATCAACAGGTAGCCAAAACGCGTTCCAAGATTGCGGCTATAATTTTGAATATTTTTTCGAGATATTTGGCACACGTATTCGTAATATAATAAAGAATGGCGGTACAGAGCCCAATTTGAAAAATATATTAATATGTGGAAATGACTACGTAATTAAATACAATATTAAAAAAACGAGCCTGTACCGCCATTAAGAAGAACAATAAAATACACTTTCTTCAAATAAACTTTTTTATCCGATACCTAGATTTTGTGTCATTTTGGAACTACTAAAATTTTTTATTTCATTAGTAGTTCCAAAATGACACAAAATCTAGGCATCGGATAAAAAAGTTTATTTGAAGAAAGTGTATTTTTTTGCTCTTCTTAATGGTGGTACAGGCTCGTTTTTTTAATATTGTATTTAATTACAGAGTAATTTCCACATATTAATATATTTTTTAAATTGGGCTCTGTACCGCCATTCTTTATTATATTACGAATACGTGTGCCAAATATCTCGAAAAAATATTCAAAATTATAGCCGCAATCTTGGAACGCGTTTTGGCTACCTGTTGATCGCTACTGTATTACCTTAAATCAATAAACGTAAAGAAATCAAGTATTTTGTACTGCTATATTCAAACGCTTTTTGTTAAAATATCAGAATTGTACTGATTTAATTTTCTAATTTATGAATGCATTTTAACATTTATTGTAGGTATTTAGTATTTATTTTAATTTATTTAAACTTAACATTATTTACGCTAAAACATAATAATTTATATAATACAATTATTACGAAAAATTATCTCTCGACAATAATACCCGCTTATATCAGAGTACTTCAGACTGAATGAACGATTTAACATTCAGATATACAGGGTGAGTTTTCAGTGCGGGATCTGTCGATAATTCCATTATGGTATAGAATATCGAAAAAAGTTATTTAGAAAAAATGTAGGCAATGATATTCTCTAGGCTTAAAAATATGTCCATTTCTATAGGGTGATCAATAACTCCATGGTATATCAAACATATAATTTTTTAAATGGGACACATATATTTTTTCATATTTATATTCCCCTCATAATTCTTGTTCATATAATATAGGGTTTTGCACTACTATACAGAGTATTTAACAAGTTATGACCATTTTTTATTTCGAAATCCTTATGAGATTAACACCATGTATATAAAGAAGTACATAATTCATAAACAATAATTTGTTTTATATAATAAGATAAACAATATACTGTAGTTTTTAAATTAGGTTTAATTGAAATCATTGACGAATATTTGTATACAGGGTAAACTACAAAACCAAATTACGATTTTCTCAATTTTTTTAAATAGATCACCCTATATTTTATTTTTTTTTTAAATATTGTGTTTATGATACGCTTTCATTTTTATACAGCATTCCCTATACCTAAACTCATTACTTTCCGAGATATTTTTAGTTTTCTTCAAATTTCGGGAATACATTCAATTTTTCTATAGTAGAAATAAGTTAGTATTGAGTGATAATTAAATAAAATTATTTTTATTCAATAAATAACTATCACAAAATATAAACCATAACAATATGCAGTGAATGTACCAATAAATGTGATATTAAGAAATTATCATATTTCCCTAATATACAAGAATCGTAAAATTCCAACAAAATAATATATGTCTTGTATGTATTATAATAATATAACAAGATTATTTTTATTCAATAAATAACTCACATAAAACATAAATCAAAACAATATACAACTGATGTAACAGTTTTTAGATTGTTATATCAACAGTATTCTAAGCCAATAAGTTTTTAGTAAAACATTCAATTTTATAAGCACTTTTAATCTACAAAACAAAATTACGATTTTCTCAATTCTTTTAAATAGATCACCCTATATTTTATTTTTTAGGAATGTTGTATTTATGATACTCTATCATTTTTATCAAGCATCTCCTATACCTAAACCTCTTAGTTTCTGAGATATTTTTATTTTTCTTCATTTGCCGGGAGTAGGTACATTCAATTTTTATAAGTAGAAATCGCCGCCGCCTACGAAAAGTATAATTCCGAAAAATGCCGTTAAGAGTAAAACTTTCAATGAACGCCGCGAAAAAAATTATTTTCGATTATATGATTGTGAAAATTATAATCCCTAATAAAGTGTTTCGAAAAAATTTATTTTTTGAGGAGTATCGGCAAAAAACATCATTTCTGTTTGTGGGTCCACGAAAACTATAATTAGTAAAAATTTCTCAGAAATAATTGTTTTCGTCAGCATCTATTATGAACTAAATCTTTTCATTATAAATATTTTGGGAGTTATAATCTTCGCGGACACGCATATGTGTTGGGATACACGGCATCTCTTAGTAATCTTCTTATTAAAACAAATCCTTTTAATAATTTTAAATGTCTTTAGCAAAACAAACTACGTTTGTTTATAGTAAATACGATCGACCTAAATTAGCACATATCAGTGTAACAGTTTAGGTTTGACCAAGGTCGGTTTGCAATAACAATAGTATTCATTATTTTTATAACCGAGTCGACTCAGCGCTTTTAACCAAAACAATGTTACTTTCATTATATACCAAAACAATAAACAGGAGAAGACTAATTATTATCTTCTAATTCCATTGCGAAGAGTAAGTCATTAATATTTGAGATCCCAAAGGGAAAACATCACAGCTACTGAGAACTAACGTACCACCAGCTATTTACCGTTAGTACTCTAACTTATAAAATAAATGCATCTACGGTGATACGAGTTATTTCATCAACCCTTATGGTAGGGGGTAACCAACCCCTAATTATCCAAGGTGGCTCAGAAGTTAGGAGCCACCATATGGCGATCCAAGACCAGGCGAGAACGTAAGGAACAAGCAGTCTAGAACGAGAAATGGGAAAACACGTCAATGTTCTTGCACCTCGACCACCCTAGATAACAGTGGGGTGCCTACATAAGAAGGATGGAGACATCAGGCCCGAGACGGAGATGATTATGGTATGGAAAATGGAATGGTATGGAGATGGAACTTCGTGTGGACAATGGACAATGCTATGGAACGTGCAGCGAGGACTTTTTGCGTGATACGAACACAGACCGTGTAAAAGTGGTAAGTCCATATTAGCTATTTTTATGGTATTTCCTGATTCGTATAATAATTAAGTATTTTATGATATTACTCCTGATTCGTATAACCATATAATAACGTAATATAATCGTAATTTAAGATACATAATCTAAGTTTTACCTATTTTTATCTACCTAGTTTATTTTAATTACCTTATTGGTATTATGAGGAATTTTTTTTTACAAATATTATTTTGATTTTTATTGGATTTTTATATATTTACTAGCATATTTTTATCTTTACTGACTTTTTATGCATTTATTATTTTACCTACTGATTTTTATTACATTTTTTGGTTTACTGATTTTTATGGTGATTTATATTGATTGATATAATTATTTTTTATTGCAATTTACTATATTTTTACTATTTTTGACATAACATTTCATATACATATATATTTACTATACATCGTAAGACTGTCAAATTTAAGCGTTCGTTACGGGTACAGGAATAAGGAAAATGAATATTACAGGAATAAATGAATTATGAATAAATGAGTAGCAACAAAGTTACTTGGGAAGACTTCATCAAAATAGTTGAGGAGATTACGCAAGAAGTAACAAGACAAAGTAGAAGGGTCTTGAAGAAGAAAGTACCTAAATCTAAGGATATACAAGAAGAAGTAACGACACAGCTAATTAAATTGTATAACAAATTCACACATTTAACGAAGAAAAATTGGGAAGCGCTATCGGACAAACAAAGAGAAGCGTGCAACAAATATTTCGGAAAAATAAGAGACAAAGTTATACGCTCATTTCAAGCTGTAAACTTAAGAACAGTAGTTCCAAGTTCAATACACCAACCAATCGACAAGGAAATAGAGGAAGAACAAAGCGACGAAGAAGTAGAAGAGGAAAAAAGTGACGAAGAAGTAGAAGAGGAAAAAAGTGACGAGGAGATAGAGGAAAAAATTGACGAGGAAATAAAAGAGGGAAAAAGCGACATAAAACAACGATATAAAAATATTAAACATGGCTCTGACAATCAAAGAATTTTTGAATATTGCAAGCAAGGTATTGCCCAACGAGTTTGATGGAAGCGCAGGGAAACTACAACCATTTTTAGACGCATTAGAATTACTTGGAAAAATAGCAGAAGGACATGAAGAAACAGCGATAACATTAATAAAAACAAGATTGACTAATAAGGCTAGAAACCTGATAACCACAGAGGATACGATCCCCACTTATAGCAGCGGCACTGCAGAAGGAATTAAGAGGCGACAATCCGAAAACGATAATAGACAAGTTAGCAAAGAAAAGGCAAGGAAACAAAGATGCAGCAGTGTACGCATCCGAAGTAGAGGAATTAGCGGAACAGTTGAAGGTAGCATACATAGCGGAAGGAATGCCATTGGAGCTAGCGAAAAAATACACAACGGAAACAGTCGTAGCAACAATGAAACGAAATGTTAATACGGATAGAGCTAAGTTAATACTGGAGGCAGGTAATTTCACAACACCGCAGGAAGTAGTATCTAAATTTTTATCGATTGATACGACAGAGGAGAACACACAGGGGAGAGTGTTCAATTATAGGACGAATTATGAAAATAGGAGAGGACAACAGCAATACCGAAGAGGATACCATAACAAATACGACAGAGGAAGAAGAAATAACTTCGGACAACGGAACGAAGGAGAAGAAACAGGAAACCAACGGAATTATTCCAACAGAGGATATAGACAATTCAACAACCAAACGTACAGAGGGAACCAGAGAGGAGGACGTAACAGAAACGTAAGGCTACTTGAGTTAGAAGACAGCCAAGAGGAACCAGAAAACCAGCAGTTGGGGTTTTGAATGAACGAAACAAGGAAAGTACACAGTCAGAAGTGGAATATAATATTTACAACTTCGATTTAAACCTAACGAATTCTGTACGAATGGAAACAGGAATCCTAGAAAACACAAATACCTTTATCATACGACACAGGAGCTGATATTTCAATACTGAAATGTTCACAAGATTTTATGAAGGAACATGTGAAACCAAACACAAAAGCGAAAATAAAAGAAGTAACTAAAGGAGAATTACAAACAATGGGAGAAGTTGAAACAACGCTAGAAGTAAAAGGATCTCGATTTGAGCATATCTTTCAATTAGTGGAACCTAGCTTTCCTATTCCAACCGACAGAATCATTGGGAGAGACTTTATTTCAAATTTTCAATGCATACTAGACTACGCTAACCTTAAAATGCACATTAAAGAGGACAACGATTGTTACATTAGTACAAACATTTTGGATAATATAGATAATGACACGATAATAATACCGCCTAGATGTGAAATTTACAGAGTCGTAAAAATTTTTCAAACGCTGAAGAACGACAGGATAGTGGAACAACAGGAAATATAACCAGGAATATTCATAGCGAGAGCAATTATTTCAAGTAATAATCCGTACATCAAAATTTTGAACACAACCTACGAAACAGTAAAAGTAGAGACAAACGCAATCAAAACATTAGACATTAAGTTATTCAACATATATAGACTGATCAACGACAGCAAGGATAGGAAAAAGGAATTACGGGAATCATTGAAGTTAGACATTCCAGAATACATACGCGATAAGTTAGTAGCTTTATGTGAAGATTATTCAGATATATTCGCCCTAAGGCATGACATGCTAACATGTAACAACTTCTACGAGCAGAAACTGAGAGTTAAAGACCAAACTCCGGTATACATTAAAAACCACCTCATGCGCAAACAGAGGAATTAAACCGGCAGGTACAAAAACTGAGAGACCAAGGAATAATAGAACCGTCTACATCAGAATACAACAGCCCAGTAGTACTGGTACCGAAAAAGGCGATAGATGGAAATAAAGCATGGAGATTATGCATAGATTTTAGACAACTGAACAAGAAAATAGTCACAGACAAATTTCCTTTACCAAGGATAGACTCGATACTAGATCAACTAGGAAGAGCAAAATGGTTTTCAGTTATTTAATGTCAGGTTTTCACCAGATACCATTAGAAAAATCATCGAGAAAATACACATCGTTTAGCACAGAAAATGGAGCATTTCAATTTACCAGATTACCTTTTGGATTAAATGTAAGCCCAAATAGCTTTTCAAGGATGATGTCAATAGCATTTTCGGGATTAACACCAGACAAAGCATTTCTTTACATGGACGATATAGTAGTAATAGGAATATCCGAAAAACATCACCTAGACAACCTGAAAAAGACATTCGAGACATGTCGAAAATTCAATTTGAAACTTAACCCAGGAAAATGTCAATTTTTTAGAAGAGAAGTAACATATTTAGGACATGATCTTTCTCAGGAAGGAGTATCACCAGACAAAGCGAAATATGCAACGATTGAACAATACCCGACACCTAAGACAGCGGAAGAAACAAAAAGATTCGTAGCATTTTGTAACTATTATAGACGTTTTATTCAAAATTTTGCTGAAATATGCAGACCACTCAACAGATTATCAAGAAAAGGAGTAGAATTTTTTTGGTCAGAAGAATGTGAAAAGGCATTCAATAAGCTTAAATCATCTCTGATGAAACCACCGATCTTAAAATATCCAGATTTCAATAAACAATTCATACTAACAACAGACGCATCCAACGAGAGTTGTTCAGCAATTTTAAGTCAAGATTATAACGGAATAGACCTACCAATAGCATACGCATCAAGAAGTTTCAATAAAGGAGAATGTAATAAACCTATAATCGTTAAGGAATTACTAGCGATTCATTGGGGAATTAATCATTTCAAATGTTATTTATATGGAGCACCAACATTTTTAGTAAAAACGGATCATAAACCACTAACACATTTATTTGCAATGAAAGAACCAACTCCGAAACTTACAAGAATCAGATTAGATTTAGAGGAATATGATTTCGAAATAGAATACATAACAGGGAAAAATAACTATGCAGATAGTCTTTCAAGAATAACATAACATCAACTAAAGAACCTACACATAGACAATACCCATATATTAGCTATAACACGAGCTCAAGCAAGAGAAAATAAGAAGGAAGCAAGGCAAACGAAGGCAGAAAGTGAACTCGCACTACAGCCAGAAGCCCACAAACAGACAGTAAGAAAGGTACTAAATAATTTAGAGGCGCATATACTACCAATTTTGTCTTTTGGAGCAGAACTAATCTCACCAAGACTGAGCATTAGGGTCAAAAACAAAATAAAGTGCAGCAAGAGCATAGCCACAGGATTCAATCATTTTGATTTAAACCAAATGTTGGCACAGCTTGATAAGCTGGCGGTAGAGAATGCAGTACGTAAAGTAAAAATATACGTAAACGATATTATTTTTAAAGTGTGCACAATTGAGGAATTTATTAAACACGGAAACGAAATATTGAAGAATGTAGAAATATACATACACATACGTCAAAATAATTGTCAAAGTTAATTTAAATTTGGAAATCTCTCCGAAAAATATTAATTTTTGGCGGATTATTTGATTTATACCGTTCTAATTTAGTTTGTTTAGTTTTGTTAAACTTTTCCTTATTTAGTTTACATTTTGAAAGTGTTCATAAGTTAAACGTTACTTGAAAACTCCTCTATGGAGTCATCTAGTGGAGGCGAACCGTCTGATATTGAGAATTCGATGGATAGTAGCTGTGATTTACAAGATTTAAATGGATTTCTACCCAACCAGCCTCAAAATAAGATAAGTAGTAGTATTAATCTTAACAATATTAATGAAAAACAAAATACTTTAGTAAACTCAGATCAACCAGAAAAAACCAGGCCTGTTTATTTATACGAAAAAATTGATTTAGGACCTTTTTACATTTTCATTGAAAACTCCAGTTTAAATTTTACAGGAAAATTAAACGCTGTTAAAATAGGCGAGATCCTATTTACGTTACATCCAGAAATTGACAATTATATAAAAAAAATTGACTCAATCGGACGCAACCGAGTTAGGGTCTCATTTAAAAATTATAGTAGCGCAAATGCTTTAGTTACTTCCAAATTCCTTATTCAAAAAAATCTGACCGCATACATTCCAAAATTTCAATTGTTTAAACTAGGTGTAGTAAGGGATATAGATTCAGATATATCGGAAGAATATCTTAAAAATAGAATAAAGGAATTTGATCACCATTGCAAATTCTCGGTTGAGTATGTGAAACGAATAACAAGAAAAATAGTAGCAGATGACAAAGTAATATTTAATCCAACAAAATCAGTTATTGTGTCTTTTAAATGCCAGAATATACCAAAGTATGTAGTAATTAATCATGTCTTACACACTGTTGAAAAATACCAGCAAAAGGTAATTATCTGTTACCACTGCTATAGGTATGGGCACATGAGTAAGCAGTGTAAAAGTAATCCTCGCTGTTTTAAGTGTCATGAATCTCACCTTTCCGATTCTTGTTCTTTATCATCGTTTAACAAAAAATGTCTATCCTGTGAAGGTGAACACTTCACTAATGAATGGGAGATATGCCCAGAATTTGATCGCCAAAAGAAAATAAAACATTATATGTCTGAAAACAGCTTATCTTTTAAGGAAACAATTAAACTCTTTCCTAAGATAACTTATGCATCTATAGCAGCCAATAATTCCTCAATAAATTCTCATCAAACTCCAAATATGAATGCACCATCCTCTTCATATTCCTTTACTCAATTGTCCACGTCTCAAACATCTTCCAATCAGTTCGCTCTACCTTCAGTTTCAAATAGATATACAATAATAAAACCACCAAAATACAAACGACCTATCTCTTCCTCACCAGACCAAGTAACAATGGAACATCAAAAAATAATAAAGTTAAACCCCATGTCCAACAGACCTGGTGGTATTATCACCTCTTCTTCGTATCAATCTACATTTAATCCAGAACAAGGATCTAAAATACATGAACCATCAAAAGAATTAACAGAATTAATATCAAATATAGTTACAAGTATTATCTCTAATATAAATCACAAAAATTTTGAAATTCCAGAAAAATCAGTTCTAGTAAATTCAATTCAATCAGTTTTAAGTTCTCTCTTATATAATAATGAATAGATTGGTAATTTGTCAATGGAATTGTAGATCGGCTAACTCTAATAGAGAAAACCTTATCCACCTATTAGAAGACCAGAAAGTTGATATCGCATTATTATCAGAAACTAGATTTAAACCAGAAAAGTATTATAACTTTCACGGGTACAATATTGTCAGAGACGACCGCTTTTCAGTAACTGTTGGCGGTGGCTCAGCAATTTTAATAAATTCAAACCTATATTACGAGGAAGTCACCATGAAAGTAGATTTAATAAACGTCAATAAAGTAGCAATAAAAATAAAGTTTAAGTCATATACTGTCACATTTATATCTATGTATGTTCCCCCAGGAACCAAGTTATTGTTACAACAATGGAACAATTTCATAACATCTATAGAAAGACCATTTATAATAGGAGGTGACCTTAATGCTCACCACATTGCCTGGGGCCTAGACAACCAAACAGATATGAAAGGTAAAATCTTGATGGACTGTATAGACGATAATAATTTAATATTCAAAAATGATGGCTCTCCTACTTTCTTTAGGAACTTCTCGAAATCGGCAATAGACCTGAACATTTGTACTCCTGACTTAAACCACCTGATCACTTGGAAAACACTTCAAGACCTATTTGGTTCAGACCATACACCTATAAGAGTAGAGTTAGAGGATCAACCAACTCATACATATAATCCATATTCACAAAAGTGGAATTTAAAGAATGTCGACTGGAAATTATATGAACAGTATTCGGAAGATGTATTCTCTCAATTTAAAGATATAAATTCTTATGAACAAATTTTGCACAATATAAATACAACTGCATCCTACTGCATCCCCAAATTTAAAATAAAAAAACCGACTTCCAGAGGAAAATACTGGTGGGATTTAGAATGTGAAGAAGCAGTCAGAAGAAGACAGGAAAGTTTTTGTATATTCAAAGAAAATCCAAACCATGAAAACCTACTTAAGTATAAAAAAGATGATGCACATGTCAAGAAGATCACTAAACAAACTAAAAGAAATAGCTGGAGAGATTATGTGGGATCCCTAAATAGGTCAGTCCCTATTAAAGATGTATGGTCAAAAGTTAACCGAATAAAAAATAGAAAAACAAAGAACAAAGTCCCTGTTATTCTGTCGGAAGCTTCGTGGATAGAAGAGTTCCATCAAAATATCACACCGCCGTCTGCAGAATTAGTAATTCCTGATTTACAACTAAATGCTCTGTACGACTATCCAGAACCAATCCGTTTCCTAGTCAAACCATTTTCTGCCACTGAACTAAACTTTGCGTTGAAGAAAAACTCAAATTCAGCACCAGGTGCCGATAATATCCATTACTCGATGCTATCAAATCTTTCAAGAATTGGTAAGGCTGCACTACTAAATATATATAATGAAATTTGGATGCGCCGCATAAAGATTCCTGACGATTGGCACGTTTACACTATTATCCCGGTTTTAAAACCAGGAAAATCATCAAAGAATTGGGATTCTTACCGTCCAATCGGTCTGGCTTCCTGTATACTAAAAACATATGAGAGACTTATTAAAAACCGTCTGGAATTTTGGCTAGAAAAGAACGACCTATTACCAAGAAGTCAGTTTGGTTTTAGAAAAGGTAAATCCACACAAGATAGCCTCTGCCACTTTTTAATAGACATTTATAGTTCCTTTACTTATAAGAAAGCAGTTAGTGCTTTGTTCTTAGATATAAAAGGGGCTTACGACAACGTTAATCTTCACATACTATACGCGAAAATGTTGGAAATAGGAATACCCGAGATAGTAACATGGAACATCATTAACTTATACATTAATCGAGCAGTTCACGTTAGATTAAATGGAGATCAATCTAACTCCCGATACACATCTTTGGGACTACCTCAGGGTAGCATCCTAAGTCCTATATTATATATACTGTATACTGCTGACTTAGAAACTAAACTTCCTCAACACATAAAAATCCTACAGTACGCTGATGATGTTGCGATATATGCAGAAAATAAGTCAATAGATAGATGTAATAACTACCTTAAATCGACATTGAATATTATAAAAAAATGGGCTACCGATAATAACTTAACAATATCAGAGAGTAAATCAACCATTGTTACCTTCACTAAAAAACGATATGTTCCTCAAAGCCATCTACAATTTGATAATACTAGTATTCCTTATAAAACTTCAATAAAATTTCTTGGCGTATTTTTAGACTCCAAATTAAATTGGAAAGAACACACAAATTACATATTACGAAGAATGGAAAATGCAATGAATATCATGAAGACTGTAAGTGTCAGTAACTGGGGAGCTGATCCAAACATATCAATATTACTATACAGAAATTTGATAAGATCAATCTTAGACTATGGATCTATTTTTTATGGCTCAGCATCAAACTCTGTACTCCAAAAAATCGAGAGGATCAAAAATAAGGCACTTAGGTTATGCACTGGTTATCTTCGTAGCACACCTATATTGGTCATGGAATGTGAGCTTAATGAACCTCCACTTTCATTACGCAGGGAATACCTAAGTGAGAAATTTATAGTTAAAACAGCGGTTAACGATAAACTGCTATTAAATAAAATTGTTCATTTAACCACCTCATACCTAACTCATTATTACTGGGAAAAAAAGAAACTGCTTTTAGTTGTGGAAAGCTTCCTCAACGTTTCTAATTCCATTGGCGACATACACCAAATTGAACAAAGCTCGTCTCGAAAGCTAAATTATGAAGATTATTTATCTCCAGTTAACTGTCATTTAAGTAATATTCGTGCGACAGACTTCCTTACTAAAATAGACCACCTTCAGTGTGTACAAAAAAACTGGGGGAGTTATCAGAAATTATATACGGATGGTTCAAAAATGGAAGGAAAAGTTGGATATGCTATATATTACCCACAAAAAAGTATAAAAATAAACAACAGATTACCTGATAAAATGACAATTTTCACAGCTGAACTCATTGCAATCAAAGAAGCATACAAAATATGTATTAATCAAAAAGAACTCAATTATGTTATATTTACAGACTGCCAAAGCATTGTAAAGACATTGAAATACAATGTACATAATTTTGCAGAAAATTATATCATCAGTGACATCATAGCAATGAACAGTGAAGCTTTGAAATCGGGCAAAAATATAATATTGTGTTGGATAAAAGCACACATTGGTATAAAAAACAACGAAATAGTAGATGATCTGGCTAAAAAAGCAACAACGAAGGAATCCACTCTGCATACTTATCAACTTCCTATGGGAGACATAATTTCTATTATGAGATCTATCAAACGGACGAAATGGCAGGAACAATACAATAATTCAGACAAAGGAAATTATTACAAAAAAATCCAGCCTACACTTCCCATCAAGACATGGTTTAATCAAGTTTCCAACAAAGGCTTTATCAAAACTATTTGTCGAATAAGAAGTAATCACTGTCTGACTCCAGTCTACAAAAGAGAAATAGGACTTGTAGATAATGATGAATGTTTATGTGGAGAGCTAGCTGATCTACAACATATGCTATTAGAATGTCCTTTACATTTTATTGAAATATCAAACTTTTTTGCCAATCTAGTTCAAATTAATGTACAATTTCCTTTTAATCTTATATACCTTTTACAATCAAACAATCTAGATGTTTATAAAATTTTGTACAACCATGTTAATTGTTTAAAATTAAAGCTCTGAGAAAAAAAGAAAAAAAAAATAAAAAAAAAAAAAATAATTAAATAAAATAAAAAGTTACTAAGATCTAAACCTCCGCGAGGTTGAATCGGGTTTAGGTCTTAGCGCGATAAAAAAATATACAAAAAAAAAAAAAAAAAAAAAAAAAAATGTAATAAAAAAAATGTTAAAAAATATAATAAAAAAAACAGAGTAAAAAAAAAACAGTAGTACTAATAGTTTTAAATTTAGATACTAAGCATATATTTTGTAAAAGAGAGAATTCAAAACACATTGACTGGCCAGTTGGTTGCTTAAACCAGTGCCAATAAAACATAAACACACACACAGAAATATACATATGTGAAGTACCAGAAACAATAGAAGATGACAAAGAAAAACACAGGTTAGTAGAAGAATATCATAATCACCCGATGTTTGGAGGACACTTAAAGAAAAATACTAATAAAGAAGCTAAAAGCAAAGTTCAGATGGAAAAATTTAGAAAAATACGTAAGAAAATACGTTAAACAATGTCATAAATGTCAAATTAACAAACCGAATAGAACACATGTCAAAGAAGACGTGATATCGGACACTTCTTCGAAATCAAAGGACACAGAATACATATACACGAAAGGTCAATTCACTAGAAGCAATGAAAGCAAGGAAGACAAAAAAGAGCGGCAAGAAAAGAATAAGCTCAAAGCAACACCACAACACTTTGAAATAGGAGACCTAGTCCTGGTAAAACGGGAAGAGAATGGTAAGTTTGATAGTCTTTATGTAGGCCCCTTCACAATAACAGAGGTAAATAATGTTAATTGTAAGATCAGATTGGAAAACAATAACATCAGGGAAATACATAAGAATAGATTATATGCTTACAATCCGAGAACACAGTGAGTGACAGGTGAAACGGGAACAATGTCAATAACGAACATTTTTATTTTTTTTTGTATTTAATTATTATTTATAGGAAATAAAAAATGTATATATTGTATTTATTAAAACGCAGTAAGCAGGTGGTGGTACTAATAAAAGAAAAATTTTCTTCCTTTTCCGTAGTCAGAAAATTTTCGGAAGGAAAGGAAGATGTGTTGGGATACACGGCATCTCTTAGTAATCTTCTTATTAAAACAAATCCTTTTAATAATTTTAAATGTCTTTAGCAAAACAAACTACGTTTGTTTATAGTAAATACGATCGACCTAAATTAACACACATCAGTGTAACAGTTTAGGTTTGACCAAGGTCGGTTTGCAATAACAATAGTATTCATTATTTTTATAACCGAGTCGACTCAGCGCTTTTAACCAAAACAATGTTACTTTCATTATATACCAAAACAATAAACAGGAGAAGACTAATTATTATCTTCTAATTCCATTGCGAAGAGTAAGTCATTAATATTTGAGATCCCAAAGGGAAAACATCACAGCTACTGAGAACTAACGTACCACCAGCTATTTACCGTTAGTACTCTAACTTATAAAATAAATGCATCTACGGTGATACGAGTTATTTCATCAACCCTTATGGTAGGGGGTAACCAACCCCTAATTATCCAAGGTGGCTCAGAAGTTAGGAGCCACCATACATATAAAAAAAATTGTAATCGCCAATACTTATCAAACAGTTATTATTTTCACTGGAAATGTATTAGGAATCACATTAATCATAGGTACCAGCGAAATAACTTAACAAATAAGTATTGTGTAATAATATAACAAATATTTGCATTCAATAAATAACTAACAAAATATATAAACCATAACATTATTTAATGAATGTACCAATTAATGTGATGTTACGAATATATAGCCCAATAAATGACCGTTTTGAAGTGTAATTTTCAGGGACAAGTCCGAATTCCCTGAAAATTTGGATTTACGTTCTACTTACCCTCCACTTCAAAGTTGAATGTGTGCCGTTGGTTGCTCTTACTTGGGGGTGACAGTCACCCCTTCTCGGGGGTGAAAAGATATGCGTTCAAAATAAGCTTGGAAATGGATCAATTGATTGATTGTAAGGAACTTTCGTTCTATAGAGTTTTTAATATGTCAATACTTTTCGATTTATTTGCGATTGAAAATGTTTATTTTTCTACAAAAAAACTACGTTTTCAGACGGTTTTTCGCAAATAACTCAAAAAGTAAAAATATTTTATTGAAAAAAATATTCTTAGCAAAAGTGTAACTTATTAAAAAACCAAAAACGGTGTATCAGTCAAGTCTACAAACCGAGTAAAAGCAAAGTTGTAGCTCATGAAAAATACGTTCTTATTCGTCTAATTGAAAATAGAATATTTCAACGAGAAATCACCGAAAAATTAGGCAATTTTCGGGAAAAATGTATTAACATTTTTTAAAGTGTTTAAAAAAGCTATATTTTTGTTTGTTATAAAACTTTCTAATTAGCATCAAAAATAAACGATTTACGCGGAAAAAAAAGTTGACCCCTTTATATCTGGTAAAAAAAATCGTGAAAATCTCCCTCTATTTAGCACCATAAATAAAATTAATCATTACCGCTTTACCATTTACTTTACATGCATGTGTATTGTTTATATAATCTGTAAGTTTGATAGGTTTGGAATGGTTATTTTTGAAAAAAATTGGTTTTATAGTAAAAGATTTGCTTTTTAGCAGATTAGATCTTAATAATGATGATAGGAAGTATAATGCTTTATTCCACACAGCCATCCTTGCTGAGACCTCTTTTTATATGTCATCTGTAATTAACGCCCCCAACTATTTAAACTTTTTTACTACTTCGAAGTTGTGGTCATTAATAGTTATATTCTGCCTAACTCTTGGCCTTGGATTTTTGTTCTACTATTTTACTTCATGTAACTAGCATGTATTTCGTCTTCCCTTCATTTATTCGAAGGCTCTGACTGCCTGTTTCTTCCTCGAGTTGTGAAAACACCTCTCTCACGTACCTACGTCTCTTGTAGAATGAGCGACTGCACCTATATCATCAGCACATCAGCAAAGGCCAACGATAATTTTGATCCTCCCTCGATGTGCAAATCCTCTTGTCAGTTGAGATTATATTTTACTTATTGCATACTCTAAGGCCAAATTGAATAAAAACAGTGATAAGGGGTCTCCTTGTCGAAGTCCTGATGTTACACTGTCTTTTATATTTATTGTTAGTAATTTAAGACATTTTAAAACACAAAAATTAAAAGTAATTCAGGTACATTTATTGAGAGAGAGCCACAAATAATCCTTCTAAGAGCCACATGTGGCTCGCGAGCCACAGTTTGGCCACCCCTGTTCTATACCATAATGGAATTATCAACCGATCCCACACTAAAAACTCACCCTGTATATCAACTTTAAGCTATTAACAAATTTTCAGCTTGCTATTAACCCATGAGTTCCCAACATTGAGTAAACGCAACATTTTTTATTGTATTTTCTTTTTAAATGTATCGCTACTTGGAATAACATTTTTGTTGCTACATTTCAGTTAGAACAGAACATAAAATACAACGAAGACGATATAAAGTATGTAGAAGTAAGAAGGTATGGTACACAAAATGGCGAACAAAAGTAAATAAAACAAAATCATCTCAATTAACGTTTACAAACCGTCACAACACATGCCCACCTGTAAGAATGGAAAATGTACGAATACCAACAGTAACAGATGCTAAATACCTTGGCCTCCATCTCGACCGTCTTACTTGGAAAAAACATATACAGACGAAAAGAAGACAACTAGACTTGAAATTTCGGCAAATGTATTGGCTCCTTGGACGCAGATCAAAACTCAACTTCCAAAACAAAATTCTTCTATACAAAACAATACTCAAACCTATTTGGTACTACGGACTACACCTCTGCGGCTGTGCAAGTCAACATCACTCAATATCATCCAAAGATTTCAGTCTAAAGTTCTAAGATCAATAGTGGATGCACCATGGTATGTAACTAATCAAACACTTCATGAAGACTTAAATATACCTTTCATCAGAGAAGAAATCCATCGAGCATCTGAATCACAGAACGAGCGTACCATTCACCATGACAATGAGTTAGTAAGGGAATTATTCCATAATGGCCCTGCCACAAGGAGACTAGATTGAACCTGGCCTCAGGACCTATTTTAAAACTTAAACATAAATAGAATAAGATGATACATCATTGGAAATCTCTTCTTCATGCCCAAAAAAATGGAACAAATTTACTTAATACTCTTTTATTGATGTAGATAGAGATAGATAGATAGATAGATAGATTTATTTAACTACTTTACAAAAAAAAATTGTTTGTAGCAAGTCAAAATTACAAAGTCAAAATAAGGAATATAAAAATTACAAGGTATATAAAATCACAAGGTATATAAAACAGAAATATAAAACACAACTTATAAATATGTATCACAAACAAGAATATAGATTAACAAAAAATATTTTGTGTCACGGTAAGCATTTCAGTAGATGTTCTGCAATGAGTCATATATTCTTCCGAGCAATAAAAGCAATGTTTCAACAGATACCTTTTTATTACTTTTTTGAAACTGTAACAGCTTAGCTGTTTAATATCTTTTGGTAAAATATTGTAGTAGTTATAATTAAGACAATTTTTATCTGAAAGACGCAATCTAGAGCGATTTGTTCGTAAATAGTGAGAGTATCGCGTATTGTGAACGTGAACATCAGACTGCTTTGTTAAATGGGACCTTTTTCTGTGAATTTCAGTCAGAACTTGATATATCAACAGAGTGGGTAGCGGCATAATTTTTAATTTGATGAAGAGAGGTCGGCAATGTTCCAGATTACTAACCCCTGCTAAAATCCGGATAGCTTTCTTTTGCATCCTGAAAATTTGAAGAGCATTTGTTGAATTGCCCCATAAGATTAATCCATAGCTTAGGTGTGAGTGAAATAAAGAAAAATATGTCACCTTCAATGTCTCAAAGTTGACAACCCTTGCTAGTTGACGAATAAGAAACAATGAACTAGACAGCTTCGCCTTTACTTGTGAAATATGAGCCGACCAGTTCAATCGATTGTCTATGGTTATTCCTAATAGTTTAGCAGTGTCTTTGTCATCTGGATCGCCATGTAAACCACTTGCAGATATAATCAAGTCCTGCATTTTTTCAGTATTGAGTTTTAGTTTGTTCGCAGCAAACCATGTGCTAGATTTATCAGAGACTTCCTCGTAAGCCATTTTTAAATCCTCATTTTTATTACCTGATATTATGTATGTCGTATCATCCGCAAATTGTACTGATTTGTACGGAGATATGAAATGAGGCAAATCGTTGACATATATAATGAATAAAAGAGGTCCCAAGACCGAACCTTGTGGGACTCCATGTTTTACGGGTCGAAAATCGGAGAGATAACCTTTAGAGACTACAGCCTGGTGTCTACCACATAGGTACGAAGAGATAAGCTTAAGAGGGATACCTCTGACTCCATAATAGTTTAATTTGTGGAGCAAAATGTCATGTGAAACGCAGTCAAAAGCCTTCGACAAATCGCAGAGAGAAATTGCTATGCGATTGCCACGTTCAAGCCCCTCAATCACCTCGCTCACAATATTATATACCGCGTTTGTAGTAGAACGAGCACTTCTGAATCCATATTGCGAGTTGCTAAAATAACTTTTAGACTCAAAATAAGAATATAATTGTTGTTTGATCACCTTTTCAATCACTTTCCCGAATGTAGAAACAATGCTTATGGGTCTGTAATTGTCAGCTTTCGAGGAATCACCTTTTTTATAGATAGGTAGTACCTTTGAATACTTTAGTGCTTCTGGAAATACTCCAGTTGATAAAATTAAGTTAATAAGATGAGTGAAAGGTGTTAAAACTATTTGGTGAGTTTCTTTTAAAATTTTGCTATTAATTTCGTGAACGTCCTTACAATTGGAATTATTAAGAGATTTAATTATTTGAGAGATCTCATCTTCCACAACGGGTCGGAAACAAAAGGACTTACTCGGGGAAGGATAGTTTCTGTAACTGAAGAGGATATCGTTATTAATAGTGGGAAGGGATGTAATTATATTCTCTGCGATTGTAATAAAAAATTGATTTATTTCGTCTGGAGATAGATCTGGTTGTACCGAACTGGATCTTGTATTGCCTCTTTCGAAGTTTAATATTTTCCAGCAGTCTCTAGGTTTATTATTGGAGTTAGTAATAAAACCAGAGTAAGCCGACTTTTTAGCATTTTGTAACTGCCGATTATATTCATATTTTTGTTGTTTATATAGTTTGAAAATATCGGGATCCTTAGTGACATCTGCCATGTGTTTAATGAGAGAAAGATTAGATCTGTAAGACCTTAATTCGTCATTAAACCATTGCACGGGTGTTATTTTAGCAGTTTGTCGTACTTTTTTTAATGGAAAAAACTTTAATATTAAGTTATTATAAGTTTCAGTTAAAAAGAACATCAAGACATCGGGATCGTTATTGGTGTCATAGAAAAAGTCCATCTTTGTACTAGCTAGTGCATATTTAAGCTTCTGCAAACCAGAAGAAGTAATAGACCGTTGAAGTGATTGATTAGTGTCAACAACTTTAAGATCAGAATCAATAGATATAAATTGTGCTCGATGGTCAGAGAAACAAGGTTCAAATACGCCCACCCTGTAGATATTTTCAGAAAAGTTAGTCATAATGTTATCGATGCAACTACTGGATTGAGATGTGATTCTAGTATAATCGTTTATCGTTATTTCTAGACCAAAAGACATTAACAGATTTTGAATATCATAAGAAGAGTCAGATTTAATTTTAAAATTTATATTAAAATCCCCAAGTATAATCAGTTTGTCTGCTTTGTTAAGTAAGAATGCTATAACATTCTCAAAATTCACCAAGAACAAGTCACAGTCACCATTACCTGATCTGTATACAGTTAAAACATTGGTTCTCATTGAAGGTATATAAATTGCACAAAACTCTGAAGTTTGCTCTACGTTATATTCATTTAGATTAAGAGAAGAATACATAAGATTTTCTTTTACATAAATTGCAACGCCACCTTGCTTCTTTTCAACCCTACAGAAAAAGTTAGCTAGTGAAAAGCCGGAGATGTTAATTAATTTTAGATTTTCTTCAGTTTGCCAGTGCTCTGAAAAACATATGACGTCATAGAACTTTTTATCCGCAAGAAAAGCATTGATTAAGTAAATGTAGATTGTAAATAAACATAATTACATAAAAAAAAAGAAGTAAGAAGGAGCTGCTGAGTCAACTCACTAACTTAGCACTGACGGATTTAGATAATAATTAAAATTTTACATTTTTGGCTGTTTTGTATAATAATTCAAGTGAAAACATGCGTAGTTTCTCATAATCTATCAATATATGAGGGAAGGCTGCCATATTTTGGAAGACATAGATGTGCATAAAAGGAAAACCAATTAGGTTTAGATTCAAACTATGGTGTCTATGTAGTTCAAATGGTTATTTATTAAACTTTTACCATATGGTGGAAAAGCAAGTTCTTATGAAAACAAAGGGGCCAAGGAGAAATCGTTGTGCTGGATTGTCAATTATTTAGCGAAAATCCAACCATCGCTTATTTTTTGATAACTTCTTCCCATCTTACCAGGTATTAGGTTTCCTAAAAGAAATAGGATTTTACGCTACTGGAACAATCAGCAAAAACCGTACTTGTAGTAGTACGATGGAAAATGTAAAAAAATATGAGGAAAATATTGTGGTACTTACAATTTTTCTTACGATACTAAACAAAGTGTATTATTAGTTAGATCAGGGGCGGGCAAAGTGCGGCCCTCGGAAAAAAAGTGAATTATTTTCATTTAAAGATTTTTTTTTAATTATTGCTAATATTAATAATTATATAGATAATGCAGCTATTAACACTTTCGCAGCGGGTGATTTTTTCTCAAATTTTCCCGTAATTATCCCGTAACTACCTAGTAAGTGCAACAACTGACGGAGCACCAAATTTAAGAGGAGCAAATATTGTAATGTTGAGAAAACTTAAAGATTACGTTCATGAACAATTTCCAGAACATGATTTCATAATCCATCAGCAGGTACCTATTGTTCAAAAATGTTTTGCAAGTAGACAACGTCATTGTAATATTGTTAATTTTATTAGTTTAAGAGGATTAAATCATCATGCATTCATAGCATATTTAGAAGAGTTAGAGACAAAACATACTGATGACTTATAAATACCACAGTCATATTAACTATAGAAAAGGTTCTTAAAAGGTGCTGTGAGTTAGGGGAGGAAATTGCTATATTTTTAGATATGAAAAAATGCGACAAATTTGCTAAATTTATAAGTTTTGAACGCAAAATGAAACTTTTAAAATGAAACAGAAACTATTCACTGACCATATAAAAAATAAAGATTAGCTCAATAATTTCCCCCATTAAAACCATTAAATAATGTACCAGAAATTAAGGTTAAAATTTATATCTAAAGAAAAGCTTTGTAATTTGCTGACAGAATTTGAAAATCGTTTCTAAGATTTTGAAGATATATAATTTTCCTTATCACTCTTAACACTCTACATTGAACTAGAAATTATAGATTAATTTCCAATGCTGCAAAAGATCAATGCTGCTTTCGTGTTATTTTGTTGTGAATCGGTACTAGCATCGTATTTGTTTTAGTTCATTCAGATAAAGTCATTTATACGCATGATACTATAAATAACATGTTATTTATAGTATCATGTTTATACGCTCTCTGATGATACCTTAGGAGCTTGAAACCGGGTAGGGTGATTATGACACTCTCTGATTGAAATATAAGACGTTTCTAGTTTTCGTTTTACAACAAAACTATTAATTTTGAAAGTACATAACTCCAAGACTACTGTCTAAAAATTTCAGTTTGACCGGAGTAAAATTACCGGAAATACTGCATTTTTAATATCCCCACCTTCGACTCGCTTTGCAGCAGCTTGAGCGTAGTGAGAAACATTCAACAGTTGTTCCCTTCTCATTTGTAAATTATTCCGCGATTCAAAAACATTTTCCGGTATGCATCACTTTACTACGATTTGACAGACAAAAAAGTTCCAGTTTTTCTCAAAACTGCTTTCCGCACAAAAACCAATTCAACTAAAAATCTAACTGAAAAGCTACTTGACAGATCCACCTGAAATTTATCATATATTTTATCAAAAACTCAAAAATTGTCAAAATAGTAATTTTCTGTGAAGAAAATTCACAAAAATATGCTTAAAATTGTTGATTCCATACCATAGCCCCCCCTAAACAAAATTAATAAAAAGTTGAAAATTCGAACATGTTAGGTAACAAATATAGCGGCCCTCGGTAATAGACCAAAAACATTTTGTGGCCCTTCTAACCCCAGCCAAAAGTGATAGCTTGATATAATCAACATATATGGGTGGTGTTGATTTGCACAATAATGGCATATCTACTTATAAAATAAAGGTAAAGGGCAAGAAATAGTGGTGGCCCATTTTATAAATGTGGTTGATAGTATTATTGTCAATGTCATAATTAGATTTTAAGTCTTACATAGCAGTTACCCTAATGAAAATGGAAGTACCTACTGCTGATCAAGATAACATCCAAGGAGAGCGTATATCGGTTTGAAATGATCACATCAAGAATCATACAAGACCCAATTGTGGACGACTATCCAGAAACAGTTTGTTGTCATGAAATTATACTTGATAATGTAGTTCATTTCATTACAGAGGAAGAAAATAAAGTAAGAAGAAGATGCAAACAAGCAAAAGTACAACTGTATACAGTCGGAAAAATGAAAGAATACCCATGAACGATCACAGCAATCACTTATTTTATATTTGCTGTCTTTTTCTATCAATAACAAACGTTTGTTATAGAAACAGATAGCAAATACAAAATAAGTGATTGATGTGATCGTTCATGGATATTCTTTCATTTTTCCTACTATATATGTGTGTGAAGTGTAAAATCCATCTAAGTACATCCAAACTACTTTGAACAACTTCACAGTAATTAAAAATTAAAAAAAAATTGTTCTGGGAAATCCCAACGTTGCGTACACGCAACATTTTGTTTTGAAAAAAAGTAAGAACTTTTATTTTTTTTACCTTGATACATGACTGTTAAGTATACAGCTTTCCCTTGATAATCGGACAGGTATGGGATCAAAGGGGTGTCGGATTACCAAAAATGTCCGGATTACTGAATGTGATTATATATTTGGCATTGTTTTGCTAGCAGTAGCCTACAATATTCTTAAATTTTATGAGTAAAATGCTACCCAGATCAATATGCACATGAAACATCCATTTCAGCTAACTAAAACATGTTTATTATATCAGGTAAACAAGAAATATGGAAGCTAATACCTTCAATTTATGTCACGACAGGTCTCAGTACAAGCAGACACAGCAGCGACCTTGACGGGAGGTGCATCTACCTTACTGAGCGTGTCGGATTGCAAAACGTTGGAGTATCAAGTGTGTATGTACTGTATTCTTAGCAATAAAATGTAATAAAAAAACACAATTTATTTTTTTTTCTTAGCTTGGAACTAATGGGTTTATCAACTTTTTTGGTACTAGGGATCCAGGCCTAAGTTGACGGACATAAAATGTTTAAAAGAAAACAGCCCCTGTCAAAATCGAGAGTGAGCGAACTGATTCTCATTAAACTGTTGCCCTAAAATCCACATGAGAAATAAGCAAAGGGATCCATATACGTATACATTTTTTTACCCTATTAGGCTGTTTTTTATAAGAAAAAAATGTTATAACACATGAGGTCATACCTTTTCATGATCGAGAACTTGAGAATATGTTAACAATTCTCGACAACCATCAAATCTGTTAATACATTTAAATACAAAATTTTCAGCAATTTTTCCATATAGGGATTCAACACCTACTCCTTGTTTTTGATGTTTATCCCTCATTACACATCGTCCACATTCTACATATCTATTTGGATAAACTGTTATGGGTTTCACTGATAAATATTTATGGCAAAATGTACAAATTAATGCGTCTAACACTTTATCGGGAATTATAAATGCCATAACAATATTATAATGTATAATATGAAAAACTTGTCGAGACAAAATGGAATCACTCTTCAAAAATTTATATACATTAGATGTGACTTAGATTAGAGTCTCAAAAACACAAGAATCTACAGGTCGAGCAAGTCTCGTAAATTTCACGATTGCGAGCCACGCTTCACGCAACCGTGTTTGCGTACTTGTGTTTCGAGTTGCGTGGTCGTGCGGAGTTACATTTACCAATTCGCGCAATCGTACTTGAGACGCTGTGTCAGGTGAGGTGTTTGAAAATTTGTGTAACTTGATTGCTTGATTCTGACTCGCATCTATTCCCAAACCTAATTATGTCATTTGTCATTAAATCCAAATTGTCAAAATGTAAACGTAAAGAACGTAAACGACGGACGTAAACAAACTACTCATAACCTAGAATTAAAATCATTAAAATTGAATAATATGAAATGAAATATGAAGTTTATGAAGATAAATTAATGATGAAGACTAAAATATTATAAATTATAATAAACACAGGAAGATTTATTTGTTTGGATTTAAAGTTGCCCTATACTGCATTCTTTACTGTTTAAATTTAACTGACCTTTGTGAATTAAAATCGAGATGAACTAATTAGGAGTTTGTAAACAAATCATAAACCCCGAGAATGGCAAAGAACCTGACCAGACAGTTTTATTGGATTCTTCTCATCAATCAAAAATAATACAACAATCCCAGGCTAGAATATCCTGTATTGTATAACAAAATAAGTAAGTTGGGAAGTCTGGATCCTTAGAGAATAGGGCGAATAGATGAATGGAAAGTGGACTGAGTAAGCAGGTTCTACCCTTCATTAATTGACTCAAAACCAAGGAAGCTTAGGAATGGCAAAATCAGGATCAAAGTGAAAGCACATTAATCAGCATAAGCAAGTGTTGGAGTTATAACTTCAAACTATAAGTTGTTTGTATATGTTAGTGTTTTATTGGCTGAACACAATAAATTTTTAGTTTATCAAATACTATTTTATTATTCGAGTCATAAACCATACTAATTTTCATAAATTTTGCATTTTGTGGTGACATTCAGTTAGGAAGATATTCATTCCATGCCTTGATAGCTAAGAGAGGATCTTTATAAGGTAAACAAAAAATAAAATCCTGAAACTGTCAGTCAGCTTTTAATTAAAATGAAATATTTTCTTCAAAAATACACTTCGAATAAGAGAATCTTTTTTTCATAAACACAGTTTATCCATTGTGAATGATACTTCAGGGTTCCAAGTGAATAGCAGATTTCAAATTCCCCGACTTTTTCCTCACCTCGTTATTGATTCATTTTCAATATTTATTTTAAAAGTTGATGTTCATAATAATTAACATAGTGTATTATACTGCCGTCCTAAGCCAAAAGGGTGTATCTCAAAAGTTTTCGATTTTTATATTATGGTTCTTAAGGACCCCTAATACAATGTTTAACCTATTTCCTAAGCGAAAAAGATGCATTTTAACTCCATAGTGCCTAAAAATTGGTAATAAAATTAGACGCATCTATACGAGTGCTTGTAAAACTGATAAATCACAGTAAATCGAAAACTTAAAATATTGCGAATAACAATGGACAAAACATAGACTAGGTATTTATAAAATAAATATTGCTTTCTTAATTGGGCGAGTTCCACCTCTATTTGCTTCTTTTCAAGAGTAAACTACTATATTGCCTATGTAAAGTGAAAAAATAAATACAAGATGTTCAAAACATGGGGGCTTCTACTTACCATTTGGCAAGTACCTGTATGTTCATACCAATAAAGAAATTTTTTAGTGATGACCCCAACATAAATTGCCTACATATCCAGATTTTATAGGATTTTTCGAATTTTAAAAAATACCCAAATATACCATAAATTCCCTGACTTTTCCTTACCCTCTAGAAAATTCCCTGACTGTTCCATGTCACTTTGAACCCTGTAATTAGATTTAAAAAATACATTTCGAATATTAGTTATACACTAAATTGGTAAATAAAAAAACATCTTTATATACATTCTAAAACATACAAATTTGGTACAGTTAAAATATCTTCCAGAGAACGTTTTATAAAGAAACACTACTAAATACTAAAATAAGTCTTCATTTGATAAATTTTCTTGCTCAGAAGATTTTTTTGAAACGTTTATTTAGCAATATATTAGTTATAATTATAAACATTCTAACAATGAGGGTCCTTGGGGTTTGAAGTAAAAAAAAATTGACATTAGAGAGGTCAGTCCAATGACTGGACCTAGTATGGAACAAACATGACATTCCGATAATATGCTACATAGGAACATAGATTTCATATTTACAAACAATACATATCTTATCTAAAATATAAACACAATTACGATGAGATAGAAAACGTATTTATAGATCAGGTCCAGGCAGTTTGTTGACTATTACCAAGCAAATTTATTGCCAGGGCATTTGGATGGCTTTCTAGGCGTTTTATGTACCGAACACTGCACTGAACTATCACTTCACTGATCGTTGGTATTTATAGCTCACAATAAACGTCTGTTTGACACGAACCATGGGGCGTCTGTTATAGAGTGTAATCTTTCCATTATGGATATGTTGGATTTTGCTGCTGTACCCCAAAGCTGCATCCCATAGGTCCAGACCAGTTTGAGTATTTTATTGTCTACCAACAGTTTGTTAAGTATAGACAACTTCGATGTTCTGTCCAGGATCCAACATTGTTTACGAAATTTTAAGTTCAACTGTTGGTGCTTTTTCCATATATGGGTTCTCCATGTCAAAGTTTTGTCTAGGTGCATTCCAAGGTATTTAACTCTTTTAGTTTGTGGAATTGTTTTGTTATTTATTTCTATATTAGGCAATATTTTGTGACATTTTGTAAATATGATATGTTGTGATTTTGATTCATTGATCTTTATGTGCCATTTCTTTGTCCACTTTTCAATGTCCCTAATATGACTTTGAAGATATACAGTATCTGTTGCGGGATTTTCATCTGTGACTAACATAGCTGTGTCATCTGCGAATGTTGTAGTCGTTACATTTTCGTTTGTTGGTATTTCTTGTGTAAATATCAAATATAATATAGGACCCAGAGCATTACCTTGAGGGACTCCAGATCGTATAGGGTAGATTTTTGATATATCTGCTTCATGCTTGACATGGTAGTATCTTCCGTCTAAATATGTTTTCAGTATAGTAAACATTGAATCAGAAACATTTATTTTTATTTTGAAGAGCAACCCTTCATGCCAGACTTTATCAACAGCCTGATTAACGTCTAAAAAAAGTGCAGAACAGTATTTTTTTCTTCAAAAGCTTTATTTAGTAGTATCAACTCCTCTATGAACGTGTTCTACTGTTGAATGCTTCTCTCTGAAACCAAACTAATGATCCGGAAAAAGATTATTATCAGTTATTATCTTCATAAGTCTTGTCGCTAATAGCTTCTCAAATAGTTTAGCTAGTACTGGTAAGAGACATAAGAGGTATGTTAGTGAGGTGGTTTACCAGGTTTATGGATCATCATTATATCAGCAATTTTCCATTGCTGATTTGGTTGCACAATTGGTACAATTTTGAGCCTTGGTGCGGTGTTGAAAAGTTGTGTTTTCATACCTACACCTTTATCTGGTAACTCTTTTAAGATAGTTCCTGTTATAAGGTCATAGCCTGGAGCTTTTTGGTTTTTAATAAATATTGAACAGTATTTTTTACATCTCTTTTTGTTACTGGTTTAATTTGCTCACTTGGCTGTTGGATTGTTGCTAGACTTTCAATAGTTTCATCTTCTTCAGCACTAGCAGAGGGCAGAGGTTGAAAAACTTCTTCAAAATATTTTTAAAATGCCTTTCTTGATATGTTCTCAACCACAAGCCATCTGGATTTCTTAATGCTGGTATGTGTTAGCTGGGCTGTTTTAATTTCTTGGTGGCCTTTCAAAGTGAATAATTGGTATCTGCTGTTGGTGTTAAATAAGATAATTTTCGATTTAGGAGTTTTTGTGCTGTAGTATTGTATTTTTGAGCTGTCTTTAGGTCTATTATTGTAGTTTATTTTGTCTTGATGCTGCCTTGTGTTTTGCCATATCTTTCTTAGTCTCCTCTTCTCTTTAATTTGGTTTCTTATATTAATAGGACAGTTTATTTTATTCTGTGTATCTTTACATTCTAGAGTGGCATTTCAGGCAGCAGCCATTTCAAGTTCATCTTTTGTTTTTAGGGAAATATTAAGGTATGATATACTTATATTATATAACAAAATATAATGGAAATTAAATTAAATATTAGAAAATATAATGAAACTTAAATATAAGAAAATAGTAGTTAAATAAAAACTTTAAAATCAAAAATCAAACAATCTTTACAGCTGTTTATATTTGAATTCAATGACATTTGACTTTGACAATTTGAATTCAAATGACAAATGACATAATTAGGTAAGGGAATAGATGCGAGTCTTGATTCTGTGGTGTGAAGGTGGTTAAACTTTTGTTTTATTTTTTTTTGTTTTGTTTTGTTTGTTTTTGTTGTTGCGAATATATCGCAGAAAGTTTTTAGATGAAGTAATTGTATGATGAAGATAACACAGAAAATACAAAAGGGCAGCATACTTTGCAAAACAACTGTTACAATTTGAAATCAACAATTTGTTAAGTTGTTGTCTTGCAGGTAAAAAAAGTGACTTTTTAAAAAAATTATATCTTGGAAACTAAAAATTATTTTTATTTATAATTGAAACATGTAAAAGTATAGTACTCTCAAAAAAATTTCAGCCAAAAATATTCATTTTTGTAGAGTTGACTGCAATTTTTCGACAACAGCCCTTTTTTGCGGTGAGCAGCATAACAAGTCCAGTCTCATCTGAAATCAAGGTTTCTTGTAGTTTATACCTCTGGCTAGTGAATGAACAAAGGATTTTTTATTAGATGAGGTCATTTTTGTTTTATAAAAAAAACTACTTTAAAAATGAGAAAAATTGGGGTCAAAAATGTGTTTAAACTTATGTAAAATCTTCAAATTTCATTTTTTTTTAATTCCTTCGTTCATATTCTAGCCAGAGGTATAAACTACAAGAAACTTTTTGATTTCAGATGAGACTGGACTTATAGTTATGCTGCCAACGCAAAAAAACTTAAACTCTACAAAAATGAATATTTTTGGCTGAAACTTTTTTTGAGACTACCTTAAGTACTATACTTTTACATGTTCCAATTATAAATAAAAATAAATTTTAGTTTTCGAGATATAATTTTTTTTAAAAGTCACTTTTTTTACCCACAAGACCTATGTAACCCCTTAAAAAAATGTTTGGAAGAATATGTTTGATGGCCAAGATGCATACATATATTTAGAAGGAAAGTTCCTGATTTCTGTAGTATAATACATAATACCGAAGAGGAAGTAGCCCTAAGCGCCGGACTCCACTTGCGATTTGTAGTTGTGAAGATTGAACACATTCTTTCAAATAGAAGTCAATCCATGATTATTTAGTCACAAATGGATTGACTTGTATTTGAAACAATGTGTTCAATCTTCCTGATTACAAATCGCAAGTGGAGTGCGGCGGTAATAACACCAAAATATTCCATATAGGTCCATAGAAGGTACACAGACATTGAAAAATTCCTGGAATATCCCCGAAAACATGTTCCCTGAACATCCCAGGAAAATCCTGTGTCAGCATTTTAAACATTACCTGAATGTCTTATTGGAACATTCCATGAATGTCCACGAATGTTCTCTGGACATTCAAAATATATTTTGTAGACATTCCCTGGATATACCAGAAATACAGTGATGAGCGCTCAATAACCGGCAAAATAGCACAAAAGATGTATTAAGTAGTGAGATAAAAAGACATGAAACTAGTCGAGCTGGGAAATTTAGCGATATTAACTTATACATTTAGATTGTATTGATTGTGTACCACCTTCAGACGTATCAGACGAGTTTGGAAACTACCACTGTCACAGTGACAGTTTTAGTTGACATACTCCTCCGATATGTGTAAAGGTGGGATCAATATAACGTAAATTTAAAGGTTAATTTCGCTAAATTTCCCTGCTCGACTAGTTTAATTTCTTTTTATCTCACAACTAAATATGTTGCCCATATTTTGCCGGTGATTAGGGCACTCATCACTGTACATCCTTGCTGATGTGACAATACCTCCTATCTGTTTTTTCATGAGTTTTGTATGAGAGATGGAAAAACATGTTTTAAGGTCACCTCCTGTGTTCATATGTAAGTTTTGACTTGTTTTGTAGTTCATAGATAGTTTAATTTACTACAAAACAAGTCAAAAAATATATGAAAACAGGAGGTGACCCTAAGACAAGTTTTTAGTCTCTCTTACAAAACTCATGAAAAAACAGATAGGATGTATTATTACATCACTGACGATATGTGGCCATACCAAATAATACATCCTTGATAAATATAAACATTTTTATTGAACAAAATCTTTTCATACATTTTTTTAATGCAATTTACTGATATTCCTAAATATTTCAAAAAAATGTGTCACATTTGCTTTGTAAACCTTTCTTTTGCCTTTCGTAGCCACATATTCCGTTTCCTTCCTGGTTTTTTGTAGACCACTTCTCTCAGCTGATTCTAAAAAAAATAAAATAAATGGTAATTTTTCTATCCTTTACAATTAACAATCAGAAGAAATATTATTTACAGATAATGATATGCATAATAATAGGTTTGTTCTAGCATCAGTTTGAAACCATCAGCGAATAGTGGACCAGCGCGAGTAGAGGGGATCGCACTGGTGACTGTATTATGTTCTTTTACTGACCAACTGTTTGCTGATGGTTTTTGACTAGTTTGACTGTTTGCTAGAACAAACCTAATAATAATGAATATTTTGTATTTTGACAATGACATCTGATGTGGAAGTCAAAACAATAATAAAATTATTTTTTCAAGTTAACTTTCACATGCGCGTCTTAAAATTGTACTTTTAATACTTATATCATAAATAACTATTAAAACTATCTTAAGAGGAAACAGTATCGATCAACAGGTAGCGAAAATGTGTTCCAAGATTGCGGCTGTAATTTTGAATATTTTTTCGAGATATTTGGCACACATATTCGTAATATAATAAAGAATGGCGGTACAGAGCCCAATTTGAAAAATATATTAATATGTGGAAATTACTCTGTAATTAAATACAATATAAAAAAACGAGTTTGTACCGCCATTAAGAAGAACAAAAAAATACACTTTCTTCAAATACAACTTTTTTATCCGATTTTGTGTTATTTTGGAACTACTAAAATTTTTTATTTCATTAGTAGTTCCAAAATTACACAAAATCTAGGCATCCGATAAAAAAGTTTATTTGAAGAAAGTGTATTTTTTTGTTCTTCTTAATGGCGGTACAGGCTCGTTTTTTAAATATTGTATAATTACAGAGTAATTTCCACATATTAATATATTTTTCAAATTGGGCTCTGTACCGCCATTCTTTATTATTTTACGAATACGTGTGCCAAATGCCTCGAAAAAATATTCAAAATTACAGTGACAATCTTGGAACACGTTTTGGCTACCTGTTTATCGCTACTGTATTACCTTAAAACATTGTAATTTGCTAAACCAGTATATTTTACTCTACTACTACTCTACTAGCTACCTCATTTTCCACTGTTTCTAAAGACTTGTTTACATGGGTAGAGTTTTGAGGAGAGTAGAGTAGTGGTAGTACTCTACCAAAAATGGCTTGATACCATTCACATGAGGAGAGTACAAGTATAGTACTGATGCTAGTATAGTGAAACCGATTTTTGTATTTTTAAACACTCTTGATTATAAGTGCACCTTAAATTCTTAATTTTTTGCTTAAGCTCGTTTACTCCAAAGCCCCCTTTGCCATTCTTTCGACGATTTCATCCTCCGCAGCTTGCTGCAAACTTTTATTTCTGTAGTTTACACTACCTAAATTCCATAAACACTGGTATTCGCCATATTATAGCTCTACAAGTTTTAAAGTTTCATCTTCGGTGAACTTCATTTTCACTATTTACACAAAACACAATTCCAGCCAGAATGACAGCGCCCCCATGTACTCTCCTACCTACTCTATTCTGCCATAATTGAGCGTGTTCCATGGGTAGAGTGTGCAGCCGAGTAGACATTTTGGCAGTAGTGGTGGTCATAGAGTAGTTACTTTGCCATAGGTTGCTAGTCACTCTACTTTAACTCCAACTATACACTCTACCAGCTATTCTACTGTGCTGAGCATTTTTACAGGTAGAGTTACTCTACTCTATCAAGTACTTGCATCATTACTCTACCCTTGTAAACAAGTCTTAAATCTACTGAATGAAAATCTACTTAAACTTAATCTACTCTTAATGAAAAATGTCTAAAATCATTTACCCACCTAGTATTATTGTAGAATTTAAGACAGTCCAGTGCCTTATAAATAATTTCAATATGAATATTTTTCCCTTTAATTCTCCTTTGATACCACTCCATTTTAGATTTTGGGGAACTTATTTCATTGTGTTTATAGACCATATTTATTGAAGGAACCCAATCTGGAGATTGTTATTATCGATTTTAACTATTTAGAATGGGAAATAAGCCACAATATTATTAAAAAATGATTTTTATTAACGTTTCGACGCCCAAATCGGGTGCCGTTGTCAAAATACAAAATACTATTAAAATATTATTAAAAATCATTTTTTAATAATATTGTGGCTTATTTCCCATTCTAAATAGTTAAAATTGTAAAAATGCCACAAGAAAATAGCTTCAGAACAACATTGTTATTATCGATTAAGTCGGCTGGTTTTCCTATAAGATTAAAATGTTAACATCTTCAAAAATCGTTACTGTTGTAATTGTAACTTACCAGATATAAAATGATTACAGCAGACAGGACAGGAAAATTTTCATTTCGCTAGTAAAACCTGTACATTGTATTGCATTTAACCATTGTTGTCTCTCAGATACCTTATTTAGTTCAGTTTAAAAGTGAACTTTATCTTGACTTTATCACAATTACTTTGCATTTAACACTTCAAAACACAACACCAATGAAGCATATTATCTTTCTAAATTAATACTTCCAGAGAAAATGTTAAATTAATCTTTGTACAACACAAAATTACAAAGAAATACAACTAAAATTATCTAAAACTCATTAAAATAAGATTTATCTTTTACACCCAGTAGCCATATTGACATATTGATTTAATTTTGAAAACGATTATATTTAAATTTGGTAAATATAACTCCGCACAACCACGCAACTCGAAACACAAGTACGCAAACACGGTTGCGTGAAGCGTGGCTCGCAATCGTGAAATTTACGAGACTTGCTCGACCTGTAGATTCTTGTCTCGAACACTGAAAAGTCTAGTGTCTGAACTTGATGACGTAAAGCGTCGTGAACCACGCACGTCGTGAACGTGGTCGTGAACTGAAAAGTCAGTGAAGAAAAAGAAAAGTGAAAAAAGGAGAAAATGTGCAATTCCTGTGCTATTCTTGTTCTCATGATCATTTTTCAGTGCGTCATTAATTATGACGTCATATACTGTATTGGGTGTGTCGAGACTTATTTCATGTAATTATTGACGAATCTGACAGATGCCAGAATCATACTTAGCCATAGGTGAAAAGCTTGTGGAATTAAACTAATTAGTAATTTAGTAGATTTGATTTTTTATAGGTATTTTTTATAAAGGGGAATACAATTAAAAAGTAAACAATATTGTTAATTAAATTTATAAATATGGAAACATTAAAAAATGACACAAAACTATCCATAAACTGTGTTTTTATCTTCTTCTCTAGGTGCTGTCTCCGCTTCAAAAGTTGGCAATCATCAGAGCGATATTTATTTCTAAAACCGCGGTTCTAAATAATTCATTGTTATTACATCCAAACCAGGTCCTAAGGTTCTTCAGCCATGAGTTACGTCTCCTTACTATGGATCTTTTTCTTGCAAAATGACTTATTAGGATATATTTATTCTAACGAACTAAATTCTAAACCAAAATACAAAACTAACTTTTAACGAACTAAATTCTAAACCAAAACACAATATAATGCACAAAAACGTTATGAAACACAAGGGAAGTTGATATGTCCTTAAGTACCTTAACCATTGTTTAATTAATAAGACCACTGTCGATGGAATAATTCATATTTATTACTAATATGTTATTCAATACATTTTACATTCAGTTTTTCTATAACTACACTCTTTTCCCCGTTGTTCTCTCCCCTACCTGTCAGTCCGCATGGAACATCACCGCAGAACAGTAAGTGCCAGATGGCCATCTCTCTCAGAGCTACCAACTCACTTTAAGCTGTGTTTACACTTAAAACATCCCAACTTATCAGAAGTCGAATTCGAAATTTCAAAATGACAGGTACACAAACTACTGACCTGAATAATAACCGTCACTTGACTCTTTGACACTTCTAAAAAATGGCCAAAATGGACGAAGTTTTCGTCAAATGTTCGTAATACGTGTATTTGATTGGCTAGAAAAAACGCGCATTCTAAATATCAACGAATCAAACGTAGGTTAGGAATAGACATCTTATGTATATAACCATTGTAATGCTGCATTATTTTTGTGTTTAATCACGGAGCTACCGCTTTTTCCGTCTCATCTAACTTAATGCATTAGAGAGAAATCGAAAAACTGTGACGCACTGAAAAATGATCATGAGAACAAGAATAGACGAAAAATTAAAACATGTTCTATTTTTCATGCTATTTTGATGCAAGTCCTGTCAAAATTCATGTTGCCAATATGACAAAATCTATAGTTTAGAAAAAAACTTAACCTTATTGTGTAAGTTTAAATGGTATTTACTTGATGTAGTAATTTGTGATTTATATTTGAATATATTTAATTATGTACTGAAATTTCCAAGTGAAATATCTAAAGTTAATATTTTGATATACTATTTTGATGCTATTGGCAACAATGAAAGTGGTATCCAAAATTGCACAGAAATAGCTCTGATGTAAAAAGGTCAAGCTAGGCAAGAGATATGCCATGCAAGACGGATTTGCATAGCATGAAACTTGCATAGCCTTGATGTAAAGCTGCTTTTAAAATAATTTTTATAGTTAATTATTATTGTGAAAGCTTTAGGTCTTCCTTTTATTTTTAATTTTGGACGGTAATACCATTGTTTAAGAAAGGAGTCTAGTTATACAATGATAATAATTCACTTATTCGCTCCGAGCGTTAACAAAGTGTCAAAGCAACCGACCTGCTCATGGTGGCGGTTTTTTGAAATTTTATAAGGACGCTATTTGTGTATGTTTAAATGAGACATTTAAAAAAATGCCGTGTCACACTAGTGATATTACGTATTAATATAAACAGAAAATAAAAACGCACTATAAATTCTTCACTTTCCAATATTGATTATCAGTTTGATTTTGTATGCATAACCTCACTATCGCAGTTTATGTCAATAAATATTTATTAACGAAAAAGAAAATATTTTGTTGCACTATAAATTACAGTATAAATTAATAACTAATGAATTTTAACAATTGTATTCGGTTATTATCACTACAAAATAAAATATTCAAGTTTAACAAAATAATCCCATAAGACTCAATGTTAAAACGTCCTTACAAAATCTGACAGCGTATCACGTGACTGTACGTAGAGGGGAGACGCACGGAGCCAATAATTAAAAAAATATATATTAATTTATAGACTCTTATCTTTTTCACACGGTTTTAAAATGTTGTTAAACTCATTAAAAGAACTAAATAACTGTCCACACTCCATAGTTAATTTAAAAACAAACACTAAACAAAATAAAAAATAAGAAATCTCTTTGCTAATCAATATAGTGTAAACACAACGCGATTAGACAAATCCTAACACTCTGACCCTCGCGGTATATTCGCTCCGAGCGTTTAACAAAGTGTCAAAGCATAATCGACCGACCTGCTCATGGTGGCGGTTTTTTGAAATTTTATAAGGACGCTTTGTGTATGTTTAAATGAGATATTTAAAAAAAATGCCTTGTCACGCTATTGATACTATGTATTAACATAAACAGAAAATAAAAACGCACTTAATCTGATATAAATTCTTCACTTTCCAATATTGATTATCAGTTTGATTTTGTATATATAACCTCACTATCGCAGTTTATGTCAATAAATCTTTATTAACGAAAAAGAAAATATTTTTGTTGCAGTATAAATTACAGTATAAATTAATAACTAATGAATTCTAACAATTGTATTCGGTTATTATCACTACAAAATAAAATATTCAAGTTTAACAAAATAATCCCATAAGACTCAATGTTAAAACGTCCTTACAAAATCTGACAGCGTGTCACGTGACTGTAAGTAGAGGGGAGACGCACGGAGCCAATACCTACTTACCACAGCATACACGCGACTCAAGTTAGCGTGTATGCAAAAAAACCAGTAAAGGCCCCGTCTCACCATCAAATAATTGACAGTTATTTGATCAAACTTGACAGTTAGTGACACAAAGTGACAGTTAGTATGTATAGTTTGTGTCACTAGTCAAGTTTGATTAAATAACTGTCAATTATTTGATGGTGAGACGGGGCCTTAACAGTGCACGCTAAATAGTGACGTCACTGACGTGATGACGTTTCGCGTGTACCTAATTTTTTGATTTGCGTACACGCTAGCGTGTACCTAGACACAGCGATATATATACTCCATCTAATTTACTTACCGTTGCACGTCATCCGCGTCATAGCCCGAGACGTCACATATGATACCAACACGAAATATTTAGGCGGTAGGTGTGAGCGTCATAGCCCCGTATTCATAGTCGGTACTCAAGCTGTACTTGAGGTCGTGCTCAGGCAAGTCGAACTTATTAAGGCTGTATGACACTATACATTTTCTTGTATCATTTCTAATATCGTTTCTGATATGTCAAAAAAATGCATAGTGTCATATATAGATACAAGAAACGATATCAGAAACGATACAAGAATTTGAGTCCAAGGCTGTATGACACTATGCATTTTCTTGTATCATTTCTAATATCGTTTCTGATATCGTTTCTTGTATACATTTTCTTGTATCATTTCTTGTACGTACATTTGTGCCCTGTATGACACTATGCAAGTTCTTATATCGAAAATTGTATGAAATTCGGCACGTGATTGGTCGAAATTTTGTTTGTCACCCTGTGTCACGTTATGGTAGTACTGCATCTACAGACACAGCTGATTTTAAATATTTTATAAAATTTATAAACTTTTATATAATTAACATTTTAATGTTAACCAGAATTTTACGTTGACTGAGGTTGATTATTTGTGTTTTTATTTTGTTTTGATATTTGTGCTAAAATATTTGCATTAGAATTATCTTCAGTTTGATCCAAATTAGGAACTATTGTATTTTCGTCTATTAAAAAATTATGCACCATGAAACCTAAATTTATAGTTTGAACTTTACTAGGAGCTAAATATATGGTTATTAGTAGAACAGTAGTCCATACCAAACGGTATATTAAGTATCAATAAAATATTTATAAATAATACCTACAAAAACACAAATAAATTCATCAATACATTATCCCATTTTCATTTCAGCCGCCATTATGAGAAGTAATTATGACATTTTAGATGTTTTACCAGATGTTTTTACTCATAATGGCGGCTGAAATGAAAATGGGATCATGTATTGATGAATTTATTTGTGTTTTTGTAGGTATTATTTATAAATCTTATATTGATACTTAATATACCGTTTGGTATGGACTACTGTTCTACTCTTAGAATATAAAAAAACAGGAAGGAGTCTTTCATATATCAACAACACCTTAAATTTCTAGCGGAACCGGCCATCCTTGAACGTCTGTGGATGACTCATAAGCATAGATTAATAATATAGTATTACCGGATAGATAGGCAACTCACTGTAAAAATTTGGTTCCTTTCGCCACTTGCGACCGTAGTGTTAACTAATCACCATTTGGCGGGAAATTTAAATGGACAAGCATTAATTTCATCCGTTCAGCGCCTCTTGCGGGCCCTTTCGTTACTAATTAAAATATCTTCTTATAATCTCACCTATATTATTAAAATAAAATACCAGGGCCCTGATTCTAATTCATTTCGACAGTCGCAATTTCATTTCGACACCGCCATGACAGCCGCAGAATATAGCGATTCTTATTCATTTCGATATTAGTTACAACTGGGGATATTAATCTTATCATGTTGAGACTGCTCAGAATTTGGGTTGGCGCTCCCGTTTATTGGAACTTGTTGATAGTCTGGGAAAATTATCGAAAAAATGCCATTGTTGGGAAAAATTATTTACCAGCTATTTTATTGCTAAAATCGAATCTTAAGATTGCATATACAGTGCGTCCATAAAGTAACGCATAAATTCATTATTTCGTAAACCAGCGACATTAATGAAAAATCCTGAAACGGGTCGATTTTTATTTTTAGATTCAGATTTTTTGGCATATATATCATACTAGTGACGTCATCCATCTGGGCGCGATGACGTAATCGATGATTTTTTTAAATGAGAATGGTCATGTGATAGCTCATTTGAAAGGGTATTCAATTCTCTATTCACTAATATAAACATTTACCTAATTATTTATACAAGGTGTTCAAAAAACATTTTTTTAATTAAAATAATTGAAACAAAAAGAAGAATGTACGTAATTTATTTAATTCAAAATACGTTTTACTGTTGTCAGAAAACAGGAAAAAAATGTTTATTTGAGAAATAAATATTGTTTTTTGCTTAAATTCAATGTTAAAGCTGCCACCCACCTGTCGCTTGGCAGTTTGAACATTTCGTTTAAGCGAAAATCAATGTTTATTTGTGAAATAAAATTTTTTTCTGTTTACTGACAGTAGTAAAATGTATTTTGAATGAAATAATTACATTATATTCTTCTTTTTGTCTCACTTATTTTAATTAAAAAATGTTTTTTGAACACACTGTATAAATAATTATGTTAATGTTTATATTCTTGGATAGAGAATTGAATACCCTTTTAAATGAGCTATCATATGACCCCTATTCTCATTTAAAAAAATCATCGATTACGTCATCACACCCAGATGGATGACTTCACTAGTATGATATATATGCCAAAAAACCGTAATTTAAAAATAAAAATCGATGTGTTTCGGGAATTTTCCTTAAAGTAACCAGTTTACGAAATAACGAATTTATGCGTTACTTTATTAGTAATATGGGGTATGACAAGTCCGCAGAAAGTGTGTTATTTTATTTATAAACAAATTAGCACTTCTAAATCTTCTTTATTTTAAAATTAGTGGTCTGTAACTCCTTAAATTTTTCCTTTGAGCCAAAAACACTCAAATAAAAATTCACCGTAATTTAGTTCTGCACAAAGTTATTTTTTTTTTCCGATTTCCTTCAACAAAAATTTTACTCAGAAAATCCGAGTTTTCCCAAAAAATCTGCAATTTTCAATTAAAATTTTAGGGAAGTACCTAATTATTTATCAATAATTAAATAATTGATGACATGAAAGATTTATTATAGTAGATTATACAGAGGGGCTAAATTATGGAATAAATTCATTTCTTTAAAACGGACGATTTTGGAGCAAAATCCCGAAAGAGGTCGATTTTTATTTTTAAATTAGAATTTTTTGGCATATATTTCTTACTAGTGACGTCATCCATCTGAGCGTGATGACGTATTCGATAATTTTGTTAATGGGAATAGGGGTCGTGTGGTAGGTCATTTGAAAGGGCGTTCAATTCTCTATTCAGTAATATAAACATTATTATCATTAGGTATTTATACAGGGTTGGCAAAAAAAATTTTTGAATTAAATTAATTGGAGCAAAAAGAAGAATGTATGTAATTTATGTAACTCAAAATACATTGTACTGCTGTCAGAAAATAGAAGAAAAGGTTTATTTTACAAATAAGCATTTCTTTTCGCTTAAATTAAATCACAAACAGCCTCCCTCCTACCTATTGGCAGTTTGAACATTTAATTTAAGCTAAAAGCAATGTTTATTTGCAAAATAAACATTTTTTTCTATTTTCTGCATGCATTCTTCTATGCGTCAATTAATTTAATTCAAAAATTTTTTTGGCCTCCCTGTATAAATAATGATATTAATGTTTATAATACTGAATAGAGAATTGAACGCCTTTGTAAATGAGCTACAACGCGAACCCCTATTCCTATTTAAAAAAATAATCGATTACGTCATCACGCTCGGATGGATGACGTCACTGGTTTGAAATATATGCCAAGAAATTTAATTTAAAAATAAAAATCGACCTGTTTCGGGATTTTTCTCTAAAATCGTCCATTTTAGAGAAAATGAATTTATTCCATAATTTAGCCCCTCTCTGTATATCAGGAGACCGGCGACAATCTAACCAATAGTTTAGCAATAATTAAAATGTTAATTAAAAAATTTCGGTCGAAATAATAACCAGAAAGATTATGATATACCAGAATAACTATGATTTTCGTATAAAAAAGCACTATACCTATTCAACGTACCTTACAGGATTGAAATTGGACCATTTGAGCGGTCTCAGGAATGTTATAAAGAAACAATTTTTTGGCTTATAAACAAATAGAACCCCTCAGAAAATATTAGATTTAATTAAATTAAGTTAACGCTGTTGAAAAGGGTACGGCTTCTGTGTCCTTTTCGAAGAAAAACAAATTGAATTGCGAGGAGTGATTCCAGGTATAAATGGTCAAATTTGACCGGCATTTGCGACAGAGTTATAAACAACAGGATTTTAGTCTTTGAACCATTAGATACCTTTTAATTCCGGTCCTCTTTGTACATACAAATTTTCATATCTTCAAGACACTTATAACAAAAAAGATTTACCTATGTCACTGTCACCAAATTATTTAATTATTGATAAATAATTACTTCCCCCAAATTTTAGTTGAAAATTAAAGATTTTGTTTGGAAAACCCGAATTTTCCGAGGAAAATTTCCGTCGAAGGAAATTGGAATAAATTATCAATGTACAGAATTAACTTACTGTCCATTTTTATGTGAGTGTTTTGGTTTAAAGTTAAAATTTTCGGAGTTATAGAGCAATAATAAAAAAAAGATTTCGGAGCGCTAATTTGTTTATAAACAAAATAGCACACTTTCTGTGGACTTTGCACAGCTATATTACTAATATAGGAAATCTTAAGATTTGATTTCAGCATGTCCAGCAATAAAATAGCTGGTAATTAATTTTTCTTGTTTTTTACTAATTTTCCCAGATTATTACCTTACATCTTTCATTGAGTTGATGATTCATGTTGTGGACATTCTCAATTATTATTATTTCTAATTTAATACTATTCTATCTAATTCCTCAAAACAAGCAAATTTCAATTAAACCCAGCTATATTATAATACCTTTTGCTTTAGTTTTCCTTGCAAGAAATAAACAAAACACATCTAAACTAAACCTAACCTCGCTTTTGGCCATTCATTCATCTCCGTGTCAAATAATTTCGACAGTCGAAATTATAATATCAACACCCTTTTTAAAGTCGCTATTAATTTCGATAGTCGCTATTTCATGACGTCACTTCGTTAGTTCAACTAAAATCCACAAGGCTCGCACAATCGCATTTCAACCGTCGCCATATTGAAAGCGACTTGTTTAGTGTCGAAATTTGATTTAGAATCAGGGCCCTGAACTTACTAAGTTTGTTAAAGTATTTTATTTAAATAATATCTAAAGTGCACTTTACATCAACAATAAATTGAACAATAAATTGACCAAGTTATTCAAGGCCAAATTTGACGTGTTCTCAAAGCACAATTTGACATCCAAGTTTGTTCGTTATTAACTTGACGCCAATAAATTCGTGAATTTCTTGAAAGCAAAATTTTCTTGTCCTCAAAAAAATTGAAGGAACTTGGAATAAATGTTGTAAAAATGTCAATATTTTCAGTAGTACCAATGCAATGATTTTTTTATTAGAAGCTTTTGAATGTCGTTTGTTTCTTTGTTTGAGTAAAGTGTTTGATTTGAAACAGAATAGAATAGAACAGATTAATAAAATAAATAAAATAGAGAGATAGATTAGAATAGATATATAGTATAAAATAAACTGAAATAGAATAGAGTAGAATATAATAGAATAGATGTAATATATATGTAGATACTTACTAATAAAGTATTTGATTTAAAACAGAATAGAGTAGAATGTAACAGATTAAATGAAATATATAGATAGATTAGAATAGATATATAGTATAGAATAAAGTAAAATATAATATAATAGGTGAAATGATTGTGAAAAGCAATAGTTTTAAGTACCTAGGATCGGTATTACAGAGTAATGGAGAAATAGATGGAGATGCATGCAGTAGAATTAGGGCTGGATGGATGAAGTGGAAAGAAGCGAGTGGTGTGTTGTGACAGAAAAATTCCAATGAAGCTGAAGGGAAAATTCTATAAAACAGCCACAAGACCGGCTATGATGCGCGGAACTGAATGTTGGGCAGTGAAAAAGAAAGCGGAACAACGAATGCATGTGGTGGAAATGAGAATGCTTAGATGGATGAGTGGAGTGACAAAGAAGGATAAAATTAGATATGAGTATATTAGGGGAAGTCTAGGTGTGGCACCAATTGATGCCAAAATGAGAGAGCATAGGTTAAGATGGTTTGGTCATGTTCAACATCGAGACGTTAATCACCCAATACGAAGAATAGCTGAAGTGCAGATTCCTGGAAGGAGTAGGAGAGGAAGACCAAAGAAGACGATAAGGCAGGACATGTTGGTAAAGGGGATTAACATTGATATGACTCAAGATAGAATTGTGTGGAGAAATGCAATTAGGGAAGCCGACACTGCATAGGGATAAGGCAAAGAGAATGATGATGATGATAATAGGTGTAATGTGTAGATACTTATATAGAATAGGTTTGAAATAGAGTAGAATATAATAGAATAAAGATACTATATACCTACATCCCTAATAGCACAAGGATGTCCTTCACAGACTTTAGGGAGGTCCGTTTTCGTCCAAGGAACGTCCTATTTTGGTCCAAATGTCGCGCTACCGAATGTCTGTTGGACGTCCACTTAAGGTCCGAAGGGACGTACATTGGACCTTAATCGGACGTCCTAGGGGACGTAAATTGGACCTTAACAGGACGTCCTATTTTGGTCCAAATGCCACGTTGCCAAACGTCCAATGGACGTCCACCTAACGTCCGAGGGGACGTTCAGTGAATGTCAATTGGACCTTCATAGGATGTCCCAGTTTGGTCCAATGTCTTGCTGCCGAACGTCCATCTAACGTCCTGAGAGGACCTCCGGTGGACGTCTAGCATCGATATTTAGACCTGTGGAGAATGTATGGTGGGAAATAAAAAATATATTTTTAAGGAACTTATATTACATCTTATATTAAATTACAATTATTGGATATTACATTATTTACATTAAATTACAATACACTTCTCCAAGAAATTAACGCACTACCTTAAAAATAGGGCATTTTTGATGTCTCGAATTTTCTAAACCTGTTGTCTCATCTGAGTGATTTTTTTATAATATAGCCTAGGCTATAGGTTACATCCTTAAGCTTGTCATGCACTGGTAGCTATACTGTAATATATGTATATTATATCATATCGCTCTCTATAGTAATGAGTGAGCCTGCAGACAGGGAACTAATGGTTCCGTATGTGCAGGCTCACTCATTACTATAGAGAGCGACGTGATATAATATATATTACAGTATAGCTCCCCGTGCATGACAAGCATAAGGCAGTAACCTATAGCCTCAGGCTATATTATTATAAAAAAATCACTTAGATGGGACAACAGGTTTAGGAAATTCGAGACATCAAAAATGCCCAATTTTTAAGGTGGTGCGTAATGCACTGTATATATAGGTAAACTTATATACAGGCTGTAACAAAAATAAAATTTTTGTGTTTATTTAGTTGGCTATCTATTATAGTGTACAATCATCTAGAATATTTTGAACAAACTAAAAACATGAATATATCATCGAAAAAATAATAAAAAGGTCTTAAAATGCTTGGTTAGATATTAAGATCTAGTTAAAAAGAAACCAAAAACTGTATATTTTCTACAGAACGTAGATTATGAATTTTTAAGCCAGCTAATCCCATTTATTATACAGGGTGTCCCGAAAAGATTGGTCGTAAATTAAATCACATATTCTGGGACCAAAAAAAATTTGAATGAACCTAACTTACCTTAGTACAAATATGCACACAAAAAAAGTTACAGCCCTTTGAAGATACAAAATGAAAATTCGATTTTTTCGAATATATCGAAAACTATTAAAGATTTTTTATTGAAAATGGACATGAAGCAATATTATTGCAGTAACATCTTAAAGAAAAATTATAGTGAAATTTGTGCACCCCATAAAAATTTTATGGGGGTTTTGTTCCCTTTAACCCCCCCAAACTTTTGGGTACGTTCCAATTAAATTATTTCTGCGGTACCATTAGTTAAACACTGTGTTTTTAAAACTTTTTTGCCTCTTTCTATTTTTTCGATAAAGCTCTTTTTATCAAGATATGGCTTCTTTTTAAAATGGTTCAAAATATACCTAAAAATGTAAATCATAAATAAATTTTCATATTATTAGTCTCTACAATCGTACTTAACCATATACAAATATGTGGTGGATTTGACAAATATTCAAAATATCACGATAAAAACTGACTTCAAAAAAGTACTAAGAGGCAAAAAAGTTTTAAAAACATTGTGTTTAATAGTACCACAATAATAATTCAATTGTAACTTACACAAAAGTTTGGGGGGGGGGGGGGTTTAAACGAACAAAACCCCCATAAAATTTGTATGGGGTGTCGGGTGTCCAAATTTCACTATACAGTGGAACCTCGATTATCTGTCTCTCTATTAACTGTTAACCATTTTGTAAGAGAGACTAAAAACTTTTTTTACAGTCACCTCCTATTTTCATATGATATTTTTTGACATGTTTTGTAGTAAATTCAATTATCTATTTACTACAAAACATGTCAAAATTTACATGTGAAAACAGATGACCCTAAAAATGGTTTTTCGTCTCCTACAAAATTCATGAAAAAGCAGATAGGAGGTATTGTCACATCACCGACGATATACCAGAAGTATATGTGGCCATACCAAATAATACATCCTTGATAAATATAAACATTTTTATTGCACAAAATATATATATTTCTATATATATATATTTTTTTCCATAATCATCACTACGATGATGATTCATTTGTATTGAATTGTACATTGCAATTCTCTGATGTTTGGGAAAAAGGGCTTAAGTCAGAATTGCACATCGATAATGTTTTGATGATTTCTGGACCAGAAAAATCGGCTCTTTTTATTGGTACATACAGTTTAAGTCTGCAACACTTTTTTTATGGTCCAGAAATCATCAAAACATTATTGATGTGCAATTCTGACTTCAGCCCTTTTTGCCAAACATCAGAGAATTACAATCTGGTCATAACTGACCAATGAGCAATTTTAATTTAACCTAAATTACTACTGTTCCTTAAAATGAAGAGCTTACCCTATAGCGTCTCTTATCTAATCTAACAAGATCGTGCACTATTCTAACATACACAGGCACACAAGCACTACGCTCTGCTTTTCACTATCACCTATCACTCAAACTAGTTCAAAAGGCTTTGTCCTCTTCAATCTTCTAGTTTGTCCAGTAGTAGATATCGAGGAGCTGGATTTCCTCAATATTCTCATACTTATGAAGTTGTTGTTGCTCATGACCTCCTGCTATCTTCTTGATGACTATATTATCCAGGTTCCATTCCTAGGTCTTGATATTTGTTTATAAAGTAATATCTTATTATGCATCGACAATGTGGAGTTTCTTCCAACTAGTCAATACACTTTTTATAGGTATCTTTCTTTTGCCTTTCATAGCCACAACAAGGCTATAATACGTTTCCTTCCTGGTTTTTTTGTAGACCACTTTCAGCTGATTCTAAAAAATTAAAATGAATGGTAATTTTTCTATTCTTTACAATTAAAAATCAAAAGAAATAGGAAATAGGTACTACTATTTACAGGTAATAATATGCATAAATAATTCGTTTCCTAAAGAATACAGAAAATTGAAAACGTTTTTATAATACTTACATAATTGTTTAAACAAAAGAGACCCAGCCAGAGCAAAACTAACAGACAGAACTGCAAAAAAGCCACTAATTTCCATTTTCCCACCCCCTTATCTTATATGCATTTTCCAATCAAAATTTTTAGGTTGTCATGAACATGAAAGACTCAACCTCAACAAATAATAATAAACAAAAAGCTCTACAGCTCTACTTCCACTTCCCGCCAAATGGACACAGGTTGGTGACACTGAATTCACGCCAAATAAATGAAAAAATAGAACAATTTTCTTTTTCGTCAATTTCTTCACGTGAAGTTTATAACGAACAAACTTAGATGTCAAAGTGTGCTTTTACACGTCAAATTTGGCCTTGAATAACTTGGTCAATTTCTTGTCCAATTTATTGTTGATGTAAAGTGGACTTAAGTAATACTCATAAATTATTCGGAATTCCCAAGTTACAAAAATATGTTATTTTTGCTGTCAAATTTAGTAAGGAAAAGGGATATAAAAAAAGTTATGACAATGTTTTTCTAAATATAGGTACGTGTATTTATTTGTTGTTTCAGATAAAACAGTTATAAACTAATTACTATTTACCTATCTATGCATTTTTCTAACTTATCTATGATTTGTACACAACAATAATAAACCATGTTCAGTTCTTTTATTAACACAACACAAAAGTTCTTTCGTTTCGTAACTAAAACAAAACTACACTTTATCAACGAAGGATAAGGAACCAACTTAAATTGAAATTACTAAGAACAAATCGTTAAAGGTAATACAATAAAAAATAAAAACTGTAAACTAATGGAAAATTTTTTCCACTAACTGTCATTACTTTTGACAGAATTGACATTGCCGAGTTAAGCCTCGTTTGATTATTTTATTTATGACATTCAGATATGGCGTTAACATAAATGATTGGTTAAAGTCTTCGTGAGCGAGATAGGCTGTCATTTCTCTTTATTAGCTGACGGTAGTGAAAGTGATGGGGGAAATTCCCCAGTTTGTTCATATAGATTCCGGGGCATGACTCATAAGTTTTTGTCAACGAGGTAGAAGGTGTTTGTGTATTGGATCAGCTGTGTGCATAGGCGTACCATCTGGTAAAGCTCCTGTATATGCAATCAATTAACTGAAGTTATTAGTATAATAAAATGTTATTTAACTGACTTTTCAACAAAATATTATATTAATACGTATTTTCTCTTGATCTGTAGCTGTTTGTTTAACATAAAAGATGTAATAAAATCGTTAAGAATTTCTTTTCTTCCCTCTTTCAAAGGTACGTCACTGGAGGTAGAAAGCAAATCTGACAGCTGATCGCCATTTGCAACCTCCTTCCTGGCTCGTAGTCATTTCGCATTGTACTCCTTCCTGATTTATTTTATATTCTATTTTATATTTATTTTATATTCTAAGGTTCTACTAATAACCATAGAGGTATACCGGGTGGTGAATTGGAACACGGGTCATAGGAAACTCAATGTAAAATTCTAAACTGTTGAATTCCTGCTTCCCTAATTATTTTACATCAAAAGTCATAAGAAACTATTTGTAGAGAATTGAAATATGTATTGAAAACAACTGTTAATATTGTTCTACGAACAATAAGTATTCAAAATTTTGTAAAAATATAATACAATTTTCAGAGAAATACGCCAAAGCTACGCCACACACAGTGCAATAATGTGTATAAGATTGCATTCGGTGACAATGAATTTATTATATTAACAATTTGAACTGTCAATTTCTTTATTTATTTTATTATTTATTGTTTAAAACACAATAAAGTTGATCAGATACCCTCAGTTAAGGAGAAAGTATTAATAATAAAGATATTTTCTTCAGTCAATAGTGTGCTCACTGTCAGTTAAATAGTAACGTGTGGCCTAACATGCCCACACATACCTACTGCGGTAAATACATTATATTTTTCAAAATTTTGGAATGTGTTTAAATCGTAGAACAATTGTAACTTCTGTTTTTATTACAGATTTCAATCCTCTACAAATAACTTCTCATGACTTTTGATGTAACATAATTAGGGAAGCAGGAATTCAACAGTTTAAAATTTTACGTTAAGTTTTCTATGGCCCGTTTTCCGATTCACCACCCGGTATATTAACATAGAGGGAGCCTACCTTCCGCGCTTCCTGACGACAAGATCTCATGGACTGGTTTGCTGCATCTCTTTCCAACACATTCAATTGTATACTATATTCGCTCTCGCGAGATTTTTTTTGAGACATTCGGAATAGGAAACCTACAACACAAAAATTCCTACCTCACACTATTAACTGCTAAAATCAACTCAAATCAACTTAATCTTTCATTAAAAAAAGAAGAAGTATTAGAAATAGTGGGAGTGTCTACTAATCTCATAAAATTTTGTGAAGTTTATTTCTACAAAATATTTTTATTTTGTACAATAAATAATTTTCTCATTTGCTATCAATACATTATAATGGTTTAAATAAATAAATATTGATTGGCGTAAGGTTTATGTTATTTTTATGTCCGTTTACTATTAATAATATTGGATATGAGCAGGTGCGTTGGTTTTGTAGTAATTTCCAGTCACTTCTGAAAACTGAATTTTTCAAAAAAGAAATTACTAACGTCAGTGTCAAAAAAAATCTCGCGAGAGCGAATGTAGTATATCGAAAATCTATGATGACATTCAGTGTGAATATAGGCACGGAAGAGGAGGACAACTGTAGCAGCTTTACTATGCGTAAGAGTGAAACAGCACTAATCCAAATAAAAAAGATGGTGTCGTCACTTCGCTCTGAATGACACTCTCTCTATGCTAATATATAACTCTATGCTAATAACCAGCTCCTATAGTCTGTTCGCTAAACTCAGACGCAACTTTCTAGATATTTTAGTCGGTAATTTTGCCAATTTTAGTAAAATTGGCAAAAAATAATTACTAAATAGTTAATAATCACTAAATAGTTAGTAATTTTGCAAATTTTTGCAAAATTGGCAAAAAACAAAAAAATTATCGACTAAAATATGTAGCCATTTGCGTCTGAGTTTAGCGAACAGACTATAGTAAAGTTCAAACTATAAATTTAGGTTTCATGGTGCATAATTTTTTACCAAATACAATAGCTCCTAATTTGGATCAAACTGAAGATAATTCTAATGCAAATATTTTAGCACAAATATCAAAACAAAATAAAAACACAAATAATCAACCTCAAAGAGTCAACGTAAAATTCTAACATTAAAATGTTAATTAAAAGTTTATAAATTTTATAAAATCCTTAAAATCAGCTGTAGATGTAGATGCAGTACTACCATAACGTGACACGGGGTCAAGGTTCATAGATAGGGGTTAGGTTATCTCATAACTATGTGGGCGGAAGCGAGAGGGTGGGGAATGCCTACGTCACTCGTACGACAAAGTCAAGTTTGACAGTTGTTTGTGGTTATATTTCCGTATATTTTTGTGGAATTTTCTTATAATATCGTTTATTTGTTTAATATTTGTTGAGTTTTTAAGCATATAAGGACAATATTACTATAATTACTTATTTGGGTCCTATACAAAGGCAGTAATGACCTGTGAAGTGTGTTTTCGTAACCGTGTAAAGTTAGTTTAAAAATTATAATATTACACATAATAATATGTAGTTTTGTATGTTATAATAATAAAACATTTTTTAGATGAGTGGTGGTAACATTTGTAGCATAGCTAAGAACTGACACAAACGGATTATCTATGAACTAAATTTTTATGCGCATGTGCCAGATCGGCCATTTCTCAATTTGTATGAATAGCAAATAATTTTGGTGACATTTGTCTTGTACAGGATCGGCGTTTGTTGTCACAGTTGTTTGTTTGGCTTGGCTTGGCTTGGCGTTAGTATTTTGTTTTTGTATCAGTTTGTAGCTCATAATATTTTGTATAGACTTATTTTCTATATATATTTTCTTATATAGCCTACAACTATTAATTCTTATTTTCCAACATTTATACAATTTAATTCTTTTTGAGATATCTTGATTATGTGAATTAATTATTTTAAGCTTTTTCATGAACTATAAACTATCGTATAAAAAAATAATTTTTTATTTATTGGGATTTCACAAAGAATTTGAATCTAAAAATACAAATTCTCTAACCTTTCTTTGACCTCTACTGTACCAAATGCATCTGCAGGAAGAGCACAAAGTCATATTTTATATGTGTTCATTCCACAAGCCACGTGCTGTGTTTAACAAGTTGAGAATCCAATACTCACAAAAACTTCCATAAAGTACTTTTATCAGCAAACCTAAATTAAATTTAATAAACTATGTTTCATTAAATTGTTTCTGTAGTTTGTATAAAACAAAAACTTAGGTCAAATATATAAAACAATTTATGACTGACTACTTGAAATTCAGGATTTTCAGGAGTAACATTATATAATTTAGATAATTCAAAAAGTTTGATCCAATATTACTTGAAATTGTTTCAACATTCAAGTTAATGCTTGATAATTGACAATACACTCTTCATAATAGGTTTACATTCTCTTGATTATACTTGCGTTCCAACAAAAAAAGCTAAAGGCTGCTTTCATATGGAATATAAGCTTCTGACCATAATGATCAAAACGTTTCCATATATATATATATATTAATTAAAAAAATTACTTTTTCTCTTTTCTCGATTGCTTATTAGTTTTTATTGTATACTATATATGTTTTTTCAGTTATTACATCTTTATATTTATAGAAATAAAATAGTACAATACTTATTGGTTTTTTATTTATTTACCCCGATATTCGACTTTAAAGAATGTACTGGCTGGTTTTGGCTGGAATGTACGGAATGTTTTGGCTGGTTTCCAAGACAATAAAAATTGGAAATATTGACATTCGATTTTAATATACAGTTTCTTGTTGTTGATCACGAACATTTGTCATCCAAAAAGAATTGGATTCCGTGACGGTTACAACGGCTGTTATTTTTCGATTATTTTACGAAATAACGAATATAATGAATTAGGAAATACCTCGACAAACAAGTAATTGGTCCTAGGTTTGCACCCAAAGTAATCGAAAGTAGAACTGGAAGTCGATATTGGAACTCTTCGTGTAACTTTGCGTCGATTGATCTACGATTTTACTAATTTTGTCATCTTGTTTTACATTCATATCATATTTTGAGTGACTTTAAAGCAGTACCTACGGTTGTAACTCTAAAACCGAAGTCCGATGTCAAATTTCTCATCTTTAATACCATCCACGGGTTATAAGCTTTCATTCGACACCTCATTTGTCATTCTATCTGTATTAGTAACTGAGGAGTTGTATTCGCGGTCGGACGGACAGACAGTCATGAAACCAGAAGTATATATTTGTTCTCGTCTTGCGAATGCGCGTCGAATAATATATCACTTGTGCTATTGCGGTGACTTTAAAAGAGTACTTCCGGTCGCATTTCTAAAACCGGAAGTCCTAGGTCAAATTTCCTACCTTTAGTACCATCCATGTATTATGAGCTTTCATTCGACACCTCATTTGTGATTCTACCTGGTATAGTAACGGAGGCGTTACATTTCCGGTCGGACGGACAGACAGTCTAGGTCAAATGTCTCACCTTGAGTACCATCCATGGATTATAAGCTTTCATTTGACACCTCATTTGTCATTCTACCTGGTATAGTGACTGAAGGAGTTATATTCGCGGTCGGACGGACAGACAGCCTATTAGGTCACACCAAGTCGTTCAAATTCTCACCAACTTGTTCACACTTTTTCAAAATTGGTGAAAACAACAAATTATATTTTGTATCGTTGTATCAATATAAGCCAAAAAGAATAATTAGTTAATGTCACGCCACTATAATATATCTTATTATTGGTCTTTCAATGCTAAAATCAGGATAAAAAAGGTATTTTATCCATGGTTTTAATCAATATAATTCTCACCATTACTTTGTGTTGTATTTGCAACCTTTTGTAAATCAAAAATAATTCCACCATATTAAGAATGTCAACAAAAGCCGGCCCTGCATGCAACCTTTCTCTCAGTGCAACTGAAATTTTATTGATACACGCCAGAAATGTGCGAGACTTTTCTCAGTGTACTCGCGTGTACACTTGCCAACTCGATACTAAAATTAAGTACATGCTAACAACAAAAGAATCGCCATAAGTTCGTGTCGGTTCTTGCACCGAACAACCCGAAGGTGCACTTCAATAAATTTCATTGTTTAGCTGTCAGACAGATTCTGTGACCTTGCGCCATTTTATCGGTCCAAGTGGTCAGATCCGGCTTTGCTTAAATAGATGTTGCAGCACCGGTGTTGATTTTTCAAATAAGTGTATTAAATAAAATTTATTTACTTTAAACATATTTAACATATAATTTTAATTAAAAAATATATCGTGACCTAATAGCGATCTAATAAGAGCTTCTTTGTATTTTATGTATTTTATCTCTATTTCTGTAATTTTTTGTACAAAAAATAGGAGTTCCAAGCTCTACAATAACAAAGTATGTATAAGTACGTTTTCAACAATATTTTATATACAGGGTGTCCAAAAACTCTACCGACAAACGAAGACAGGAGATTCCTCAGATAAATTTAAGACATTTTAACCTAATTCTTCTAGTCCGAAAATGCTTCCTAAGAGGGCTAGAGCTCTTTAAATATGGCGTCTTGTGATTAGTTTTTCTTAAATAACGCCAGAACGCTCTCATTTAGAAACATGAGAATTGGTACGCATATTTATCTTTCAGAGATAAATCGATTACATTTATTGTGAACTTTTAGTACCGGTCATAGGCGTCCGTTTTGGGTAGAGCAACGGTTATTTTATCGGATAACTTTTATGTCTTTAACTTTTAAGCATTTTTGACACTGGATTATTAAATTATGAGGTATCCTAGTACTAAAAGGTACTCTTCCTTTAAGTCGGTAGAACACACGGTTTTCTAAAAAAATCGATTTCAAAATTTTTCGTTTCTTGAATTTCCAAAAAAATTCAAAAAAAAAACAGTTAGAAAAACGAAAATTGGTACGTTTATTTATATTCCAGAGATGAATCGATTTCATTAATTGCGAATTTGTAGTACCGGTCATATGCGTCCGTTTTGGGTAGGTCAAGAGTTATTTTATCGCATAACTTTTTTGCCTTTAATTTTTAAGAATTTGTGACTTTAGATTATTAAATTATGAGCTATTCTAGTACTAAAAGTTGCTCTTGGTATAAGGTAGTAAAATACACTGTTTTTTTTTGAAAACTTTTTTGCAGTTTTTTTTTTCAAATTTAAAAGACGAAAAATTTTCAAATCGATTTTTCTAGAAAACGGCGTGTCCTACGGACTTAAATCAAGAGCACCTTTTAGTACTAGAATATCTCACAGTATAATAATCCAATATCAAAAATGCTTAAAAGTTAAAGATAAAAAAGTTATGCGATAAAATAACCGTTGCCCTACCCATAACGGACGCCTATGACCGGTACTAGAAATTCACGATGAATGAAATCGATGCATCTTTGGAAGATAAATGTGTGTACCAATTTTTGTTTTTCTAAATACAAGGGTTCTGGAGGTATCTAAGAAAAACTAATTACAAGACGCCATCTTCAAAGAGCTCTAGCTCCCTTAGGAAGCATTTTCAGACTAGATGAATTGGGTTTAAATGTCTTAAAATTATATGAGGAGTCTCCTGTCTTCATTTGTCGGTAGAGTTTCTGGACACCCTGTATACATAATATAGGTAAAGTTTTGTTCTGAAGCTATTTCCTTGTGGCATTTTTATAATCAACTATTTTCAATGATTGAATACAAGAATTATTTTGTATTTTGACAATAACACCTGACTTGGTTGTCGAAACGTTAATAAAATCATTTTTTTGGTAAAATTGTGGCTTATTTCCCATTGAAAATAATTGATTAGGTAAAGTTTCATAGTTAACACCAAATTTTCAAGTACCTACCCATTTAAGTACATACACATTTATAAAAACATTGTGAATTTAAAAATGCTTACCTTGATTCGTCTTTTGGAAAACGGAAAAAAACTATAGCTGAAATTTGATACCGTGTTTTTACAGTTGATCGCTGCACAGATTAAATTCGAACTGCCTTTCTTTTTGTCCATATCCATAATTATTATTGCACAATGCACAAAAACAAAATCACCGAACAGAACAACACAAAATCAAAGTAACCCCGAAACAAGCGTGATCTGACAACAACAATCACAAATTGATCGTGTCAGCAGCGGACCTGTGGACCGAAAAAATGGCCGCCAGCCGTGCGCAAACCAGATGCGCGAACTTTTCCCGCCGAGTCGACTGTGCCTTCGGGTTGTTCGGTGGTTCTTGTGAGAGATATGTATTCTTTGATCAAACTGTTACAAGATAAATGCGGGCCTCTAAACATAAGAAAATATGTAGCAAACATTTCCTCGTGTGTGAATATGTCAATATTATGTTACATCTTTTTTATATTTTAACCTAATAATAAATTATTTATATTATTCGTTCTTTTGTTGTTGCATACCACCAAAAATGATAAAAGTGCTGCACATTCCACGAAAAACACAGTAAGTACCTACATATTAGTATTTTTGATTTTAAGCTTTTTCTTCTATTTTTTTGGATTTTTGTGCTAATTAAATTGTTTTCTCCATTTAAAACACATATAATAAGTGTTAAATGAATTCTAGTTTTTTGTTAGCAGACTATTGATTTTTAAGGGAAAAATTGATATAATTACCAATATAAGAACCACTTAATATACCTATACCCAAGAAAATCTCAAAATATATTGCAAAACCTAAGTTTTTGAACCTTTTATTAGCATTGACTCTTATGACAATTTTAAAATTGTCGTACGGATGACGTATTCCCGCCTTTAAAAAGCCAGCCTTTGATTGGTCTACAGTTATGAGACAACCTACACCCTAATTTAAGACCGCTTTACAGCTTGTAAGAAAACTTGCTGCAACTTCTTGCATGCAAGACTTTCATGCAAGTCTATTGCATGGTCTTTTACAGCTTGCAACTCGGCTTGCATGCAATTTGAAAGTTTTACCCTTAACGTGTGTAGGTTACAATCTGCTTAGACTTATTGAACAATATATCTAATTAAGTCTATAGATAATAGATCTATTATATGTAATTGTTTCATATAAAATTATAACCAATATTGCAGCCATCTGAAGATCGTTTGAATAAACAATTATAAACTAAATGAATATAATAAAATGGGCAAAATTCCCTTTATTGCGCTGAAATTGTATTTTTTTTATAATTTACTGTTAATGTAAAATTTCACAGGTACCTATTGAATGGAATCATAATGTTTTAATAGTTTTAGATATTATAATCCAGTACCTAACGTAATCAGATGCTCTTATGTTAAACTTAAGGGAAAAACTACTAATTTTGATACATAAATCTTTAGTTGAATCTCTTTTTCACCATGGTTTACATGTTAGGAGGAATTTACAATAATGTACTACATGCAGTATCCCCAATTCAAAATTATTATATACCTACTCAAAATCATTTAAAAAAGTAAATTGTATTCAACCCATTATTAATATACCTAGGATATTTGAATGATTTAGTCCCATATATACACAAGAAAGAATCTCCTTCTGCTTTAATTAAGTAGTATGCTATTCTACTGCATATATTTAATTGCAATTATATTCTATGATTTTTGTAACTCTACAGGTATCTACCACATTTTTTAACGAATATATGAAATAAATAGTTATTAAAAATCCAAACGTATTTTTTTTAAATATACACATTTTCAATACATTCGTACTTTCCGAGTTCATTTCAATGAGTGAAGTGAATGAATTTGAATGCAGCATTCTGGGTGACGTCACTCCCGCCATTAGATTCTCGACGCTGATTGGTGGAAAGTTACCATGCAACCTGTCTATTTATGAACCTTGACCTACACATATGATGTAAACTTGATGTGAAGAACCGCAAGAGACATTACAGAACTGTAATGTCTCTATACACGAATGTCCTTTACTATACAATACAGCAGAAAGAAAATCCAGTAAAGTAAGTAGGTACTTAATACAACCACATTAAAATGTATCTTAACACTTGTAAAAGAGTTTTGGGTTTAAGTTATTATACTAAAAACACTTAATAATATCTATAGATACATTATATCTTAAGATATAAAGACAAATTAAAACACTAACAATATTTAATAACAAAATATAGCCTCCAAACCACGTATCCTATTATGTTTACAAACAATTCGTAAAATTGATCGTCTGGGTGACGTCACGATGACAATATTTCATTTGTCAATATCAAAGTTACCATACAACCTATGGTATAGGGACCTTGCCCTTAACCTAACTTATAAACTTTTGTTTTTTTTTAATTACTTCATTGCTGTTTATTTAACTTGGTAAATTTCGAAATGCCAAGACTATCAGAAATAACCAAATATAAAAGGAAAAAGGCGGTAGCAGCAACTTTAAGTATTATTATTGCTGCAGCTAGCCTTTTAGTCACTAATTTAGAACGCCGAGATCGGAGATGGTGAGTAAGATCTTAGTTGAACAAGAAGAGGGGTAATAATGTATCTCCAACAGAAGAATTTATCCAAGTAGATGATGAAAATGACTCTAATTTTCTAGGAATGAATGTACATTTTAATAAACCCTTGGGAAAAATTGAACAATTACAAAGAAATCTATATTTTGAAATACTATTTTTGCGAAACACAAATTAATTATTATCCTAAGGTACTTAGCTAGAGGAGAGAGGGCTTCCGTAGCTTAATATACAATTTACAATAATTATAGAATCTCAGAAAGTGCCATTTCATTATTCATTCATTTCCATCGTTGATATATTTCACAAACAGAAAACAGCTGATCGGCATGTATTCGTGAATCCGTGTCGTCAATGACATTTGATATTGTGGAAAAATCAAATTCCCCTAGACTTGCATGGAAACTTGCAGAAAAAAATGGCACCAAACCGATTATCGCGCAATTGCAAGAAGTTGCATGCAATAATCAACTGACGACATACTGCGCATGCCTTTACCTTGACACGGGGTGACTAAAGGCCGCTTTACAGCTTGCAATTCTACCTGCAAGACGCAAGAAAGTTGCCTAAAGGCATGCGCAGTATGTCGTCAGTTGATTATTGCATGCAACTTCTTGCAATTGCGCGATAATCGGTTTGGTGCCATTTTTTCTGCAAGTTTTCATGCAAGTCTAGGGGAATTTGATTTTTCCACAATATCAAATGTCATTGACGACACGAATTCACGAATACATGCCGATCAGCTGTTTTCTGTTTGTGAAATATATCAACGATGGAAATGAATGAATAATGAAATGGCACTTTCTGAGATTCCATAATTATTGTAAATTGTATATTAAGCTACGGAAGCCCTCTCTCCTCTAGCTAAGTACCTTAGGATAATAAAATTTGTGTTTCGCAGAAATAGTATTTCGAAATATAGATTTTTTTGTAATTGTTCAATTTTTCCCAAGAGTTTATTAAAATGTACATTCATTCCTAGAAAATTAGAGTCATTTTCATCATCTACTTGGATAAATTCTTCTGTTGGAGATACATTATTACCCCTCTTCTTGTTCAACTAAGATCTTACTCACCATCTCCGATCTCGGCGTTCTAAATTAGTGACTAAAAGGCTGGCTGCAGCAATAATAATATTTAAAGTTGCTGCTATCGCCTTTTTCCTTTTATATTTGGTTATTTCTGATAGTCTTGGCATTTCGAAATTTACCAAGTTAAATAAACATCAATAAAGTAATTAAAAAAAAACAAAAGTTTATAAGTTAGGTTAAGGGTAAAACTTTCAAATTGCATGCAAGCCGGGTTGCAAGCTGTAAAAGACCATGCAATAGACTTGCATGAAAGTCTTGCATGCAAGAAATTGCAGCAAGTTTTCTTGCAAGCTGTAAAGCGGTCTAAACAAAATATCGACCAATCACGTGCCGAATTTCATACAATTTTCGATACAAGAACTTGCATAGTGTCATACAGGGCACAAATGTACGTACAAGAAATGATACAAGAAAATGTATATAAGAAACGATATCAGAGATACAAGAAAATGCATACAGCCTTTGTCAGTTTGCTCAAACCAGTTTGATCAAATTATTTGATGGTGGGACGCGGTCTTTAAATCGGATCATATCAGGAACGTCAGCGACGTCGCGCCGTTTTTTGTGTTTATTAGTTTGACATTTGACATTGACAATTGACAATTTAATATCACATTGACAGACTGTGGGCATGTCGGTGTGGAGTAGTTTAGAAAATAATTTTTCAATATCTTAACTTTTTCGATATTGTATTCAATTTTCTAATTCATTTAATATTCGTGGAGTTATTTTAAGTTTCATATCTTTAAATGGTATTCTTTTTAACACAAATGAAAAGTTTGATATAAAATCCATAATATACCTCCCCTAGTAACATAACAAACAAATCTTTGTAAAATGGATGAAGAGTTCAGCCCAATAGATGGGGAATCCGAGGACAATTTTGACGATGATGTAGGTTTCGATAGCGATCCAGGTTCACCTCAGGATTTTCCTCCCCAACGAAGCCGTGGCGGCAGAGGAGGTTTTTCGTAAGTAATTTTCCTTCCAAATTAAAAATTTTGCTGTCTTAAATTAACACTTTACAGTTAGTTGCTTCCTTACTTTGCCATTCTTTATTTGGCCTACTCCAATGGTAGGACCTAATTTTAAGTTTGATATCATAATTTTCATTAAATCAAGTAGGCTTTGGAAAAATGTATTTTTACATTGATAGTAATTGTACATTTCTTTCAAAGAAGGTATGGGCCATTCCACGAACATACGCCTGTTTTGGATTACTTCGACAACAAATATTTTACTGTGCAAAATAAGAAGAACGAAAGTAAATTGCAAATTACATTGTTGTTTATTGGAATAATTATTAGCGCCATTTACTTTCGTACTTCTTATGTTGCACAGTAAAATATTCGTTGTCGAAGTAATCCAAAAGAGGCATATGTTCGTGGAATGGCCCATATAGTCGAGTCGCTAATCTGAGACATAACTGTCTTCACTACAATCACAATAAAGATACACTAGAAATAAACAAGCACGAGGAACACTACCAAATAATGATTTGGGAGTGGTCCTCAACTATTGAACATGTCTTGATTTTTTTATTTCTATATAGTGCATCTTTATTGTGATTGTAGTGTAGACAGTTGTGTCTCAGATTAGCGAATCGACTATAGACACTTTTTATCCATAAAACTTATGTACAGTCGGAAAAATGAAAGATTACCCATGAACGATCACATCAATTAATTATTTTGTATAGGGCTTTTCATTGATTGTCATTTGTTTTGAGCTTCTGTCATGTCTCACATAATACGAATATATCTACGTCATACGTCTTTGGTTTGTACTATTGGTATATACCAATAACGTACAACGTAGATATATTAATATTATGTGACACATGACTGAAGCTCGAAACAATTGACTGTGAATGAAAAGCCCTATTTGCTCCTTTTCTATAAATAACAAGAGTTTGTTATAGAAAAAGACAGCAAATACAAAATAAGTGAATGATGTGATCGTTCATGGGTAATCTTTATACACCCATACCTCGCTATACGGCCTCTCTGTATATGGCCTCTCTGTGTACGGCATTTCGCTATAATGGCCCTGTTCAATTATGGTATGGTTTCAATTTACGGCCTAAAATGTTTCACTATAACGGCCCCATGTTGTCATTCTCGAGCAAACGCAATCTCGATGCACACTCTTTTCTATTTCCACATGTTTATGCATAATTTGAAAATAAAATGAGATGAAACCCGTCTAAGGAATATCTTAAATTTTAAAGGGAATTATAGAAAAAGGTGGTTATAAACCTGAACAAGTGTTTAACGTAGACAAAACAGGACTTTGTTGGAGCCACCTAATTTGTCCCAAAATCCAAGGCCTATTACAGGACTAAATAAAAATCATTTACCCGTTATATGGAGATACAACAAGAAAGCTTGGAGTTTGTAGATTATTTTTGGTTTTTGGAATCTATTATTATTTTATATACCAGTGTATGTGTTTTTTTTGTATGTATTTTTGATTTAATAAAATAAACAGATAAAATGCATTTTTAATGACAAACCATGTACAATATTTAACAAATTTGGAACCTATCCCATTATATTTTTATTTATTTATTTATTTATTTATTTACGGGTCTCCCCAATTTAAAAAAAAATATATACATATATAAACAATAAGTAGAAGTAAAAGTAGTATTGGTAAAGTCCAGTAAAACAGTAAAAAAACTAAAAATAAAATAAAATGAATTAAATGAAAGTGTGACAGCACTTTTTATGAATTTGTATTAGAATAATTGATTCATTATACCGCATTTCACTTTGTGGCTATGTTTCGTGGAACGTATCTAGGCCATAAAGCGAGGTATGGGTGTATTATTACCTGTATGCGCGCCAATGGTGAATATTAAATTCTTACTTGTATCTCAAAAAATGTCCTATAACTACTTCTTAAAACCCACCAAATTTTATCTGCATATCTCAACCAGTTTTAAAGCAATAAATAAATCGTCAGTTTGTAAGAAAAATTTCAACACCCTCTATCTCAGATACGAAGCATTTGTGGACATAGGTTTATGAAGCAAACTGTCATTATTTTTTCATGTAGAATTACCCCTTGAAATATGCCATACTTCGAGGGGTAACACCCTGCATGCATGAAAAACATGGCTAATTGTTAAAATACCTATCTTTTTTATGGTACAATATAAGCGAATGACTCAAAAAACAGGATGTTGAGAAAACATGAGGCTATAGTTGGGTTTCAATTTGAGTATTTTATAAATGCTAGAATATTCCAGAGGGTGATGCGAAACTTGAGAAAAAACACAATTTCATTGGTACACCCGGTATACAATGAAAATTTACCTGCTTAGCAACAATATTATTACAGCGATATTGTTAGAGAACAAGGCTATACCATATTAAAAAATCACTTAAGTCTGACAACAGGTTTAGGAAATTCGAGACATCAAAAATGATCCATTTTTAAGGTGTCCAGTTAATTTTGCACCCCAGTGTGTATCAAATTTTATTAATTTTATTTGAGGTATGTCAAAAAATATGAATCTCGCTCGAGAGTAAAGTACATTTATTGTTCACAATATTTAAATTAGAAGGATATAATTGCATATTTCAATATAGCTTTTATAACTAAACAACTTTTCATTATAGAAAGGACCCCGCAGAAACCTTATGGGAAATGGGAAATCTGACTTGCTACAAACCTTGTAATTGTGTAATGTAGTCAAATAAATTCATTCATTCATTCATTCATTCAATGGCTCTCTGTCAAATCCTCTGAAACTTTGGGTTCTGGTAGTCCTTGATGTGTAGAACAAAAGACTCATTGGGTGCGTAGCTCCAAAAAATCATGGTTTTAAGATATAAGCCTCTGAAGTTATAGGTACAGTGAGGTGTTGAGTTGGAATAAATTCATTTTCTCGAGAATGGGTGACTCTGGAGATAAATTACGAAACAGATCGGTTTTTATTTTTAAATTATAATTTTTTGGCATATATATCATACTAGTGATGTCATCCATCTGGGCGTAATGACACAATCGATGATTTTTTTAAATAAGAATAGGGGTCGTGTGATAAATCATTTAAAAGGTTATTTAATTCTCTATTGAGTAATATAAACATTAATATAACTATTTATACAGTGTGCCCAAAAAAATTTTTTTGAATTAAATTAATGGAGACAAGAAGAAGAATGTATATAATTTATTTAATTTGAAATACGTTTTTCTGTTGTCCAAAAACAGGGAAAATGTTTATTGGATAAATAAATATTATTTTTAGCTTCAATATTAAAGCTGTCACCCACCTGCCTCTTAGTAGTTTTAACATTTAATTTAAGTGAAAAGCATTGTTTATTTTTCAAATTAACATTTTTTTCTGTTTTCTGACAGCAGTAAAATGTATTTCGAATTAAATAAATTATATACATTCTCCTTTTTGTCTCAATTAATTTAATTCAAAAATTTTTTTGGCACCCTGTATAAATAATTATGTTTAATAACATAATTATTTATACTATTATGTTTAATAACATAATTATTTATACTAGTGAATAGAGAATTGTATAACCTTTCAAATGAGCTATCACATGACCCCTATTTTTATTTAAAAAAATCATTGATTGCGTCATCACGCCCAGATGGATGACGTCACTAGTATGACATATATGCCAAAAAATTATAATTTAGAAATAAAAATCGACCTGGTTCGTAATTTATCTCCAGAGTCGCCCCTTTCTGGAGAAAATGAATTTATTCCAATTCTAACGTCCTCACTGTAGGGCCATTCTGGACATTTTCATAAAAAATGAAATTCGGATTATGACTTTTAATGGTTTTTATTAGATTATTAGATGGCCGTCACCAGCTGCTAGTTGCTGTTTGTTAGTTGAGACCACTTTGAGGTTATCTGGTAAGTATCTTTTAATATTTTTAATTCTAATTTGTATTAAATAATAAAGATTGATGTATAAACTACTCAGACTGTGTATTATAAGGAACCATAACCAACTTTTAAGGTTATAAAATAAATGTTAACTTTTAGCTGTTTTGTAATGTCTCATACGTGACAAAAAATATATTTTTCACATTCATCACAGCAAGTGTCAATTATTAAATATGCCAACTATACATCCAAATAGTATATGCTATTTACTAACCATTTTAATTTTTGTAGATTTTTTACACAGTCAGATTGGTGAAAAAACTTTATTATAAAAGTGTCCCATAAGTGACGTCACATACGGGACATATGTCACATACTTTTTTACTTCTATAGTATTGTGACAATGATGTGTTTCTGATCAGCTAAAACATAGCTTTTTTTTAATTTGAGAAAGATAAAAAAAAAGAAAGACTACTTTTAAGTTTATTTTGAACTTGTAATGGAAGCACACAAACAGTGTAGGATATAATTTTTTAAATCTAATTTAATTTTTTGTTCTAGTACACTGGTCATGGAATCAGGGAAAACAACAAATGCTTCCAGGATAAAGAAGATGAGGGAAAAACAGAAAGCAGAAAATCCTACCTTCTACTTGGAAAAGGAAAGAAAACGAGTTGCTGAGTTAAGGAAAAAGAAAACCCAAAGCAATTCACAGACCACTGTATGTACCACTCTTCACCTGTGCTACTATATAGGTGCAAGCAGACTTTCTCAAAAGCCGTCTGGAGAATTGTAAGATCTTCACCAAACTCGCCTCGTGAACAAAAAGCAGTAGTGACCGGTCTTGCTAAACGCATTGGTCTAGAGTTTAGTAATGCAATGGAAGAAAGTTTAACAGATACAAGCAGTAGCTCTCCACGAACTGAAGAGACTTCAGTTATCGACTTCTTTTATCGGCCAGACATAGTGTATACCTGCCCGGGGATGAAAGATATGACTGTTTGGAAAGATGGAAAGAAGGAGAAGTTGCAGAAACATTACATGACAATGTTTCTACCTGACGCATTTAGTATATTTAACCCTAGAATACGGGACCGTTTTTGCCAAATGGAAATACGGGACTATCGTAAATTTTACGACTCCATAGAAACAGGCCTATATTTTTTACTTTGAATTTTTTATTCAGTATATAGAAAACAATTAAGATACTTAGAATAAAAATAAAAGCATAAAATTATGAAACAAACATAATTTGGGTATTTTTAGAAACATAGGGTACAAATATCTCCTCAGTGTTCTCCGCAAATTGGCTTCTTGCACTCATTGCAATAGTTGGTGGTAATGCGCCTTTTTTTTTTTGACTGGATAGTAGAAACAAGTCTTCCTTATCTTTTTCTGGGTCACATTCGCATCATCTCCTTTAGTTATGTTGAGGATTTCAGCTATGTCTTGGCGAATATTTTGACGTAAACTTGCGGGGTTGTATCTGTTTATCGCCATGACTATGACTGCTATCGGAGCCATTGGATTCAGTTTCCAAATTGTCCTCTTCCCAGTCACTATCACTATCTTCAAACGGATCTGGCTCACTTTCTTCCCCTTTCATAATACATGCCGTTTATTCCTCCAGTTGTTTTGCAGACAAAAACTGTATTTGACATTCTAATAAGAAAAGCTCCAATTTTAAATAGTATATTATGTTATGAGAATGAAAAAACAATTTACCTTAATTTTTTGTTACTAAAACACTTAAAATCAAAATACAAACAATAATAGACAGCTGATTTATTATACGACATAAACACGGGACTTTCGTAAAATTTACGAACTAAGCGACGAAAACTGGTCTTAGAATTGTAAATTATCACAACCGTCTGCAAAATTAGCAAGCTCATTACTAATAAGGAAGATAACTTAATTGGGAAAATCGTTAAAATAAACGAGAGAGGACAAAAATGCCCAATGTATTATGAGCGTCGTGAAATTTACGAATGACCCGTATTCTAGGGTTTAGGAAGAAAATGAAAATTTTAAGGTTGGCTTTTGCAAAGAAACTCCATCTGAACAGTGTAAGTGTAAAATTCTTGAGAATTTTATGTTCAAATTAAAGTCTTTAAAATATGTGTATAATAATGACTTCTGGAAAAATCTCTTACGTGATGCCGCCTTAAACTCTGTGTTGGCAGAATCTGTGTGAAACTTGTAACAATGGTAAACTTTTGTTGCTCCCAAGTGATCCATACAGTAAAGTTAATTGGAAGGAGTGGAAAAAACTTGATGACAACAAAATTAAGTTGGTCATAAATGAAGACTGCACTGGTGACCTATATGAAATGTTAATCAAAGATCTGCCACACATGATGTATCATGTAAATACCAAAAGAATTCAGAGCAGTTTGTTTGAAAATGACAAAAAGAAAAGATCATTACGCATATTACAGATTGACTTTGCTATGTCCTTTAGCTGCGACTACCAGAATGAGGTACAGAGTGCGTTATGGTCACGCAAAAGTGTCCTTTTGTTTACAGCAGCAGTTTTTTGTGGTGGAAACTGCAAAACTTTCATAGTTTGTTCTGACACAAAAAACAAAGACAAAGATACAATTTTTGTGTTTTTGGATTGCTTTTATAAAGAAATTATTAAAGAGGACCCCGAAATTTTAGAAGATGTGATTTGGAGTGCTGGTCCCTCTTCAGAATTCAAAAATAAATTCATGGTGAAGACACTGCAATTGCTATCTAATAAATATAAAAGAACATTTACCTGGAAATTCTTTGCCACCTCCCATGGCAAGGGTGTAGTGGACGGGGTTGGTGGAAACATCAAGTGCTTAGTAAGAACAAAAATGATGGCTCAATTAGTTTATAGTACAATCAGCTAAAGACTTTGCTGCAGTAGCAACTGAAGTAAGTTCTAAGAGTGCAGTATGGTACATAGGGGAGGACCACATAAGCAGAGAAATTTTATGTCAAAACCCTTGGGAAATTGTCCAGCCCATTCATGGAATAAAAGGACTTCATGTTTTGCAGTGCAGTAATGGTTCTTTTCTAACAAAAAAAAACTGCTTGATGGAATCAACAACTGAAAGTGTCTCGCCAGCAGATTCAGTTAATTTTGTTCTTGGCAATTGGGTAGTTGTTACCTATGATGAGAAAGAGTTCCCAGGAGAAATTATGTGCATAGAAAATAAATATGTACAGGTGTCAGTGATGGTTCCAACTGGGCCACCAAATCACTTCAAATGGCCTCAACCACCCGACTGCATTTTCTACTCCCAAGGAAGATATATTACGAGAGATTGATCCTCCCACAGTTGCCAATAATAGAGGATTGTACAAATTTATTTCCGTTTAATAATGAGTATTTTACATACAAGTTGTGTGTATTTTAAATAATAAAGTTGAATTCTAACCAATCATTTTAGTTTTTATATATCATACCTACCTTAGTTTACATGTTTGATGTTAAAGTCCCGTACGTGATGGATGAGTCCTGCTGTACGTGACACAGACAAAAAATGTAAAAGTCCTGTACGTGATGGATGAGCCCCGTACGTGATACAGACAAAAAAATTTGTTTTAAGCTTATTTATAGAATTCATAGATATCTGCAAACATGGTTATGTTGCTTGTAATTATGGCTTCACACACAAAAATTACACTTAATACCATAATACGTATTTGAGCTGAAATATCACAATGAGTTTCTCCCTGCAAACAGGTGGTTGACTTGAGACATCCCGTACGTGACAGCTCTTCTTTTTGAGGTAGTGAAGTCACAAGACACAATAGTTATTGATAACACATGTTAAAAAATACATCTTGTATGTCTTTTCAATGTGAGTCTATGAAATGCATAAATATTGTGCTCTATTAAGTGTAAATTGGAAAAATTGTGCAAATGTCCCATATGTGAGAGTGGAATTCTCCTGTACTTATAACTTCAGAGGCTTATATCTTAAAACCATGATTTTTTGGAGCTACGCGCCCATTGAGTCTTTTGTTCTACACATCAAGGACTACCAGAACCCAAAGTTTCAGAGCATTTGACAGAGAGCCATTTCCCATAAGGTTTCTGCGGGGTCCTTTCACATGTTATAAATTTAAATTCGTAAATAAACAAAGTTTTCGTTATGATAATGCTCGCATTTTCAGCATGTTTTAATATGTTATAGCTTTATTCTTTAACAATATCGGTGTAATAATATCGTTGCTAGACAGGTAACTTGTCATTGTATGCCGGGTGTAGAGTCAGTTCGCTAAACTCAGACACAACTGGCTAGTGATTTTAGTAAGTAATTTTGACAATGGTAAAATTGGCAAAAAAATTACTAAATAGTTAATAATTACTAAATAGTTAGTAATTTCGCCAATTTTGACAAAATTGACAAAAAAGAAAAAAATTACCTACTAAAATCACTAGCCAGTTGTGTCTGAGTTTAGCGAATCGACTATGACTATACCAATCAAACTGTGTGTTTTCTCAAAGTTTTTTATCATCATCATCATTCTCTTTGCCTTATCCCTATACGGGGTCGGCTTCCCTAATTGCATTTCTCCACACAATTCTATCTTGGGTCATATCAATGTTAATCCCCTTTACCAACATGTCCCGCCTTATCGTCTCCCCCAGGTCTTCTTTGGTCTTCCTCTCCTACTCCTTCCAGGAATGGGTGATTAACGTCTCAATGTTGAACATGACCAAACCATCGTAACCTATGCTCTCTCAGTTTGGCATCAATTGGTGCCACACCTAGACTTCACCTAATATACTCATTTGTAATTTTATCCTTCTTTGTCACTCCACTCATCCATCTAAGCATTCTCATTTCCGCCACATGCACTCGTTGTTCCTCTTTCCTTTTTACTGCCCAAAATTCAGTTCCGTACATCATAGCCGGTCTTATGGCTGTTTTATAGAATTTTCCCTTCAGCTTTATTGGAATTTTTCTGTCACACAACACACCACTCACTTCTTTCCACTTCATCCATCCAGCCCTAATTCTACTGCATGAATCTCCATCTATTTCTCCATTGCTCTGTAATACCGATCCTAGGTACTTAAAACTATTGCTTTTCACAATTATTTCACCAACCAAAGATACCATTTTATTTGTAATAAATCCATCTTTTAATGAAAATTCCAAATACTCTGTTTTTGACATACTAAGTTTTAAACCTTTTTCCTCCAGAGCTTGTCTCCACTGTTCCAGTTTTTGTTCTAAGTCTCTTTCACTATTTCCTATTCACACTACATCATCAGCATACATTAAGCATCATGGAATGCTACCCTGTAGTTTCGCTGTTATCTGGTCCAAAACTAATGAGAATAAATAAGGACTAAGCACCGAGCCTTGGTGCAATCCTACTTTCACCTGAAATTTATCAGTCTCTCCCACACCTGTCCTAACACTAGTTGTTATTCCGTTGGTCTCTTTATTCCTGTATTGTTCCATCAGTTGCCTTACAATGAAAATTGCATCTGTTGTTGATCTGCCCTGCATAAAGCCAAATTGATTATCGGATATTTCAGTTACTTCACTTATCCGTCTATCAATTACTCTCTCCCATATTTTCATGGTGTGGCCAAGTAGTTTTATAGCCCTGTAGTTTGTACATTGTTGTATGTCTCCCTTGTTTTTGTAGACAGGAACTAATATACTGCTTCTCCATTCGTCTGGCATTTGTCCAACTTCCATAATTCTATTAAATAGACCTGCTAGCCAACTTATTCCTGTCTCTCCCAATGTTCTCCATACTTCCACAGGAATATCATCTGGTCCGACTGCTTTTCCTTTCTTTATTTTTTTTAGCCACTTCCTCGTTTTTTATTTTGGTAGCCATTGCTGTTACTGTCTCCTTTAACTCCACAGGCTGTCTGTCAAATTCTTCATTTAATAAACTGTCAAAATACTTTCTGTATCTCTTTTTGACATCCTTCGCGTGAATTAGTATTTTATTATTTTCATCTCGGATACATCTAATCTGATTAAAATCTCTTGTTTTCTTTGCTCTCTGTTTGGTTATTTTATATATCTTTGCTTTGCCTTCCCTGGTATCAAGTTGATCGTATAGGTTTGAATACGCTTCTGCTTTAGCTTTTGCTACTGCTACTTTCGCTTCCTTTTTGGCGACCACATAGTTTTGAAGATCTATGTCCGATCTGGCGATCTGGTTTCTTGTCACTTTTTATATAATTTTCGCTTCTCTTTTATTTTTCCTTGTACCACCAAGTCTCTTTATCCTCAAACTTCTTTCCTGACGTTTTCCCAAGTATTTCAATAGCCGTCTCTCTAATAATATTGGCCATTTTTCTCCAAATTGTGTTAGGGCATCCTTTCATGTTCCAACATATTCTTTCTACTATTCTTTCCCTGAATAGACCTTCTTTCATCTTTTAGTATCCACCACTTGATTTTTTGTGGTCCTCTCCGATATTTTTGTTTAGTTTCGCTTTTTTACTTCGATGTCCAGAACAAGCAGCTTATGTTGTTTACTTAACTTACTGTCTCACTAACTATTACCTTGCAGTCCTTGCATTCACGTATGTCTTCTTTCCTTATCATGAAGTGGTCTATTTGGGATTGATGTTGTCCACTTTTGTAGGTAATAAGTTGAGTTTCTCTCTTTTTAAAGAATGTGTTAACAATCGCCATATCCAATGCTGTTGCTAATTCAAGCATGTCATCTCCAGATTCATTTCTAGTTCCAAAGCCTAATCTTCTATGTATTGTTTCATATCCTGTCTTGGCTTGACCCACATGTGCATTGAAATCACCTCCTATTATAACTTTCTCCTCTGCTGGAATATCACTCAGTACATCTCTTAATTGGTCATAGAAAGCTCTTCTTTCATTCTCGCCCAGATCTGTTTGAGGAGAATACACACACACACACAACGTTCAATACTTCTTTATCAATTACAAATTTCACTCGTTCTTACAACTTCTACTATGTTATCTCTCATTTCACTATCATCAATTATACCAACTCCATTTCTAGTGTTACTACTCCATACATATCACAATTTGTATCCTTCACCTAGTTCTTTTGCCCTTTGTCCTTTCCACCTAGTTTCTTAAATACAAGCAATTTGAACTCTTCTTCATTTGAGCGCATCCACTAACTCTAGACTCTTACCTGTAAGACTACCAAGATTGACCCTATCCTGATTTTTCTAACCTGTAATGTTGTTCCCGCTGAGATAGTCCTCACCCGGAGATCCGAACGGAGGCTCATTTTACTTCCGGAATATTTTACCTCAGGAGATGCCATCATTTCAGCATAAGACTTTTTTTTTATCATATAACTTTATTTTTATATTTTTTATTTGAACTAATTTTTATTTTTGATAATTTCAGGAAAGGCCCACCATCTAGATGGCAAGCTCCTCCACCAAGAGGGGAAAGGTTTAGAGGAAGAGGATTTGGTCCTGGCGGTCCACCTTCATTTTCAAGGGGTTCTAGAGGCAGAGAGATGTTTAGGGGCCCCCCTCCAAGAGGTCCACATGGGAACTTCAGTAGTGGGCCTCCAAACTTTTCTGGTGGTCCACCTCCTAATTGGAGTGGGCCACCCTCTGGTCCACCTCCTTTATTAGGTTTTAATGGCCCTCCAGGCACTAATTTACCACCCCCTTCAAGCAGTGGTCCACCTCCTGGTGGAATGAGGCCCCCTTCGGGTATGTCTGGGGCACCAAGTAAGTATTATTTTAGTTTTGATTTCCTATGTTCATACTATGATGGCCAAATTGTGGCTCGCGAGCCACATGTGGCTCTTTGAAGGATTATTTGTGGCACTCAATAAATGTACCTGAATTACTTTTAATTTTTGTGTTTCAAAATGTCTTAAATAACTGAAAATGAATATAAAAGACTAAGTGTAACATCAGGACTTAGACAAGGAGACCCCTTATCACCGTTGCTATTCAATTTGGTTAGAATATGCAATGAGTAAAATATTATCTGAGCTGACAGGGGGATTTGCAAATCGACCTAAATTCAGACTGTATGTACATGCCAATTATTCGCCCATAAACATGGACTCTACAATAGCGGGAAATAAATAAGCTGCTGGTATTTAAAAGGAAAGTTCTCAGAATGATATTTGGCCGTCAAAGAGGTGAATTGAAAAGACAGAGTGTTAAAGGCAGTTTTTTTTGAGAGATGGTAGATCAGTAGGTCGTCCCAGAAAAAGATAGAAGGATGATGAAGGATCGAAGTATCCTGAATTAGTAAAGGCTGCTTGTAGAATTATTTCCATATTTGAAACAACGATGTGGGCCATTTTAGTTCACTTTACAGATCGTGAAATCCAAACGATGATAGAAAAATTTAATACTTTTTTTTACACTTTTAAAATAATTATTTAATTGCGGCTCGCGAAAAACTTAAAATTTTGAAAAATGACAGTCAGTCAAATCAATAAGCTTGGCCACCCCTGTATATTCCTATTCGCTGCGATCGTTATCTATTATTATAGGTCACGGGTTACCCTCCCACGAGTTGGGAGGAAGATAGTATGTATTTGCTTTGTGTGCCATTTACAAAAACAAAAGATTATTTAAAATTTTGCTATTAATTTTCTGCTAATGTATCAGTACATTATAAGAAATTTGCTATAAATACTCTATATGGTAAAAAATGTGGAAAAACATGAAAATTTTAAGCTTAACTTGTTCATAGTTTAAATTTGACATTCAATGTAAGCTTAACATTTGTCAGTATAGTCATATTGTCAATTATTTCGTACTCTCACATCCAATGCCAAATATATCCGCTAATGTATCAAAAGGTGAATTTCCAAAAATAATTTACAATATTTAGCTATATTTATAGTAAAACAAAATATTTTATGAATGCTGTGTTATAAGAATTCAAAAATTGTAGCTTCTCATTAACAAAAAATATAATTTCGTAAAAGTCTATTTATATTCATATTTTAAACATTCATATACATTATACAAAAAATACGGCAACACTGTGATGTACTTTGTTATTAAACGAAGCTTTAATCAATTTTTTTCTTTGATCCAACCTATCTTTTGATGTAGGAAAACAAAAGAATTTCATTCCACTATTTCTCCATGTAAATAAACAGTCAAAAACGGCACAAGAACCGTGATAAGGCATTTAAAAAAAATAAACGTAGCTATTGGAAATGTGGATTCATAGAAGAATGCTGAATATACTCGTACCTTGGACAGCAAGGAAAACTAATGAAGAAGTACTAAGGAGGGTCAACAAAGATAGAGAACTACTAAAAACTGTTAAACTTCGAAAAATGTCATATCTGGGACATATAGTGAGGGGAAGTCGATATAAAATATTACAACTAATCCTTAAAGGCAAAATAGAGGGCCGTAGAGGTGTAGGAAGAAAACAAGTTTCTTGGTTAAAAAACATTCGAGAATGGACTCAGATACCAAATGCTGGACAATTATTCCATATTGCAGAAGACTGAGAAGCCTTTGCAATGGTGATCGCCAACGTCGGATAATTCTGATATGGTACGTGAAGAAGAAGAAGAAACGTAGCTATAAAGTACGTGCAGCTGTCCACCAAGGTACACAGTTTACACAACCATACGATGCAGTGTTGAAATGTCATACTTCCATGTCATCCCCTCCTTGTCAACCATCCCAGCGGATACTCTGATTAGTGGGGTAAAGCTCAATAGATCCGCTATAGTAATAGTTAGCAATAACAGTTAATAACAAAAATTGTAGCCAACTTTGAGCTTCACGTTACAAAATTAGTTAGAATGTTACAGTGTGTTCGATAACGCAGTGGCAGACCAAACTTGTGTTTTTTTACATGGAACACCCTATATTTTATTTTATATTCGAAATCCTGTTAACTTGTCCATCACAAAAATATACAGGTTTGTTATGTTATACAGGGTATTTACAAAGTTATAACCAATTTTATATGAAAATCGTAACAAGTTCGACTACCTGTATAAATAAGAATACACACAAGAGCAATGGTTTATTGATGCCATATTTTTTATGTATTGTCAAAATTTTCAAAAATGATTGATATTGCTAATTTTCTTTATATCAAATACAGGGTGAGTCAAAACGCAAGTACATTATTTTCTCAGTAATTTTAAATGGAGCACCCTGTATTTTATATTACTATTGAAAAGTACCATTACCATACTTTAATTTTTAGATAACTTTCGCTATGTCTAAATTTATTAGTTTTCGAGATATTTTCATTTTTCAATGGACCAGTAGCGTGACCACCCAGATCACCAGAATTTAATAAACTGGACTGATTTTTTTGGGGTTACGTTAATAATGAGTTTATAAAATACCTCCAACTACAGGGGATGAGATGAAATATAGAATACAAAGTGTATGTCCATGGGTTAATTTACAAATGCTTCCTAGTGTAAGTAGCTCATTCAATGATCGTTTTTAGGCGTGCATAAATGTGTTAGGAGGTAATTTTGAACACCTTATGTAATTAAATATTAAACATATTTTATTAAAAGTAGCTTTTAATTTTTTCAATAATGTTTTTTTTTGCAAAATGTATTACTGATAAATTATTTTTCTTGGTTTATTTGTTACATACAAAATTACATTTACATACAAAGGTAGTGTCTAATTGTCTTCACAAAATGTTTTATTTTGTGCTTGTGTGTTTTTTTTGTAAAATTTATTACAAGTAAATTATTTATATTTCTTTATTTGTTACAGTTACATACAAAAGTAGTTTTTAATTGTTTAAAAAATGTAGCATGTTGTGTTTGTGTTTTTTTTTGTAAAATGTCAATTCAGTCATGGCGTACTTAAAATTTGGAAAAATTTAGACACCTAAAATAATTTCCTCTGAGAAATGAAAATATGTCGAAAACTAATAAATTTGGACATAGGGAATGTTATATAAAAATTAAAGTACGGTAATGGTACTTTTCAATAGTGATATAAAATACAGGGTGTTCCATTTAAAATTACTGAGAAAATAATGTACTTGCGTTTTGACTCACCCTGTAATTGATATAAAAAAATTTGCAATGTCAATACTTTAGCAAATAAATGTACCAAAAAATCACAACAATGTGCTTGAAATGTTGATTTCAAACCATACAAAACAAACAAAACAAACAAAACAAACAAAACAAACAAAACAAACAAAACAAATAAAACAAACAAAACAAACAAAACAAACAAAACAAACAAAACAAACAAAACAAACAAAACAAACAAAACAAACAAAACAAACAAAACAAACAAAACAAACAAAACAAACAAAACAAACAAAACAAACAAAACAAACAAAACAAACAAAACAAACAAAACAAACAAAACAAACCAAACAAACAAAACAAACAAAACAAACAAAACAAACAAAACAAACAAAACAAACAAAACAAACAAAACAAACAAAACAAACAAAACAAACAAAACAAACAAAACAAACAAAACAAACAAAACAATCAAAACAATCAAAACAAACAAACAAATCAAACAAAACAAATTCTTGTTTTGTTTGATGTTGAAGACGAAGACGTAATGTAAATAATCTAAATACTAAAGCATCTGTTTGGTTGATATTTACATGATTTATTACTTTACTACCAGATGCAACTGTAAACATACAAAGAAACCTACTATTTTTGAATTGTGGCTGTCTATCTTTAGATTTTTGTATTGCATATAGTTGCCAGATTTCAATTTGCATACCAAAATGTATTTTGGCTTTTTGGTCAAACGGTTGAATTTAAAAAAAAATGTTATAAATAAGACTTTTTTGCTCTACATGGTGCTTTCTACTTATACCTTTAAGGGACGCACTATTTTCGAGGACACCCTGTATATATGGTGTTGAATAGTTACAAGATATTATACTCAATATCTAAATTTCTGAGAAATTCGATGGGAATTTCATCATGCACAGAAGATTTTCCACTTTTAACTGGTTTCAATGCATATTCCATTTAGTATGATAATGACAAAAACATCATCAAAATAAATTAATTATTGTAGTTTTGTTAGTAATAATTTTATACCTTTTAAATTTTGTAGATCTAGATGGACCTCCACCAATTTCAAAACCTGGCGATCAAGAAGGTTCAGGTGCTTCAACAGGTGCAGGGGTGTTAACTGATTCACCAAATATAAATAGTGGACCTCATCTTACATCTAATCAGAATAACGCACCCTCTTCTCAACCTACAACACCCTTAGTAAGTATATAATTATTACTTTATTATTTGTTGTAATTTGATAACCAGGTACTAATCCTGCGTCTTTTGTGATCAGGATGCAGCTGCTGAAATATGGGTAGAAACAAAAACTGGAGAAGGCAAGTCATATTATTATAATGCTCGAACTAGAGAAACTACTTGGACTAAACCTGATGGACCTAACATTAAAGTTATTTCTCAGGACCAGGTTGAGGCTATGGCTCAAGCTGCCACTGTAGGTTTACCCCAAAATACATCCACTGCAGCCCAAGCGGCTCAAGCACAGGCAAATATATCTAATAAACCTGAAGGTATGTTTTTTATTTAATATTAGTTTTTATTTTAGGCTGTCCTAGTATATATTTTTTTAAATCTCTGAATCTACTAGAATTTGTTGCTTTAATAGAATATTTGCTATACCTCTTCTTCTTCTTCTTTTTCAGGACCCATCTGCGCGACGTAGGTCGTTGAATATTTCCCTTAATAATCAATTGGAGCAAGTTGTATCTCTCTCCACGTGTAATATGTCCGAGATATTCCAATTTTCTTGTTTTGATGGTATTTAAGATTTCCATTTCTTTATTCATCTTTCTCAGAACCTCTTTGTTTGTGACGTGTTCTGTCCACGATATTTTCAGAATTCTTCTGAACGCCGACTAGGGTGGTTCGAAAAAAACTTTTCTTCATATTTCAGATCGCTATAGTGCGCAAAAGTTGCCATTGGTATAGACTTGAAAAAAGCACTAATTATTATTTTTTTATTAATTTGTCTTCCGGTCGCGCAATGCCATCAAAGTTAGCAAAAATTGTGAAAAATCTTAATTTTTCATATATTTTTTTAACAGGCCAGATGGTTTTAATTGCTTTCCTATACCATGAATTAACTACTAAAAGTATAAAAAATCAATATAAATGCACTTATTATACATTTGTTTCATATCTTCCGGTCGCGCAACATAATTCAAAATGAGTAAAATTAGTAGTTTTTGCAAAATTTCAAAGTTTGATTGTTTAGTACAATTTAATCATACGACTTTTAGAGATGCTATAGTTTAATTCAATTACAATAATATATTTACAATCCAAGCATATAAGATACATTTTGATATTCAAGTGGAATTCGGTCGCGCAGCTTCGTCAAAAACAGCAGACTACCGAGAGGCGAGGCGAAAGTGACGAATGCCAGCGAAGCGCGCGCAGCCACAAGTAAAGATACATGTGGGAATACCTCTACAATGGATTATTTGTCTTCTCCATTACAACGAACTGCCATTCCACCACCTTTTCCAAAACTTAGATGAAAACACAACAGGTCCAATAGGATATTCCGGACCAATTGGAAAGGCCCTACCTGATTGTAAAAGACTACCACTTATTGATTTTAATCCTATTGATTGTGAAATTCCAAAAGTTGACAAGCGTATTCTTAGCAAGCACCAACAATTGTACTTGCTTGAGATATCAGAAGTCATCAAATCAGGGCATTGTTCAGAAGACTTTGTAGTGGGTACGTGATCCTAGCCCAACGTCACATTCAAGATGGCTTACTACTGCAAACCGAGTTTTGCGTTTCTACATCAGTGTGTCCAACCCTTCTGAAAATCTGAGAGAGATTGTCACATTCATTCTCAAATGTTATAATATGCCTATGTGGTTTGCCACAAAAATAAACCACAAATTCACAAATGGGCCTAGACATGATTACAAAATCATTGAATCTTCAAGGTACTTACCAGAAGAGCTGCTTCAAGTTGTTGATCCCGTTTTACAACGGAATGCTTACTTCGCCCATCCCGAAAATTTACTTTTGGCTATGGTAACTGATGAAAGAAACCATGTCCGAGAGCTGGGCTTTAGGCGTGTCATAAAGGCAAATCAAGCAATATCTGAAAGTGACTCTGTCAGAATCTTTAAACCACCAAACTTAAACTTTGAATCTAAATAGTATTACGAAATTATCAAATGGAACACCAGTACACTGACTCCCCTCTACTGCTAAGAACATTGACTAATGAAGAGATAAAACAGTATGTGAGCAATGACTTTAAACTTGTTATAGACCAGTACAGATAGCTCTAAAATGGACCAACAAAATAAAAAATTAATAGCAGGATGAGACCAATTCCAAATGAAAGTACACATATTAGATAACATGTGGAACATTTTTCACCAAATCTGGATGAGGGGAACATGGGTTGGGGGAGCGTTTTTAGGGGTGAAAACGGTTAATTACGATTTGCGGCAAAACGGCACATCCTATCGAAAAAAGTTAAATCGCAAAGTTGTAGGCAATAAAAAGCTCTACAACTTTTGTAAATAAACATTTTTCACATAACCTCAAAATATCCGAGAAAATCGGAAAATTCGCTGTTTTTGATTTTATTTTTTTTTCTCACTGAAAAAAATTTTTTTTTACCAAATACGGTGGAAACTTACCTCTTTCTGTCCCGAACACGCTGTAATTTTTCTGTATAAAAATATTTTTTAAAACTCTTGTTTTTTATGTTTAAGGGAAAATGTAAGCATTTTTTCAATTGAAAAATCTCCCGAAATTTTTTTAGCTTTTTTAAAGAAGTTGGCATTTTTTTTGTTTATTGAAACCTCTATTTTCTGATGGTGTAAAAAAATATATACGTTACTATGGAAAATTTTGTCACAAAAGGCAAAAATCGGAAATTTATTTTCACCCTCTCACCATTTTCAGATTCTCAGACGTAATATAAGTTGCATAGCGAGCAGGAACCAACGAAATTTATGAAAGAAAATGATAATATTTCATTGATTAATTGAGAATAAGACACAGATAGTATTTACCTTTTTATGTAGATTCCACAATTTCCTTTAAAATAAATAAATTTGTCACTAAATTCTTTTCACAAAATTATGTTTAACACGTACGTTTGATTCACTGTATGTGTCATCATGGTACACATAATGGACGCGGCGCGGCGTCTGGCTGGGCTGCACCTACTTGCTATGCAACTTACATTACGTCTGAGAATCTGAAAATGGAGAGGGGTTGAAAATAAATCTCCGATTTTTGCCTTTTGTGACAAAATTTTCCATAGTAACGTATATATTTTTTTACACCATCAGAAAATAGAGGTTTCAATAAACAAACAAAATGCCAACTTCTTTAAAAAAGCTAAAAAAATTTCGGGAGATTTTTCAATTGAAAAAATGCTTACATTTTCCCTTAAACATAAAAAACAAGAGTTTTAAAAAATATTTTTATACAAAAAAATTACAGCGTGTTTGGGACATAAAGAGGTAAGTTTCCGTTTCCACCATAAAACAAAAAATTTTTTTTCAGTGAGAAAAAAAATAAAATCAAAAACATCGAATTTTCCAATTTTCTCGGATATTTTGAGGTTATGTGAAAAATGCTTATTTACAAAAGTTGTAGACCTTCTTGTACCCTACAACTTTGCGATTTAACTTTTTTCGATAGGATGTGCCGTTTTGCCGCAAATCGTAATTAACCGTTTTCACCCCTAAAAGCGCTCCCCCAACCCATGTTCCCCTCATCCAGATTTGGTGAAAAATGTTCCACATGTTATCTAATATGTGAACTTTCATTTGGAATTGGTCTCATCCTGCTATTAATTTTTTATTGTTTTTTTGCTATTTGCACTGGTCTATTATGAATATAGATATACAAGGTGTCCCAAAAGTAGTGGAACGGTCAAATATTTCGCGAACTAAACATCGGATCGAAAAACTGAAAAATACGTGTTTAATCATTTTCAAAAATCTATCCAATGACACCAAACACCAAACCCCACTACACCCCCGAGAGGTGGGGTGGGGGGTAACTTTAAAATCTTAAATGGAAACCCCCAGTTTTTCTTGCAGATTTTAATTCGTTACGTAAAAGTAAGCAACTTTTATTCAAGACATTTTTTCGAACTGTGGATAGATGGCGCTATAATTGGGAAAAACGATTTATCCTGATACCATAGGTAAATTATAGAAAAGGTCTAATATCTCACGAAATACACTTCCAAATGAGAAACTAAAAAACAGATTTTTAATATTTTTTAAAAACATAAAATCCTTTATAAAAGGTATATTTGTTAAAATCCCTATACAGGGCTACATCAAAGACAGAACTAGTTTTCAATCGGTTGACCGATCATCATCAGTGCAATCCTAAAATGTGTACAACCAGATAAAATGATGCAAAGTATTTGAAATGTTGACTAAGGTTAGAAAAAAATTTTATAGGTTATACTCACTTAGAATCTACATGCAAGCCACCAAAGTAAAAATAACAGGGTAAGAACCCTTTACAATTGATCCGTCATCGGAACATATGACTAAGATGTGAATTATAACATGGATGATTAAGATATCCAATGTTTTTCGCCCGAGGTACCAATGAGCTCTATCTGACAAGTTCACATCATGACTGTATGGAAGCAAGTGATTTTGATAACGGAAATTCTGAATGGTGACATGACAAGAATGACAGTTCCACAGGAAGTTATAATTTCCCTGTTGTTTTGTGGTATTTATTGTAAAATTTGTTAAATTAATAACAATAAAAACAGTCGTTCCCACTGTGGTAGATAGTCTGTAAAAATGGAAATAGACTTGATGTAAATGTTAAAATATTGTAATGGAGGAAGTAGGCAAACCACATTACACATAATACAGACAACTTAATAAACGTTATCAAACCCTTTATATGTGATATCTAGGGCTTAGAAAAGCAGTTGTGTGTTTATTTAAAAGTTATCAATTATATTAGAATAATTGGAAGTTGTTATAGTATGTGGAAGTACCATAAAAATCACTGTGTGGGTGACAAAGGTGTAGAACTGTTTTCTGATCTGGGAGGGATATATAATACAAGCTAAGATACATGCCACCATTTCTCAAGATCCCTGTATATCGCCTGGAACTCTAAGGGTTCGACAAAACAGACCAATATATGAGATAGCTAACATAGGGGAGAGGAGTGGTGTTATAAATTTATGAGAATATAATTAAAATGTAACATGAACGGGACCCAGAAAGAGTAGTGAGACTATTAAATTTAATTGCAATATGATTATATGGGGTGGATATAATTAAATTATTGATGAAAATTTAGTGATGAAAAGGTATGTATGTGGGTGATGATAGCAGCTATTGGTTTGTGTTTATATAATTGGATAGTGATAGTGGTTTATGGATAGAGGTGAATAAGGAAAGAAAATCATTATGAATTGTGTCAAATCAACTGTAAATGTGGCTATGTGAAAGCGATAGAGTAATAAACAGGTGAAAAGTACTATTGTGATTAAAAAGAAGTTAAGAAAAAAGTTGTCGATGAAGTGGATGGAAGTCCCGGTTAAACGAAACATGGCGGTTGACACAATTTGGGCTTTTTTGTTTTTCTCTGACTATTTCCAGGTCCTCGTACAAGTCCAACTTCAGAAAGTCTCTTTGGGGGATATTGTGTAGAAGAGAAACATCATCTGGTATGTTCAGAGTATGATTTTTCTCTTTGAGATGTTGTGAGAATGTAGAGGTATTCTCTCTTCTGATGTGTTCAAGAGAGCGAGAAGCAAGTGATCTACAAGTTCTTCCTATGTAGGTGGCATCACAGTCAGAACATTGTAGTTTGTAAACACCACTACGATTCATATAGTTGATAATATCTTTGGTGTTAGACAGAGACTGTCCTATGTTATTAGATACCTTAAAAGAAATTTGGACGTTATCTACTGATCTTTTTATAATATTTGAAATATCCCCAGATAGTCGATCTTCGTGAAAAGGTATGGAAGCATAAGTAGGTTTGGTTGTCAAACCCATAGGGAACGCGGCATGTCGTAAGACCTTGAGCTGTCTTTTATGCATGAGCTTGCTTATGATGTGTGGATCGTATCCGTTGTTGAAAGCAATTTGACGTATTATATTTAATTCTTTACTGTAGTCGGATTGTGATAAGGGAATGGTTTCAAGACGGTGTATGTAACTATGAAAAGCAGCAAGTTTGTGTGACATTGGGTGGTTGGAAGATGCTGGGATAACATGGTCGGTCTGTGTTGGTTTCCTGTAGATACTGAATTCGAAGTGGTCATTTAATCTGGTATTATTATAATTATATTATTATATTAATAAGGTCGAGAAAATTGATTGATTGAGAAGACTCTAATTCCATGGTAAATTTAATATTGGGGTGGATTTGGTTGATTCTAGAAAGCAATGAGTCTGCTGTATTTGAGTTACCTGAGATGATCAGAAAACAATCATCGACATAGCGAAACCAATGGAGAATTTCAGGATTTTTCATGATATATACGGATTCTAAATGATCCATAAAAATGTCAGCTAGGAGAGGAGATAGGCAACTATCCATGGCTAAGCCGTCAGGTTGTCTGTAATATTTATTGTTGAATACAAAGAAGTCTTGAGCTAGACAAAATTGTAGTAATTGAATAATTGAATTGGTGGTAGACATGGTAATGGAATTTGCTCTTAGAAGAGAATGTACCAGATTAATAGTTTCTTGTTTTGGGACTGAAGTAAAAAGATTGCTAACATCAAAAGATAGCATGGTAATGTTTGGACGAAGCTGAATTTGTTGGAGATTGTTGACAAGGTGACTTGTGTTTTTGACTGAGAATCGAGGTGTGAAGTTCGTCATGTTGTTAATGAGATTAAGAATAAATTTTGAAAGAATGGAAACAGGAGTGTTTATGAAGCTAACAACTGGACGAATGGGAATTCCCTCTTTATGTATCTTAGGTAAACCGTACAGTCTGGGAGTTAAAGGATTACTGGGAATTTTGTAGTAAGGTGCAAATTGTTCAGAAAAAAATTCTGTAAAAGGTTTAAGGTTATCTTTGAGTTTGTTAATGAATTTTTTGGAAGGATCTTCTGGAAGTGACAAGAAATTATTATTAGAAAGAAAGGTAGTGACTTTATCATTATAAATAGTTTGGTCTAGAATTACCAGACAATTGCCTTTGTCTGCCTTGCTAATTATTAGATTATTAGATTTGACTTTATTTTTAATAGATTTAAGGGTTTTAAGATGGTTTTGACGTTTATTGTCAGAAAATTGAGGAAAACTGGAATTCAGAAATGTGTTCTGAGAAAAGGCAGGTACATTGATGGAAGAGGCATTGTTGGAAGTATTTGAAGATAAAGCAGTGATGGAATTATTAGAAAGTGTAGAAGATATGTGTTTATGTTTGAATTTATTTATAGTATTAAAACAAGAGTTTCTAATAGAAGTTTTTTGATTTAAAGGGACAGAAAGATTTTGGATAATAATATCTAGCTCGATTGAAAGACTCTGAAGGTCCTTTTCGGATACCTTTCTCGGAATGGAGTATTTTAGACCTAGATGTAATAAATCTAATTCATTTTTGTCAAAGATAACTGACGAAAGATTTTTAAGTCTGGGGTGAAAATTGAAGTTTGAAAATTTAGTGTTATTACTGTTTTGATTGGATAAAAGTAAATTTTTTTGAATTAAATTGTCTAGTTTGGATTTTACTGTATTGAATTTAATAAAGGATACTCTGTCTAACCTGTCCTGCACATCATTCAGAAAGTTACATAAACTATCAAAGCCTAAAGATAAAAGTAAAGAGTCATATGTTACCTTGAGCTTACAATTGATAAAGTTGAGCTTGCTATAATGGTTACAAATCTCCTTTTTTAATATTTTGCGTTGGAAGGTGTTCTTTAAGTTGACTGGAACATTTTTCGGAGTTTTGACAATGCAAAATTTAGGAAATACATTGTTGTTAATACACTGGGAGATGAACCATATATCCAGCTTGATAGTGCATCTTTTGGTGGCTAGACGCATGTATTGATTAGCCAAGTTGACCATACCGTCAATTTACAAATCCACGAGGAAAAATTTCCTGTAGTTGGCTGTATACCATTACAAAAACATAAAATCCTTTATAAAAGGTATATTTGTTAAAATCCCTATACAGGGCTACATCAAAGACAGAACTAGTTTTCAGTCGGTTGACCGATCATCATCAGTGCAATCCTAAAATGTGTACAACCAGATAAAATGATGCAAAGTATTTGAAATGTTGACTAAGGTTAGAAAAAAAATTTTTATAGGTTATACTCACTTAGAATCTACATCCAAACTAGACAATTTAATTCAAAAAAATTTACTTTTATCCAATCAAAACAGTAATAACACTAAATTTTCAAACTTCAATTTTCACCCCAGACTTAAAAATCTTTCGTCAGTTATCTTTGACAAAAATGAATTAGATTTATTACATCTAGGTCTAAAATACTCCATTCCGAGAAAGGTATCCGAAAAGGACCTTCAGAGTCTTTCAATCGAGCTAGATATTATTATCCAAAATCTTTCTGTCCCTTTAAATCAAAAAACTTCTATTAGAAACTCTTGTTTTAATACTATAAATAAATTCAAACATAAACACATATCTTCTACACTTTCTAATAATTCCATCACTGCTTTATCTTCAAATACTTCCAACAATGCCTCTTCCATCAATGTACCTGCCTTTTCTCAGAACACATTTCTGAATTCCAGTTTTCCTCAATTTTCTGACAATAAACGTCAAAACCATCTTAAAACCCTTAAATCTATTAAAAATAAAGTCAAATCTAATAATCTAATAATTAGCAAGGCAGACAAAGGCAATTGTCTGGTAATTCTAGACCAAACTATTTATAATGATAAAGTCACTACCTTTCTTTCTAATAATAATTTCTTGTCACTTCCAGAAGATCCTTCCAAAAAATTCATTAACAAACTCAAAGATAACCTTAAACCTTTTACAGAATTTTTTTCTGAACAATTTGCACCTTACTACAAAATTCCCAGTAATCCTTTAACTCCCAGACTGTACGGTTTACCTAAGATACATAAAGAGGGAATTCCCATTCGTCCAGTTGTTAGCTTCATAAACACTCCTGTTTCCATTCTTTCAAAATTTATTCTTAATCTCATTAACAACATGACGAACTTCACACCTCGATTCTCAGTCAAAAACACAAGTCACCTTGTCAACAATCTCCAACAAATTCAGCTTCGTCCAAACATTACCATGCTATCTTTTGATGTTAGCAATCTTTTTACTTCAGTCCCAAAACAAGAAACTATTAATCTGGTACATTCTCTTCTAAGAGCAAATTCCATTACCATGTCTACCACCAATTCAATTATTCAATTACTACAATTTTGTCTAGCTCAAGACTTCTTTGTATTCAACAATAAATATTACAGACAACCTGACGGCTTAGCCATGGGTAGTTGCCTATCTCCTCTCCTAGCTGACATTTTTATGGATCATTTAGAATCCGTACATATCATGAAAAATCCTGAAATTCTCCATTGGTTTCGCTATGTCGATGATTGTTTTCTGATCATCTCAGGTAACTCAAATACAGCAGACTCATTGCTTTCTAGAATCAACCAAATCCACCCCAATATTAAATTTACCATGGAATTAGAGTCTTCTCAATCAATCAATTTTCTCGACCTTACTATCACCAGATTAAATGACCACTTCGAATTCAGTATCTACAGGAAACCAACACAGACCGACCATGTTATCCCAGCATCTTCCAACCACCCAATGTCACACAAACTTGCTGCTTTTCATAGATACATACACCGTCTTGAAACCATTCCCTTATCACAATCCGACTACAGTAAAGAATTAAATATAATACGTCAAATTGCTTTCAACAACGGATACGATCCACACATCATAAGCAAGCTCATGCATAAAAGACAGCTCAGGGTCTTACGACATGCCGCGTTCCCTATGGGTTTGACAACCAAACCTACTTATGCTTCCATACCTTTTCACGAAGATCGACTATCTGGGGATATTTCAAATATTATAAAAAGATCAGTAGATAACGTCCAAATTTCTTTTAAGGTATCCAATAACATAGGACAGTCTCTATCTAACACCAAAGATATTATCAACTATATGAATCGTAGTGGTGTTTACAAACTACAATGTTCTGACTGTGATGCCACCTACATAGGAAGAACTTGTAGATCACTTGCTTCTCGCTCTCTTGAACACATCAGAAGAGAGAATACCTCTACATTCTCACAACATCTCAAAGAGAAAAATCATACTCTGAACATACCAGATGATGTTTCTCTTCTACACAATATCCCCCAAAGAGACTTTCTGAAGTTGGACTTGTACGAGGACCTGGAAATAGTCAGAGAAAAACAAAAAAGCCCAAATTGTGTCAACCGCCATGTTTCGTTTAACCGGGACTTCCATCCACTTCATCGACAACTTTTTTCTTAACTTCTTTTTAATCACAATAGTACTTTTCACCTGTTTATTACTCTATCGCTTTCACATAGCCACATTTACAGTTGATTTGACACAATTCATAATGATTTTCTTTCCTTATTCACCTCTATCCATAAACCACTATCACTATCCAATTATATAAACACAAACCAATAGCTGCTATCATCACCCACATACATACCTTTTCATCACTAAATTTTCATCAATAATTTAATTATATCCACCCCATATAATCATATTGCAATTAAATTTAATAGTCTCACTACTCTTTCTGGGTCCCGTTCATGTTACATTTTAATTATATTCTCATAAATTTATAACACCACTCCTCTCCCCTATGTTAGCTATCTCATATATTGGTCTGTTTTGTCGAACCCTTAGAGTTCCAGGCGATATGCAGGGATCTTGAGAAATGGTGGCATGTATCTTAGCTTGTATTATATATCCCTCCCAGATCAGAAAACAGTTCTACACCTTTGTCACCCACACAGTGATTTTTATGGTACTTCCACATACTATAACAACTTCCAATTATTCTAATATAATTGATAACTTTTAAATAAACACACAACTGCTTTTCTAAGCCCTAGATATCACATATAAAGGGTTTGATAACGTTTATTAAGTTGTCTGTATTATGTGTAATGTGGTTTGCCTACTTCCTCCATTACAATATTTTAACATTTACATCAAGTCTATTTCCATTTTTACAGACTATCTACCACAGTGGGAACGACTGTTTTTATTGTTATTAATTTAACAAATTTTACAATAAATACCACAAAACAACAGGGAAATTATAACTTCCTGTGGAACTGTCATTCTTGTCATGTCACCATTCAGAATTTCCGTTATCAAAATCACTTGCTTCCATACAGTCATGATGTGAACTTGTCAGATAGAGCTCATTGGTACCTCGGGCGAAAAACATTGGATATCTTAATCATCCATGTTATAATTCACATCTGAGTCATATGTTCCGATGACGGATCAATTGTAAAGGGTTTTTACCCTGTTATTTTTACTTTGGTGGCTTGCATGTAGATTCTAAGTGAGTATAACCTATAAAATTTTTTTTTTCTAACCTTAGTCAACATTTCAAATACTTTGCATCATTTTATCTGGTTGTACACATTTTAGGATTGCACTGATGATGATCGGTCAACCGATTGAAAACTAGTTCTGTCTTTGATGTAGCCCTGTATAGGGATTTTAACAAATATACCTTTTATAAAGGATTTTATGTTTTTGTAATGGTATACAGCCAACTACAGGAAATTTTTCCTCGTGGATTTTTTAAAAACCTTTCGAATGACACCAAACGTGACCCTCCAACCCACCCCCTAGGTGTGGGGTGGGGGGTAACTTTAAAATCTTAAATAGCAACCTCCTCTTTTTATTACAGATTCGGATCCGTCACGAAAAATTAAGCAACATTTATTCGAAACATTTTTTAGAATTGTTAATACATGGCGCTTTAATTGGAAAAATACGATTTATTAGCGCCATCTATCAGAAATTTTAAAAAATGTTTCGAATAAATGTTGCTTAATTTTTTATGGCGAATCCGAATCTGCAATAAAAATCTATTTAAGATTTTAAAGTTACCCCCCACCCCACCTCCAGGGGGTGGGTTGGAGGGTCATGTTTGGTGTTATTCGATAGGTTTTCGAAAAAGATTAAAAATCTGTTTTTTGGTTTCTCATTTGGAAGTGTATTTCGTGAGATATTAGACCGTTTCTATAATTTACGTATGGTATCAGGATAAATCTTTTTTCCCAATTATAGCGCCATCTATCCACAGTTCAAAAAAATGTCTTGAATAAAAGTTGCCTACTTTTACGTAAAGAATACAAATTTGCAAGAAAAACTGGGGGTTTCCATTTGATATTTTAAAGTTACCCCCCACCCCACCTTCAGGGGGTGTAGTGGGGGTTGGTGTTTGGTGTCATTGGATAGATTTTTGAAAATGATTGAACAAGTATTTTTCAGTTTTTTGATCCGATGTTTAGTTCGCGAAATATTCCACCGTTCCGCTACTTTTGGGACACCCTATATATTTACTTTGCCATGCCATACACAGGCAGTTGAAAGATGCGTTAAGCTAGTGACTGAAGCTTCAAGTAAAGTGTGCGGACACAGTTCCAGAGACGGCTATATTAGAACCACATTATTGCATCGCTCAGCGATGCCAACGATTAAAATGAACAACAAGTGGTAGTCTTTCACAATCAGGTAGGGCCTTCCCAATCGGTCCGGATATTCTATAGTGCCTGTTGAATTTTCATCTAAGTGTTGGAAAAGGTGGCGGAATAGCAGTTCGTTGTAATGGAAAAGACAAATGCTCCATTGTAGAGGTCTTCCCACATGTATCTCTATTTGTGGTTGCACGAGCTTCGCTGGCATTCGTCACTTTCGCCTCGCCTCTCAGTAGTCTGCTGTTTTTGACGAAGCTGCGCGACCGAATTCCACTTGAATATCAAAATGTATCTTATATGCTTGGATTGTAAATATATTATTGTAATTGAATTAAACTATAGCATCTCTAAAAGTCGTATGATTAAATTGTACTAAACAATCAAACTTTGAAATTTTGGAAAAACTACTAATTTTACTCATTTTAAATTATGTTGCGCGACCGGAAGATATGAAACAAATGTATAATAAGTGCATTTATATTGATTTTACATACTTTTAGTAGTTAATTCATGGTATAGGAACGCAATTAAAACCATCTGGCATGTTTAAAAAAAATATGAAAAATTAAGGTTTTTCACAATTTTCGCTAACTTCGATGGCATTGCGCGACCGGAAGACAAATTATTAAAAAAATAATAATTAGTGCTTTTTTTAAGTCTATACCAATGGCAAGTTTTGCGCACTATAGCGATCTGAAATAAGAAAAAGTTTTTTTCGAACCACCCTAACGCCCACAGCTCGAATGATTCTAGTTTTTTCATTGATGCCGCATTCAAGGTCCAAGCTTTCATACCATAAAACAGAGTCGAGAAAACGTAGCACCTAGCCAACCTAACTCTTAGCTCTAACTTCAAATCTCTTGTGCAGAGCACTTTTCTCATTTTGTTAAAATTTGCTCTAGCCTTTTCTATTCTTATTTTTATTTCCTGGAAGTAATAACCTGTGGAGTTAATCATTGTTCCAAGATTAGACCAGGGCGCATCTGTAAAAATATTAGTATATTTGGACGTTGAGAGGTGACTTATATTTTTTGCAGAAATTGATTGAAAATTACTCATATAATAATATTTGACTTATCCTCCCACTCAAAAAGGTCCGGAACATTGTTTAAATAATCAAAATGTCAAAAAATGAAGGAAAAATTCGATTTTTTTCTTCGTTTTTTGATTATAACTTTGAAAGTATTCATTTCTGAGAAAAGTTGTAGTGACATAAAAGTTGCGCAATTAAATTTCCTACAATATAGAATTCGTTAAAAATTTTAAAAATTGTCACCCTTGTTGCAAAATAGCAATAATTGCGAAAAAAACGATAAAAAAACAAGTATTCGCATTTTACGTTTTTCAACCATTTATGCTACACTTAGGACTTTCATATTTTACCAAGAAAAACTTTATGATATAAGAAAACAATACTGTGAATTTCATTAAGATCGGCATTCCAATGACCTTTGATAATTATTGACAAATTTTAATTTTTAGTACATTTCGATATAAATAAATAAATTTGTTTATTGCAAAATAAAAACACATGCTCTGTCCCTTGAAATAACCCTTTTTTTTGCAAAAACTTTCTTTGTTCATATATTTTAAGTTAGAGAATAAACGTTTATTATTTTTAAACATATGCAACTGTTTAAACAATATTTCAGAAACAATAATCAAATTAGTTTGATTTTTGTGGAATTAAAATATTAAAATACAACAAAATACTGCAAGCGCCAGTTAACTTGGCGACAGCGAATACGCACAACGACACTAAGACTGATGATCATCCCATAAGCCACTGTGCAATGCGTCTCGCCAAGTTAACTGGCGCTTGCAGTATAGTGTAAGAAAATAATATATTAGATAAAGATTTGAAGAAATTTTGGTGGAAATCAACTTGTGTGAATCGAATACCGCTGTCCTGTGCGTAGCACCAAAATTTAATGTTTATTTAAAAAAATTCCTGACGCCGTGGTAGTTATTGGATTTTAATTTTAAAAATTGCAAAGGAAAGGTACGGTATACGTAAAAAAATTTCAACTTGCTATCTGCTTTATTTTCAGTCCTGCAACATTTTGAAAAAATGAATTTTTTTTGCGAAAGCTGGATTGCAAAATTTATTTTGCAAAATCTATTGCACCAATATTAATGAAATTTACAGTATTGTTTTACTATATTATATAGTTTTTCTGGGTAAAATATGAAGGTCCTAAGTGTAGCATAAATGGTTGAAAAACGTAAAATGCAAATAATTGTTTTTTATGGTTTTTTCGCAATTATTGCTGTTTTGCAACAAGGGTGACAATTTTTAAAATTTGTAACCAATCCTATATTGTAGGAAACTTAATTATGCAACTTTTATATCAGTACAACTTTTCTCGAAAGTGAATACTTTGAAAGTTATAATCAAAAAACGAAAAAAATAATCGAATTTTTCCATCATTTTATGACATTTTGATTATTTAAACAATTTAAACAAAATTTATTATTATAGGAGTTAATTCCAAGAAATTTCTGCAAAAAATATGAGTCACCTCTCAACGTCCATCTCAAAACAGATGCGCCCTGGAATAGATATGAATATTGGTCTACTCGTTCGACATTGGTTCCGTTTATGAAGATATTCTCGTTATTCCTTTGAATTTTTGATACAATAATAAAACAAAAATAAAAAATAGTTACACAAATTTTTCTAACAAATGAAATAAAGTTTTATTTAATTGTATGTAGATACAGAAATGTTATGATTTTTATCACATTTTCTAATTAACTACGGATTAAATAACATAAATTACAATAATTGAAAGATCCTTTTTAATAATTAAATATTGTATGATAGTAGAACTTTTTTTAAATTATCTTCCGTTGGTATAAAATTGTGTTTCAGGTATTGTTATGTAGCTATAATTACAAAATTTTGAATCCAAAATTCATAATTTCAACAATATGTTAAATACAGTGCCTACTTCAACGGAGTCTGGTGCCAATTATCGGGTATTACGTTCTATTTTCTGCTAATATTATTCTACACATCTCTAAAACATAAAAAAAATGTGATATGTTTACATACTCAATTAATTCGTCTAAATATTGTTAAATTTATACTCCATTATGTTTTTAAATTTTGATTCCAAAAGAAAGTACATAATAGTCCATTCACTCACCGTAAAATATTGCAAAACTTGTTAATTTTAAAGAACCGCTTGGATTGACATGCAATTTGGAATACACATAGCTATTTATTTTTGTTCTCATAAAAAAGTTTCTAACATCAAACTTAAGCACGTTACGCTCAAAATAAAGTAGGTCCCTTTTTTTTGGTAAAAAAATCGTGATAATCACCCCCTAATTAGCTTTTCAAATGAAATTAATCGTTACCGCTTCACAAGTTGCTTCACTCGTTTAGGTATGTGTTCTTTATATGATCTGTAAGTTTCATTGGTTCAGAGTGCTTCTTTTTGAAAGGGCTATACTTTAAAGCTTGAAAGGACTTACGGACCCACAAGGATATATTATATACTCGTGATTAGTGACTCGTCCAAGTCCTTTCAAGCTTTCAAGTATAGCCTTTTCAAAAAGAAGCACCTTTGCATATTATGCAAATTTTGAACAGCCATATTTTAGTCAATTTTTGTCTTACAAAAAAACAGAAAATCAAAAATATTCAGAAAAGCAAAACCTTTATTTTTTTATTCTGTGATATAGATTTTTGGTATCACTAATAATGTTGTTAATTTAAAAAAAAATTTACTTTAAAACCAATTTTTTTCAAAAATAAGCACTTTGAACCGATGAAACTTACAGATCGTATAAAAGTATAAACATTGAGATGCTAATTATTAGGGAGTGATTTTCACGTTAAAAAAAAATTTAAAAAGTTGTAATTTATTTTTAATAATTTCTATTTGGAATTTAAAGAATGTGAAACTATTTTTCATTAGCTAAAACTAGCTTCTATTGGGTCTAGAAACCTCATATATACACTATTTTTTCCGTTTTAGTCCTGTCGCCGGGGGGGTACAACGGCCTACTTAATTCAGATGGACTTACCCAAGTTTTTTTTTTATGTATTTTGACCCGTAGAACACGAATTTTTTGGGTAAAAACAAAGAACTTGAGGAATTACGTAACAGCGATTTTTCGCAAAACAAAACATTTTTTTGTATTTTTTGGGTTATTCTCAGCAAAAAACGGTTTACAAGTTTTTTCGTAGGATGCATAGTTTTAGAGATAAACCCGGTTGAACTTTCAAAAAATCAAAAAAGTGCAATTTTTGAACCCGAATAACTTTTGATTAAAAAATAAAATAGCAATTCTGCATTTGAAAGTTCAAGTCAAATTCTATAGGTTTTGATTATTTGCATTGCTAAAAATTAAGTTTTTATTTGTTAAAGAAAGCCATAAACACATAGTGTTTCCCGTGCCCAATGCATGCGTTTTAATTTACGTAATCTACGTAGAAAATGTCTGTATGCGCGCCTACTCGTTCGATTTCAAATGGGAAATGCATTGAAAACATCATTCAATCACTATGTGTTTATAGCTTTGTTTAAAAATAAAAAAATTAATTTTTAGCAATGAAAGTAATCAAAACCGATAGAATTTGACTTGAACTTTCAAATGCGGTAAGCAGAATTGCTATTTTATTTTTCAGTCAAAAGTTATTCGGGTTCAAAAATTGCAATTTTTCGATTTTTTGAAAGTTCAACCGCGTTTATGTCGAAAACTATGCATCCTACGAAAAAACTTGTAAAAACATTTTTTGCTTAGAATGACCGAAAAAATACAAAACAATGTTTTGTTTTGCGAAAAATCGCTGTTATGTGATTCCTCAAGTTATTTGTTTATAACAATCTTATCGACATCCGGATCGACTGTTACCCAAAAAATTCGTGTTCTACGGGTCAAAATACATATAAAAATTTGGGTAAGTCCATCTGAATTAAGGAGGCCGATGTACCCCCACTGGCGACAGGACTATTTTTTATAGGCTATATTTTTGCGTTTTTTTTTCGATAAAATACTTATTTCTGAGTTCTTTGCGAAAAATCGTCTAAAAAGTGTTTTTTTTTTTATTGAAGAATGAACATATTCTCTCGCAAATATCTCGAAAAGTATTGACCTAGTGAAAAACACTATAGAACAGAAGTTGCTTAGAAGTCACATTATCCACTTCCGGACTTGATTTTAATGTATACTTTTCACCCCCGAGAAGGCCAAGCTCACTCCCAGGACAAATATCACTTTTTTTCTTTGACATGTTAGCTATGTGTATGCAAAATTTTATGTTAATTTAAGCGGTTCTTTAAAATTTGAAGCAAGAACCGTGAATAAATGGACTATAATTAAATGTTTCAAATTTATTAAACATAATATTTCCATACTGTGACTTGAAAGATATCGAAAATACACACTTACATTAACAGGAAGATGGAGACCAAGGAGGTTAGAAAATAATGTACAAAACATGTTTTGGACATTTAATATTATGCTTGTATTCTTTTAATTTTAAATTTTTCCTCAGTGAACTAAAGAATAAGTAATAGTAATTTTAATATTTTAGCTGTCGATGATCCCAAACAGGATGTTGTGAAAGCGATTCCTACACAGATTCCACCACCACATACTCTTTTAGGCCCTCCACCAGGCTTTACATCTTTTGGGCCACCGACTGGACAATTCCCTCCTTTTGGAATGCCACCGCCAGGACTTCCTGGTCCATGGCCAGGTGCTCCAGGCCAACCAGGTTGGCCTGTACCCCCTGGAGCACCATGGCCCATTCCACCAGCTTTATTTTCAGGTAAATAATTTCATATTGCATGATATTAATAACTAATAATTTTAATTTCCCAACCTAAATAAACGCATCGGAAAAGTCTAGGGATATTTTTATAGCATAATAAAATTAATAAAAATAAGTTCACGTGGTCGTTTAATTTCAATTGAATTTGTACAGTTACTCACCCTGTAGATTGTTGTGAGTAAAACATAACAACAAATGTGTTATTCTGAATTCGCTCAGTCGAGACACAACTGTCTAGTGACGTTGGTAATTTCTTTTTTGGGAAGTTAGGTTGCTAGACCTGACTGGAAATTACTACACAACCAAACATACCTGCTTATAGTCAATAAAATTAATAGTAAACATACATAAATAACATTAGTCCAGAGAAATAAGATTTTTCTCGTGACACATCCCCCTCCAGGCCGAAATTTTTTGAGTAGTATAGACATCTATAATAATAACCTATATGTTTCCTGCAGCCGATTTTGTTGATATACATAATACATAGTTATAAACAAATGAAGATCAAAAACGGTAAATTTTCGCTTTTTTCGTCTATTACCAAAAAGTTTAGCATTTTAAACAACTTTGAGAGTAAGAAACTCATAAATCGTATAAAAAACTTAATATGGCGTTCGCTGAATATGTCCCTCCTTATTGGTTGCTTAGAAAATTGCAAAATAAATCATAAAGTTTGAATTATTCATAACTTATGTAAAAATTAACTAAGAACCTTCTTATTACACTGAATGCTGGGACTTCTGGTGCTTAAATCACGGAATGGGACGTTTCGATGCCGCCGGTTCATCGCCGGCCGTTTCGATGCCGCCGGTTCATCGCCAGTCCATTTCATCGCCGTCATATCTCGCATTTCCTAGAATTCCTAATTAATACTAAAAATAACTAATAATTGTAACTGTCGAAAATTCGGAAATATATCAGATAGCGATTAATTGACTGGCGATGAATCGGCCGGCATCGGCATCGAACTGGCGGCATCGAAACGGCGGCGATGAAACGTCCTAGACCCCTTAAATCATACCCTAAATTTGAAAGAATAGTTTAAAAGTTATTTAATTTGTTTATCCCAATTTTTTTTTTGCAACACTATAAGTCAGAAAATGATGAGGTTACAGTAATACTTCGGACCGTTTATGAAAGAAGAACATTTATAGTATTAACTTAATTAAAAAAAATGACAAAAAATAATTTTAAACAGTGTAAAATTATTTTGCAAAAACATGTCGATTTTTTGCTTTTTATAAACAACCAGAATAACTTTTTAACCGTTACCCGTATAAAAATTATTTTTTCATATTTAGAAAGACTGAATTTTTATACACATTTAGAAAGAAAAACAATTGTCCTAAGACAATTAGGGACGAAGTTAGCCCCCCTTTTTTTTTAATTCACATGTTCTTGCAAAATAATTTTGCAATATTTAGAATTATTTTGTGTCATTTTTTATCAATTAAATTAATAGTGCAAATTTTCTTCTTTCCTAAACTATCCAAATATTACTGTAACTTCATCATTTTCTGACTTATAGTGTTGCAAAAAAAATTAATTTGGGATAAACAAATTAAATAACTTTTAAACTATTTGACCAATTGCTTTAAAATTTAGGGTATGATTTAAGCACCAGAAGTCTCAGCATTCTGTGTAATAAGAAGGTTCTAAGTTAATTTTTTCATTAGTTATGAATATTTATAAAAACTCAAAATTTATGATTTATTTTGCAATTTTCTAAGCAACCAATACGGACAGACATATTTAGCGAACGCCATATTGAAGTTTTTTTATACGATTTATGAGTTTCTTACTCTCAAAGTTGTTTAAAATGCTTAACTTTTTGGTAATAGACGAAAAAAGCGAAAATTTAGCGTTTTTTTATTTTTATTTGTTTAGAACTATGTATATCATCAAAATCGTCTGCAGGAAACATATAGGTTATTACTACAAATGTCCATACTACTCAAAAATTTTGGTTTCGGCCTAAAGGGGGTTGTGTCACCAATACGATATTTTTTTTCCTTATTTCTCTGAACTACATAAACCTTACGCCAATCAATAATTATTTATTTACACCTTTAAAATGTATTGGTAACAAATGAGAATATTATTTATTGTTCAAAATAAAAATATTTTGTAGAAATAAATTCCACGAAATTTTATGGATTTAGTATACACTTCCATTATTTCCAATAATTTTTCTTTTTTACATGAAAGATTAAGTTGATTTGAGCAGTTAAATAGTGTGAGGTAGGAATTGTGTTGTATGTTTCCTATTCCGAATGTGTCAAAATGAATCTCTTCTGAGCGAATTCAGTATAACGAATATTAGCTCTTTACAGGAGAGGGAAAACTATAGTTTTTATATTGCAGAAAATTTTCTGGTAGTTTCGATTTTGTTCATGCTATAAAGTTATTGTTTACTTAGTGCATTGAAAATCTTGTTTTTTATCATGGAACGACGTCATTTAACTTTGAATGAGATAAATAAGGCCGTAGGCCTTCTTCAATGTGGCATGCGATAAACTAATGTAGCTGAGCGCATCGGAGTCTCCCAAAGTGTTGTCAATAATTGTGGCGAAGTGTTTGTGACTCTGGATGTCCAGCCCAACGTCAGCTAGATCGTGAGCGCGCTACAACTGCAGTTCAAGACTGATTTTTAGTGTTAACCACTAGAAGATAATCAACAATTACAGCACCTGAATTAGTTAGCGACTTGCAGCGGTCACACAAGCAGCCTTATTAATAAACACGGACTAACGCCCGACTAACTTTAGTCCGAGGACTAAGTCAATACCATTCATTTTCCCTATTAATAAACAGCGACTAACGATGGCCTAAGCTAAACCCTCTCTAGTCTCGGACTAAAATTTAATCCGAGGTAATAGTAGGTTTAAACCGAGACTAACTTGACATTTTGTATTCATAACCTTACAAACTTGCTAAATGCATTATTTGCTTTTGCTTGCTTGTATAATAAATATATAATAACGTTATTATGTTATTATTGATAATGGAGAGATATTATTTTATTAATGATTTAAGATAATTAATAGACCAATTAAATGAGGTTAGAAATCAGCGGAACGATATTCCTCTTGTGAGTCACATCAAAATATACAAAATTATAAAAAAAATCTTTAGTTTAGAGAAATTAGAAGGTAAATTTAAAGTCAAATACCGATTTTCAAAAGGTACAGCAGTTAATATGAAATACAAAACAATAATACAATAATATAAAATATAAAACACCAGGTAGCACCTTCTCAGAACGAAGTCCAACAAAAATTAATTAAAATTTATGCAGAAATGGCACCGACCGAACAGCTGTTCGGTTTAGAGGAAAGAGAGGTTAAATCCTCTACATTTTCTTCTTTTTCGCAAAATTCTCTCCATTTCTCTTCTTTTTCGCAAGGGTTGCCAACATAAATTTGTTGTAACTAGGACTAAGGAAGGTTTAGTTAGTCCGAGCTTAGTCCGTGTTTATTAATGACAATCTTAAAATGAAGTTAGTACTCGCTTAATCTCGGACTAAGTAGTCCGAGACTAACGTTGGACTAAGCAATTTTTATTAATAAGGCTGAAGGTGTTTAATCTGAAATAATCATCATTCATATCCGATATTAAACAGTATATATTTATCACCTTGTATATCACATGAACCAATTTGTTATTATATTTACACATGTGTGGGCTACTAATTTCGTTAACTAATTGCAAATCGTAAACAATATATTTTGGAAATGATAAAAATCGCTGACTAAAGTAAAACTAATTACCTTTGTCTAATGTAAAGGCGGAGATACATATCCGCGCCGCGAACTCCGCGCCGTGTGAGCGCCGCGCGTTCGTGGCGCGGTTAATGTTCGTTAAAATTTTTCATTTTGACGAACCTTCCGCAATCCAGAGGAAACTTACGAACCTTTAGTAATTGTAGATAATTAGTATTAAATGTGGGTGCCTACATTGGATCCGTTTTTCTCCGATCAGATCAGATCCGATATCTGCCCACGGTACACGTGTACCGTGATATCGGCCGACGTCGGGAGTAGCATCTCCTATTCTCATCGAGAAGTGTTTGGTTTCATTCCAATTGGTTGCAAGTTTAGTTGCAAGTTGGTTGCAAGTTGCAAGTTGGTTGCAAGTTGGTTGCAAGTTGGTTGCAAGTTGGTTGCAAGTTGGTTGCAAGTTGGTTGCAAGTTAGTTGCAAGTTGGTTGAAAGTTGGTTGCAAGCTGGTTGCAAGTTGGTTGCAAGTGGGTTGCAAGTTGGAGGTTACAAGCTAACATGTTTAAATATATTCAATGTCATCATCTCCTTAACACATCTTCATCTGAACTCATTGTCGGTGGTCGGTGGTCGGAAGTTAACGGAACCAATGTAGGCACCCTCGCCGGAAAATCGGTCTATATCGGATCTGCTCTGATCGGAGAAATACGGATCCAATAGGGCTCTTCATCGATTGTCATTTGTTTCGAGCTTCTGTCATATGTTGTATAATCTGTGTATAATATTAATATACACGGATTATACGACATATGACAGAAGCTCGAAAAAATGACTGTGAATTAAAAGCCCTATGTAGGTGCCGCCTATCGGATCGGATCGCATCTGATCTGATCTGATCTGATCGCATCTGATCTGATCTGATCGGATCGGAGAATAACGGATCCAATGTAGGTGCGGCTTAAGACCAAATGTTTACCTTGTCAAAATCGTAAAAATTCTCGAATTTTAAGGGATTGTTTCAGTCCTGAAAATTGTAGGGACTACCTTTTTCGCTTTCCGGGGACACAATTAATTATAATATATCTGCTTGTTCCAACTGCGTTGCTTCACCAGAAACAAAGTTAAATTTTTAATTTATGAATGTTTTTTTTCTTATATTGATAACGATTTCCAAAGCGAAAGCCGAAACGTCAAGTAAGCTTGATTTCAAACTCGAATTGTGGCTTATGCCCAAATAAAATAGTAAATCTAATTTTGTATTTCTCACGCCGATAAGAATACAACAATGAAATGACCTTTTTTACATTGGTCCGCATGTATATTTTCTATTTCCTAGGATCCTACAATAATGATTTTCCACGGTAAACATCAATAAGTTTGATATTTCCTTCCGACCACTCCATTACTAACAAATATTCAACTCAGGCGCCCCAAAACCAACAAACCACTCGCAAACCCGTCCAAATACGTATTGCGAACCATCAAAGCATTTGTTGAAAAGCCGACAGAAGTTAGATCGTGGTGCGCCGTGTGCGAGCCGTTTTTGTGCCACTTGAAAACACGTACTAATCTAACAAACATGCTGCGCGCGAGCGGCTCTCACACCGAGCGGAGCGCATATGTATACCCGCCTTAAGCGACCAGGGGCCTCATGTCACCGATGACCCAAAATTAGATTCATTAAAACTATGATACCTCACCGAGAGGACGAAGTCTCAGTTTACATTTCATACGAAGCGTATTAATAAAGTAACGTCTCCCGGGAAACCTAGTGTCAGTTTACATAAATAAATTATCTACTTGCATTTGGTGTTTCACTAAAAGGCGATAGATCTACAGCTGAGCCCGAAGATTATACACAAGGTAACCATATTCCGTGATACTGTAGACGTTGATCTCCACAATTGAAGGCCATTGAGATGTCAACCTATATCCAGAGGCAATCACACTGCAAGATTAGAGTGTTGTCAAGAATATCAAAACTGTGATGTAAATGATTGTGCAACAGTTTTATTTTTTGACCAATCTAGGTTTTTAATTCATCCAGATTCTTGTAGTAAGAGTGTGGAGACAAACTGGAAATGTAGAACGCTTACACATACAGATGTGGTACAGTAATGGTATGGAGTGGAATAGTAGTCGGTGGCAGAACGGAACTCGCTTTTCCAAACCGCTTCCTTGTAGCTCAGCAGTACCTCGACACCATTATACAACCTATCGTTTTTCCGGTTGCTGATGTGGTTATTCAAAAATTCCACCTCATGCATGATAATTCTCGTCCACATGTCTCACGCCCAGTGATAGACTGGCTTACCAACGAAAATATTGATGTGTTGCCTTGGCCAGCACAAACCCCCAACCTGAATCCCATCGAACACATATGGGACATGCTTCAACAAAGAATTACTCCACATATGGGTAACATATACAAGCCGTTTCGTTTCCCAGAGCGTCTGATAGAAGATTAGCCAAACGTACCTCAACAGGATATTGACAATCTCATTTTGTATTCGCGGTGTGCAAGTACTTGGAAGGGATACGCGAAACGATCGTGCGCGAATAGCGGAGAAAAATTGCAACTTTCTTAAATAACTCATACTGTCAATTGAAATTGTCAAATTGACGTACATTTCATACCTATTGTCATTTAAGAAGAAAAATTATATATTGCTCCACAATATTGATATATGATATGCAATTATTATATAAAAGTAAATTTAATTAATTGTATTTTGCTTGCAGTACTGCATTTTAATAACTAATTTTATTTACTACATATAATTATTTACGTTTTAATAACATAACCTAAATCTTATTTTTTCTTCTTATTATTTTTTTGGACTATGGCCTTGACAATTATCCAGTAACCAGGACCATATGATTGACCAATATAATTAAAAGTCCGAATAAAAGTGTAGAGCGTAGAAACCAGGTGTCGCTTTTCCGAACTTGCACAGTCCCAATATGAATGACATATGATGTAAAGCCATGATAAACTAGGGTTATACTTTGTATTAATTTTGTTTTTTTTTATCACGGCTATATTTTATGGTAACATAATTTTTTTTTATCGCCAACCGTCACTAAAGTCATTCATTATTGTACTCATTTGACGCCATTTGCGGCAGTAAAGTAACACTTTATTGTACTGAAAGAAAATTTTTTTTACCTGCCGCGATTAATCAAATTAACTGAGATTGAATGTAAGAATGTAACTTAAAATTTACTTACTTTAATTATTAAAAATATTGTACAAAATTTACGTTATTATTAATTAAATTTATGTCAGAAAGTGAAATTCTGTAGTATTTAGTATTTTGCAATTATATTCATAAAACATAAATTGAAACTTTACAGATTTAGTAATTAAGTACTTATTCAACATTGATTACTTGAACAACTATCGATTAAACATCGAAATCGGCCATCATGCAAAAGCATTCTGTCATCGTCATTACTGTCATACGAAATTTTTATTTCGTCAAAAATTAATAAAATTCTTAAATCTTTTAAGTTTTGTATTAATGCAAATACAGGGTGTTTCATTAATAATTGTCCATATAGTAACTGCAGAAACCTTAGCACAAAATACGAAGATTTAACGTAAAACACTTAAATAAAATGTGGTTCCTTACTGAGTTACAGGGTGTTTTATCTAAAAATTTAAAAACTATTTTTGCTCAGCATTTTCAAACTATTCGACGTATCCTTTTCATACTTGGCAGGTAGTATAAGTACTGTGCAAGCTACTAAATTATGTTAAAGAAACGTTTCTGGCTATTACCAGAGGCGTACGACGGGGGAAAGTGAATGGTTGACCCTTTCCAAATTCTACGCCACTGGCGAAATTGCTATTTTAGTTCAATTTTTGGATTCTCCAATACTTTCTATGAAAATAATATACTCTTCATTCGTAACGATAAAGGCATTAGTTTTTGAGATCTTTGAAGTTAAAAATGAAACGACACGGTTATTTTGATTAATGTATTGTGTCGCTTCATTTTTAATTTCAAATTTAAAATGGCAATTTCGTCAGTGGCGTAGAATTTGGGAAGGGTCAACCAGCCGCTATCCCCTGTCGTACGCCTCTGGTTGTAGCTAGAAACGTTTATTTATCTTAATTTAGTAGGGTGCATAGTACCTACACTTTCTGCCAAGTATGATAAGGATACGCCAAATAGTTTTAAAGTACTGGGTACAAATAATTTTTAAATTTTAATCATATGAATCATATAAATTAATCAAAATAACTGTGCCGTTTCATATTTAACTTCAAATATCTCGAAAACGAATGACTTTATCGTTACCAATGAAGAGTATATTATTTACGTAGAAAGTATTGGAGAATCTAAAAATAGCACTAAAATAGTAATTCCTCCAGTGGCGTAGAATTTGAGAAGGGTCAACCATTCACCATCCCCTGTCGTACGCCTCTGGTAGTAGCTAGAAACATTTGTTTATCATAATTTAGTAGGGTGTCTAGTAGTCGCACTTTCTGCCAAGTATGAAAAGGATACGTTGAATAGTTTTAAAATGCTGAGCAAAAATAGTTTTTAAATTTTTAGATAAAACACCCTGTAACTCAGTCAGGAACCACATTTTATTTAAGTGTTTTAGGTTAAATCTTCGTATTTTGTGCTAAGGTTTCTCCAGTTACTATATGGATAATTATTAATGAAACACCCTGTATATTATGAAATGGTGTTTTTGTTAATTCGATTATATATAGGACGGTAACAGATATTAATGATTATTTCATTCATAGGAGATTCTGACCAATAGAAAGCTACAGAAATAAAAATTAAAGTGATAATTTTTGATAATATTCCGTCTTCAAGTATATTACGTCAGATGCCCTTCGTTGCTACGAAAAAATACATTCAGTGACATTAATGACAATTAATGTTTTAAAAGTGATGACTTTCAACCGTCAAATATTTATAACAACTGTGTGTTGTACTTACATAAATAAATTACAATAAAATTTTGGTTTTGAACAGTTTTATTCATGAAATAATCGCAGCAAATTGCACTCGATCTCTAAAATTATTATCGAATTGTTGCCCTCGAGACACTTTGACATAATTTCACTCCCCTTCGGGTCGTGAAATTAAATCTGTCAAAAGTGTCACTCGGGAAAATTTCGATAATTTTAGAGCTCTTGTGCAATTACTACTGATTATTTCATTCATAGGAGATTCTGACCAATAGAAAGCTACAGAAATCTAAATTAAATTGATAATTTTTGATAATTTCCCGTCGTCAAGTATATTACGTCAGATGCCCTTCGTTGCTACGAAAAAATACATTCAGTGACATTAATGACAATTAATATTTTAAAAATTATAAAAGTGATGACTTTCAACCGTCAATATTTATAACAACTTTGTGTTTAATTGTACTAATTTGTACTTGCATAAATAAATTACAATAAGATTTTGGTTTTGAACAGTTTTATTCATGAAATAATCGCAACAAATTGCACTCGATCTCTAAAATTAATATAGAATTTTAGAGCTCTTGTGCAATTACTACTGCTAATTTGTTAGCAAATATATTTATTTAGATTTTCTACTATTCATCAAGGGAAAAGCAACTGCGCTGCGGAAGGCTACACTTCATAAACAATAACGTAACTATTAACGCTATTTTCAATTTTTGGTATTTTATTTTAAGTGTTAAAATTGGTTTAATATTTAAATAAAAATACGATTAAACTGTTTAAAATATATTTATTTCCTTGAAATTATAATAATAGAGGTATAACGTCTTACGTGCGTACCAAGTACACACACTCTTGTGTAATTAGGATGTAATTAATTAAGTGTTAATGTTTTTTATGATTGGCGATAAAATTTTGTATGCACCACGTCAGTACAGACTCTTTATCGAACTCGTCTGTTATTCGCCTCGTTCGCTAACGCTCTGTTCATAATATCAGACTCGTTCGATAAAGAGTAACTTTACTGACTTGGTACATAAATAACTATTAATTGTACTTCTCGATATTTTTGACATTTCTGAAAGGCATTGTCGTTGTTTTTGACATTTCAACAAATTTTGTTGTATATTAAATACTACTAATCACTACAAATCGATTATTATTTATTCAAATTAATTAAAGAAGAAATTACGTCTCTTTGTAAAAATATCCCTAGACTTTTCCGATGTGTGGAATTTAAAATGATACATTTCAATGTTAAATGAACAGTAACTATAGTTAACAATTTTTTCCATCTTTTTTGCATACTTATAAGACACTTTTATTTGAAAAAGCCCGCAATGTTGGAACCTTTACATATACCTTATCCTTATACAATACATACAAAATATTTTTAAAAACATGTTCATTATTAATAACTGTAAAAAATTGTTTTTATTTATACTAGGAGGTGCTTTGGCGGCTATAGATGAAGCAGCTGTTATGTCAAAAATTGATCCGGAAATCATAGCTAAAGCTTCTGAGTGGACAGAACACAAGGCTCCAGATGGAAGATTTTATTACTACAACGCCAAAAAAGGAGAATCTGTTTGGGAAAAACCCCAACCACTTAAAGATTTAGAAAGTAAGTTGGAATGTTTACTATTTTTGTTGTTTTAATCTTACAAAAATAACTGAAACTGCGATTTATGTCAACTTGAGAGAAGACTCGTTTAAGTAACCTGTCTAATTCAATAAGTAGTTTAGAATTTTGTTTGTGTTAGCTGTTAATATATTAAAATTACTATAAAACTTTTATAGTATATTTAGATGTGGTGAAACCTGGGTACCTATTAGAGAATCTGGAATAGCAACAAGAGGGGCCATTATTAACAGGAGTGTACAAATACTAGCGTATGCAGACGTCATTGATATCACAGCAAGAAGAAAGGCGGACCTGGTTCAATCGTTCATGCAAAAAGAATGGGGGCTACACGTTAATACTAATAAAACTAAGTATATGAAGGTCACAAATAATAATCATGTAGCAAAACCCGAAGATCTAACGGTTGGAACATATACTTTCGAAGGAGCAAGAGAGTTCATATAAATAGGCGAAGGATAAGGAAGGAATGGAAGCTGATCCTGGAACAGGTCAAGACCCACCGTGGTGATGATGACAACAGCGACTCAGAACAATCCGAAGACGAATATTTCCAAAACCCATATTTTATAGAAATATAGGAGTCTGATTATTCATTCTACACTGCTAAAGATGAAGAAAATATTTGGAAGCTGATTCTGGAACAGGCCAAGGCCCACCATGGGTTGTAGAGCCAATGATTATGATGATGAAACTTGGGTGATGATGAAAAAACATGAAACTCAACTCAGTACGTTCGAGAGAAAAATACTGAGAAAAATATATGGCCCGGTGCAAGAGGAAGATGATACATGGAGAATCAGGAGAAAGGACAAGGTTAACGAATTAAATAAAGGTTATGATATTGTAAGATTTGTGAAAAGTCAAAAACATGAAAACCATGAACATAAGACAATGGAGAAGGGCACAAGAGAGATCTGAATGGAAGGATATACAGTAAAACCTCCGTTAACCGAAATAATTGGGGGGAAGGCCGTTTCGGATAATAAGAATTTCGGTTAAAAATAACATTGTTTTTTGTATTTTTCTTCTATCAAATTACATAGTATTGGAGATGTATAGCTGCAAAACATCGTTGTCAAAGGAAAATGCAAAAGAAAATAGAAAATTACGTTAAAAACCATTCTAAATCTGTTGATCTTCCTTAATTTTATTGCTTTTTTTAATTTATTTTTTGTTGACGAAATTATTGAAACTGTCAGCCATTTCAGTTAAACGATGTTTCGGTTAAAAAGGTTTCGGTTAACGGAGGTTTTACTGTAGCTAGACAGGCAAATATCCATCCAGGGCTATGATACCAAACGAAGAAGAAGAAGTATATTTAGTATAAATGTATTAACATTACTTAAGTTGAATTTTAAAATATGCATTTTAGAATTGCACTTGACTATTCCACGAGTAGGCCAGGAACCAAAGCTTTTCACCTCGCATTTTTACAGAATGGATCGATTTGCTTGAAAATTTGAGAATAAGTAGTGGATAGTCTAAGGATCAAAATCTATATTATTCCGAAAGGCGCTTTTACCATGCGGGTGGTTGCCACCCCATCTCGAGGGTGGAAATTTTTTATTATATTTTGACAGCAAAAGTTGATAAAAACATTCATTCTTAGCAAAAAATGTTCTATACATTTTTTTGATAAAATTAATAGTTTTCGATTTATTCGCTATCAAAAGTGTTAGTTTTGTATGGATTAAATCAATGTTTGTCGATATACTCATTTACGATTCACTCAATTTTTGCCGTTAAAATTTTTTTTTTCAAACCAAGTTCTTGTGAATTAAATAACCTACAATTTTATATTGAAACATTTTTTCGTATCTCTGATGCTAATTTTCCTATTCTGAAGAAAATGGCATTTTTACCGAACTGCAATAATTCGTTATTCGTTTTAACTCCAGTTTTTTAAAAACTAATCATTCTAAGCCAATCAAACTTCTAGAATATATTAATAATACATAAATAAATAAAAAAAAAATAAGGCCAATGACTAAAAACACCCCTAATTTACATTATTATGCTTCCAATTTGATTTCTCCCTTTTTTTTCAAAAAAATATATTAATTTTTTAACCGTAACTTTTCTATTTTTTATCTTAATAAGTTTGGTAAAAAATAATTTTGTAGGTTTTTACAAGACCTATAAGCCTATTAATATTAAATCTTTTTAAAATCCTCAGTCGCAAAAAGAGGTGACTTTGAAAGGGTTGGTAAAGGTGGTTTTTGCATGTTATTACAAGTTTTAATTGTCAATAGCTCACTCAGTTTTTGCCGTAGAAAAAATTTTTTGCAAATCAGGTTATTGGGAATGAAATAAGCTACAATTTGATATTAAAACATTTTTTCGTATCTCTGATGCTAATCTTGCTATTCTGAAGAAAAGACCATTTTTTCCAAACTACAAAAGTTCGTTATTCGCTTTTAACTCCATTTTTTTTAAAACTAATCATTCTAAGCCGGTCAAACTTCTAGAACCTATTAATAATACATAAGTAAAAAAGACCAAATAAGGTTAATGACTAATTTTAATTATAGTGGTGATTAGGGGGTTGCTTGCGATCATTTTTTCGCTGAAAAAATGGGAACTGACATTCTTTCCATTATAAGTCACTTAATTTTTGAGCTATAGACTTTTTTTTATTTGTGGAGATAGATATTTTCAAGTACTTTAAATTAGTTTGAACAAGTTGTCCTCGAAAATGCATAGTTTTCCCGTCTTTTGACTTTGAAACTACAATATTTAGCATTTGACGACACTTAGCTTCCATTCGTCGTGGTAGTCAGACGTGCGTAGGAAAGAAGCTTGTTTTTTAAAACCGGTGTCTATAAATTAGATATTTAAATAAATATTTTGTGAACTTTAAAAGTAAATTAATTACACCAAATAAAAAAGCGAAATCGGAATAAAAACATTAAAAAGTTATGAGTGCAGTTAGCGGGGGCGACGCCCCCGATAAAAATGTTTTAGAAACCCAAATGGATACAGAACATGCAACATCTTCAAAGGAGGAGCTATTAGGATTCCAAAATCTTGTTCCAGTTACACAGATAAGTACCACAAAACTTGTTAATAATAAACCCATTATCGATAATGACTTTGCTAATTTACACACTTCAATAACAAATAACATTAACAAAGAAGTAGGAACAAAAAGGGAGGAATTTCTTTACCGACAAAACGACCTAGGACCTTTTTACGCGTATTTAGAAAATAATTCACCCGATTTTAAAGGCAGATTAAACGCGTTAAGGATAGGTGACATTATTATCACAAATTTTAAAGAAATTGATGAAAAAATTGTAAGCATTGACGCAGTAGGAAGAAATAAAATACGTATAAAATTTAAAGATTATAAATCGGCTAACTATATCATATCTAAAAAAAAATGAAGCAATATTTATAAAAAATAATCTAGACATATACATTCCTAAGTTTCTTTTAGTTAGACAGGGCGTAATAAAAGATATTTCCACAGAATTTTCAGTAGAGTATGTTAAAAACAGAATAAAAATGTACGATTTACACTGTAAATTTGAAGTCCTTCAAGTCACAAGATTAAATCGAAGACAAGTAGATGAAAACGGTACTCAATACATTCCAACAAAAACATGCGTAGTTAGTTTTAAGTCACAAGTGCTACCAAAATATATAACAATCAACAAGGTACTAAAGGAAGTCGAACCATACAAACAAAAGGTGCTATTATGCTTTAATTGTCTTCGATTTGGACATACAGGTGGGCAGTGTAAGAGCAAGGCTAGGTGCGATAAATGTCAAGAATCCCACAACTCAAAAGATTGTAAAAAGACCGATCTCACTCCAAAATGTTTTAACTGTTCGGGGGATCATTTTACTACAAATTTAAGCGCGTGTCAAGAATTTCAGCGTCAAAAACTTATTAAAGACGCTATGTCTTCCAATAATATTAGTTATCAAGACGCAAACAAACAGTTCCCCAGAAACTCCTATGCAAAAGTAACATCCATAAATACGGAACAAACTACAAACCTCTCCTGCCTCAAAACTTTCCCTCCATTAAATCCCAATAATTATACACCCACCCAATTCCCATCAAATCCAATTAACAAAATGTCAACTAATAATATATTCTACAATAATAATTCAAATAATACAAATTCCCGAACATTCAAAAGACAGAGACCAAATAGTCCAGATCCAACATTAATTTTGCATAATGAAATTATATCTTCCCCTAGATCTCAATTACCTACGGGAGGAATATTAGACAGCATTAACTATAAGGGAAATATTAATAATAATCCAGTTGCATCTCCTTCAGACTTGAGCATGATAAATTCAATATTAGAATTAGTTATAGAAATTGTCTCAAAAGTTTTAGTAACAAAAAGTATAAACATAAATAAGGAAGAACTCGAAAACTTAGTCAAATTAACTATAAATGGAAACACGTCATCACATTCTCAGACCTCAACCATGCAATAAATATCCTTCAATGGAACTGCCGTTCGGCAGTTTCTAATAAAAATAACTTAGAATATCTACTAGATAGGGGCAACTACTCCGTTGCACTTCTATCGGAAACATGGTTTAAAGCAGAAAAATACTATAATTTTAAAGGCTTCAACAATATTCGCTGTGACCGGGACGACGGGTACGGCGGCTCTGCCATTTTATTAAAATCAGACTTAATATACCAAGAAGTCTCAATTCCAACTACAATCAACTTTGAGCATACTTGTATCTCGGTAAATTTTCCATATATACATAAAAAAATTTACTTTGTTTCAGTATACCTTAAACCGAGAACTAGAATATCATTACAACAGTGGATTAACTTTTTGGAACAAATTCCAAAACCATTCATAATTGGGGGCGACTTTAACGCACATAGTTTGGCATGGAACGATGGATATGACGATATCTATGGCAAGATTCTTTTGGAAGCTATCGAACAATGCAACCTAGTAATTATAAACGACGGATCACCTACATTAGCAAACAATAAGAAGTCAGCTGTAGACTTGACCCTCTGTACACAGGATCTGACACAACTAATTACGTGGTGTACTTTAGAAGAACCTTATGGCTCTAATCACTTACCAATACACATACAATTTGGAAGGAATATCCCACCTGCGCAAATTAAACAGACAAAACATAATATATGGAGACTCAAGGCTGCTAATTGGGATGTATACACCGCTACCCTTGAAGCAACAGAACCAAAATCATCACTAATGGGCATTATCGACAATATTAACAAAGCTGCCGACAAAGCAATTCCGTTACGAAAATCAAACGCACAAAATAGAAATCATTGCTCAAAGGACTGGTGGAACGAAACCTGTAACATAGCTGCTAAAGCAAGAAAACAAGCTTTCTTAACCTACACACAGGCTCCAAATCTTAATAATCTAACAGAATATAAAAGACTTGATGCAGTAGCTAAAAAAACTTTTAAAGAAACTAAGAAAAAAAGTTGGATAAATTACTGCCAAAATCTAAATCAAAATACACCAATTAAAGAAGTGTGGAACAAAGTAAACCGATATAAAAACCGAAAACAAGCGAATAAACCCCTAATGGACCCCAAAGAAGACTGGATAAGCGAATTCCACACAAAAATCTCACCTCCATGGGTCGAAAACAACATTACTCAACAAATAGCTACTGTAAATAGGAACACTTCTTTCCTACAATCGTTATTTCAATTATGGGAACTCGATCATTGCATTAAATCAACAAATAATAAATCTCCCGGGGCGGATAACATTTCATATAATATGTTGCATAAAATGCCCTTAGACCATAAGAAAGCCCTGTTGGAATTGTTCAATTCGATTTGGATAAATAGGATTCCTTTTCCACCGATGTGGAAAGAATACATCATAGTACCTATCAAAAAACCTGGAAAACAGAATGGAAATGCAGATTCATATAGACCCATAGCTTTATCATCGTGTATATTTAAAACCATGGAAAGAATGATAAAGAACAGGCTTGAATATTGGCTAGAAAATGAAAAAATATTACCTGACTCACAATATGCTTTTAGAAAGGGAAGATCTCCCTTGGAACCCCTAACGATACTAGTAAATGACATCTATCTAGGATTCACACACAAATACAGCACTTTGGCCACATTTTTGGATATAACTTCAGCATATGATAATGTTCAAATAAATATACTAGAAGAGAAGCTCATCAATATTGGTCTACCAACCTCCTTTGCCAACTTCATAAAATCAGCTTACTCTAATCGATCAGTTTCCTTAAAGATAAATCAAGAAATTTCGGAATCAAGAATATGTAGATCTGGATTACCACAAGGTAGTATCCTGAGCCCAATCCTCTACAGCCTGTACACAATGGATATAGAAAATGTTATATCACAAAAGTCTAAAATCATTCAATACGCTGATGATGTTGTTATTTACACCAGTAGCAAATCAGAGGACAAATGTATAGAAAATATCAACACTGAATTTATAAAAATCCAAACACTGAATTTATAAAAATCCAAAAATACCTAGACAACATGGGACTTTCCATATCCGAGTCCAAAACCAATATATGTATTTTCTCTAGAAACAGAAATAACTATCAAAGACAACTAACAATAGGAAAATATAAACTCTGTATTAGTAACTCTGTAAAATATCTTGGTCTGCATCTAGATAGAAAACTATTATGGAAGGACTGTATCCACCAAATTATCAAAAAAACAAGTAATTCTATAAATATCCTAAGAGCGTTTTGTAGAGCAAAGTGGGGAGCAGACCCAAATACGGCTTTACTATTCTACAAAACAATGGTACGATCAATAATGGATTATGGAAGTCAACTCTATGGAACAGCAGCAGATACACATCTAAATAAAATCGAGATACAACAAAATAAATGCTTAAGAGTTTGCCTGGGATATCTTAAGTCAACGCCCATAAACATTATACAAGCTGAAGCCGTGGAACCTCCTCTTAAACTAAGAAGACAACTATTGAGCAGAAAATTCATGATAAAAACCATTTCAAAAAAAACTTCTTACCTCAATAGTGTACAGTCACTAACAGTTCAAGTTTTGACCCATAGATACTGGCACTTCAAGAAAACCCCCCTCATAGTAGAATCTTTCTCAGAAATAGCTGACATTACAGATATACTCTATTCCAACCAACTCCCTCCAGTTTTAATTTACTCAACTGAACAAATTTTTTCACGTGAAATTAGAACCTACTATTTTGAAAGTGAAGAAGTAGCAAGTATCAATCAAACAAAGTTCAACGAAACAAAAAACAAATACTGGCCAAACTATGATTCTATATTCACTGATTTATCAAAGTCAAAAGAATATACCAGTTGTGCCTTCTACCATTTTGAGGAAAATACTGACAAAAAATTTATTTTACCAAAGGAAGCTTCCATATACACTGCAGAACTAACAGCAATAGTGCAAGCTATGAAATACGTACTCGGCTCTAACCACGACAAATTTATAATATGTACGGACAGCAAAAGTGCAGTAGATAAACTTAAAAATGTTAAAATAAATAGATCAGTTAATCATATTGAAGCAAAAATCCTGTATTTACATAATGAGGTACACATCAAGAATAAAGTCGTCATATATCTATGGGTAAAGGGACACGCAGGCATAACAGGTAATGAAATGGTGGATGCCTTAGCAAAAACAGCTCCAACATCAGGAGAAGAACTAAATCTTAAACTACCCCCGTCCGATTTATTCTTAAATCAAAGGAACAAAATAAATGAGATGTGGCAAAACCTATACAGTGCATCAAAAACTGGAACAATCTTTTGTAAACACCAGCCAAGGATCCCCAGAAAACCATGGTTTCACAAAATACCAAACAGAAACTTTGTCGCCACAATAAATCGAATACGTGCAAACCATGCACTAACACCTTATTATAAACACAAAATAAAAATTACAGACGATCCACTGTGTAGTTGTGGTAAAATGGGTACATTGGTACATGTTTTACTTGAATGTCCAATAAATATTGTAAACATTAATAATCTATATAAAAACTTAATTCACTACAAGATAAACCTTCCAATAGACCTAAATTGTATTATTTTTTCAGGAAATAATAATATACTTTATGTACTTCATCAACACATCATAAACTGTAAACTAAAATTGTAAAATTACTAACCAATTTTGTAAGCAATTCTGCAAAACAAACTAAATGTAAAGCATTAAAGGAAAAAAAAAGGTGAATACAAAAAAAAAAAAAATAATAAAAAAAATAAACCAAGTAAAAAAAAAAATAACCAATTAAAAAAAAACAAAAAAAAAAAAAAAAAACAAAAAAAAAAACAAAAAAAAAACAAAAAAAAAACAAAAAAAAAACAAAAAAAAACAAAAAAAAAGAAAAAAAAAATAAAAACACACAAAGAGGGCTAAAACCTCCGCGGCGTTGAACCGGGTTGATGCTCTAGCGCGGAAGGAAAAAAAAAATTAAACACCTTACACTTTATTAATGCTACATATTACTAACAAAACAAATGAATACATCATGCTCAAGTTTGATACTATGAAACAATTTACACAAACTATTTATACAATCTAACATAGTCTGGCTAATTGGTCCTCACCAAAGCCATAAATTCCACGAAAAAAAAAAAAAGCATTTGACGAAGAAGAGCCAACATATAATAAAGTATAGCTCAATTACTATTGGTGTTAAAGAAAATTAAAAAAAAAACTGTTTTCTTTATTTTTTCAAAAGGTACATTTTTGTTAAGTAAAGTTGTTTTGATAAAACGAAAACTTTTGGAGTTATTAGCAGATAACTTATTAAAAACTTTGATTTTTTCGATATAAAACTAACACTTTCGATAGCGAATAAATCGAAAACTATCAATTTTATCAAAAAAATGTATAGAACGTTTTTTGCTTAGAATGAACGTTTTTACCAACTTTTGCGATTAAAATATAATAAAAAATGTCCACACCCGAGATGGGGTGGCAACCACCACCATGGTAAAAGCGGCTTTCGGCATGATATAGATTTTGATCCTTGGACTATCCACTAGTTATTCTCAAATTTTCAAGCAAATCTATGTAATCTGTAAAAATTGCGAGGTTTTGTCCTATTTTAAGCTTCATTACTTGGACTAGAGGTATGACGCTATTTCACAATATTGCTAAACCATAAATTTCGTATCTCTCTTCTTATCCAGGTACCGTCTTCGCTACGAAGGTTGGCTATCATCCGGGCTATTTCGACTTGACACGCTAAACATCTGTTCTAAAGTGGTGACTTACCTATACTACATCCAAACCATTTCTCAAATTTCTCAGCCGGATATACATCTTCTGATACTTCTTTTATTCATAATTTTTCTCAGCATGGTGAATAGTAGCTTTCACCATATTTTGTTTTTCTGTTTTTTCTGATTCTACCCCAGGGTTTGCTGTATTGCAAATAAACATTGTTTTTGGCTTAAGTTTAATGTTTAAGTTGCCACCCACCTGCCTCTTGGCAGTTTGTTCATTTAATTTAAGCGAAAAACAATGTTTATCAAATTAACATTTTTTAATATTTCCTGACAGCAGTCAAATGTGTTTTGAATTAAATAAATTACATAAATTCTTCTTTTTGTGTCAATTAATTTAATTCAAAAAAATCTTTTTTGGACACTCTATAAATAATTATACCTACTAATGTTTATATTACTGTTTATAGAAATTTGAATAACCTTTCAAATGAGCTAGTAAACGACCCCTAATCTCATTTAAAAAATCATCGATTAGGTCATCACGCTCACAAGGATGACGTCAGTTGTAGTATGATATATATGCCAAAAAATCTTAATTTTAAAATAAAAATCGACCTGTTTGGGGATTTTTCCTTTAACCTGCCTGCTTACGAAATAACGAATTTATTCCAAACATTTGCACCATACTGTATATGAAATTAACTGTCTCATCCATATTGTATGTCTTCTCATTAAACAATCTTACATTTTGTAGGAATTTCGGTTATGGCTAAAGTACATTTATTGTAAAGCATCAAGTTTTCATTGAAACCACAAACTGTAGAGTATATGAAATTTTATTGAGTGGTAAAATTGTTTACCACACCCATATATAAAAATATTTGCAATTCATTATCTTTTTAGCTGCGAAGCTTGCTGCTGCCCAGGGAATTTCTACAAAGCCAGCTGGAGAGACTGCAGGAGAAACAGGTAAGACACTAAGTACACCAAATGGTGCGTTGACTAAAGAAGAACAGGATAAGGGGAACGAGGAGAAGATCAAGAAACTACAGGAGGAGATCAAAAGGAAGAAAGAGGAGGATGAGAAAGCCAAAGAAGCTAAAGCTGCTGATAAATCGAGGCCTATTTCCAGTACCCCTGTACCAGGTACACCCTGGTAAGTTTTTCTGTTATACTGTAGTTTCGAATTCTCAAATTGTTATTTTTAGGTGTGTTGTATGGACTGGAGATGGTAGAGTGTTTTTCTATAATCCTTCTTCGAGGATATCAGTTTGGGAACGTCCTGAAGAGTTAATCAAAAGAACTGATGTGGATAAAATGGTCGCAACACAACCGGACGTACTTTCCACTGCCAATAAACCTGAGGTAACTAAATCGCCTGCCAAAAAACATGCATCTGAGGATAGTGAAAGTGAGGAAGAAATTCCATCCAAAAAACCTAAACTTGAGGAAGTCAGTCCCGTAACAATAAGTAAGTTGACATTTTTTTGTTTATATGTAATGTTTGTTGGTTATACTAGCTGACCCGGTGAATGTCATACCACAAGGAGGCGCGCATTGAATCGGCTCAGTTCGGCTAAGCGACCGACAGGGGCGTCGGAGGTTTTATTCATCCTCTAACCATATCTTCCATTTGTTGCGGTCCTTTGCTAACTCTTTCATTTGTTGATGTGTTTTTCTTTTTTCCTGTCGCAATTTCTATAATCTGATCGATCCATCTTTTCATTGGCCTCCCTTTCCTTCTTTTACCATATCTTTTTGATTCCATCACCTGCTTTGGTAGTCTTCCCTGGTCCATTCTGTTAATGTGTCCATACCATTTTAATTTTCTTTTTTGGATCTTTGTTATTATCTATTCCTGTTTCAGTCTTTGTCTAATATCTTCATTTCTTAGTCTGTCCAGTTTCGTTTTTCCTGCTATTTTTCTCAGCTGCTTCATCTCCGCTGCATTTATTGTAGTGTCTATTTTTGCATTGTTTACCCATGTCTCTGCAAATTTTACAAGCCTTAGAGGTGTTACCAGGGAAATGGACCAATAATCTTCAATTTAAAAATTTTTTAGTAATATTTTTAATATTTTTTAATATTAATAATGTTGCTATTAGGATTGAAAACTTTACCTTTTACCTTTATAATTTTGATAATTTAAAGTTAAACTGACGAACTTACTTTCTTATAGATATTTACAGCGAGATTAACTTGCCAATTTATTCGAAAAGTAAATATTTATTTGATAAATAAAATAAGTCTTATTTGACGTGAGTAAAATGGAGAAATGTCAGTTTATTGGTCGAATAACTTTACTTATAGAATAAACTACAAATTGTCGTTGGTGAAACCGGCCATTAATCACTTAATACTTTTTGATAAATAATATTTTTGGTCTTTTTTTTTAAGTGCGTACATATACAATGATGACAATTTCCCTTTAATGATTGTTGCCCCAATGACATGCGTTAGTTTTTGAATAGTCAGTGTCGATACATTGCACAGTCGAGGTTGATTAATGTTACGCAGCATAATGATAACAGATCCTATTTTTTATTGTAAGTTGTGAGGTGGGAGTTCAGGCAATTCCAATGAATTCAAAAACTCTGTGGAATAGTTTTCTTTGCTGTGCTCGCTGTTGTGTTCAATGTGCACAAACTCGTTTCATTCTAAGCATACAAATACAGGCGTGGTAATCTGAAAATTGCATATAGCCGCATAATTCGTGCGAAAAGAACAGTATGAGGTTGTTCTGTTAACAGAGAGAGACCGAATATAGTATGAAATTAGTACCGACATACGAGCTTGTTTTAACACAAATTAGATTGAATTCTAGTTTTGTCAAAGTGACATTCAGTTTTGATAACGGAAACGTCAAATAAACGTTTATTTTTTCATTAGTAAAAGGTCTGGTTTTATGTGCAAAAAAACAATAAAGAAATTGTCATAAAAAAGAAAACAATATTTCAAGTTAGGAAAATAGTAACTTTTAAAACTGAACATAGAATTCAAATTATAAAATGGCATTTTGGAAGTAGTCCGACCATAATATAATCGGTAGGTTTTCATTTTCATTCGAAGACCCTATACCAACAAAATCTACAATAATTCACAATATTGTTCACAGTTTGTTCTAGCATCAGTTTTAAACGGTTTGAAACCATCAGCGAATAGTGGACCAGTGCGAGTAGAGGGGATAGCACTGGTGACTGTATTATGTTCTCTCACTGACCAACTGTTTGCTGACGGCTTCTGACTAGTTTGACTGCTTGCTAGAACAAACCTAACATTATTTTTAAATTTGAAATAACTGGTTGTGTCAACAATTATTGTAAAAAATGCACGGATAGTGATGAAAATGATGAAAATTTAATTTAAAATACCTAGTTAAAATTATAAAATTGTTAGGTATTTTTTAGAATAAATTAGTTTAGTTTATGCCGTTAAGAATTTATTGTTATTTTTCATGAACTGAGATTAAAGAAACTGTTGATTTAATCTAAGATATGAATCTGCTGTTATAATCTTGTAATTACATCGTTGAAATATTTCCCTAGACCATCTAAAAAATAAATTTTATTTCGGCAAAAATATACAGACAAGACTGGCCATAGTGCTTACAGCTGTCTCACAGACATGTGGTTACACGTTATTCCCTCGGACATACAAGGCTAAAGTCCTTTTCATGAGCATTTTTCAGTGCGTCACAAGTGATAGAAAAAAAGGTAAGTCCGTGATAATACACATTTATAACATTTATTCTAACATGACATTTTAGTTAAATCTAACAGTTGTCACATTTTATTTGCAATTTGGCATAAAAAGAAATCAATTGTGTTTATTGCATTTATAAAATGGTATTTTCTTTGATTTGTATAGTCTTATAAATTGTACAGATTATATTCGTAGATATATTATATAATTCGTAAATATTTTTTTTCTATTATAGCGCCATCTATCGACAACTAGAATAAATGTTATAAATGTCTCTAATCACAGACGTGCCTTTTTTTCTGTCACATACAATTTAATGCTTTAGAAAGAAATCGAAAACTGTGTCGCACTGAAAAATGCTCATGAGAAAAAGAATATATAATATTTTTTCTCAGTTCGTTGTGTTGTCTTATTGCCCTATAGTCAGATAATTTTTTTTTCATACCTGTATAGTGAAGCCACGCACCTGATTGAAAATTGAAATGACTTTCAAGAATATAAAAATATATTCTACATACGCACTTTTCCTTCTAGATCATAATCATTCTTTTCATGACCAATTTCAAGTTATCCATATTCAACATAAAGGCGTTAAGCTACGCTTATTAGAATCTGTGAAAATGAATAAATTAAAAAATACAGACATCATTCTGTACGAGCAACTTCTCAAACAGCTCCCCACTCCTCAACTTATTCAGTTAAGAATATAAAGTGTAGCACTGTTACTAATAAAACACTCGTATTCTGAATGTATGAACGACAGCATAATCAGAGTAAAATTTGGGTGTATATTGGTATTATAATTAACAGTATTCAGCAGCTAGAGAGGTTTACCGTCCGTCTTGTTCTGTTGCATTATCTCTTCGATAGTTAGGTATGTTACTTCTTAGTTTCAACCTTAATACTACTTTTATGTACAATTGATACAGTTTCGATTGACATAGTACAGTGCAAAACAGGCAACTCTTGCCTAGGCATGGTGCTGAGTCAGTCGACACTAATAATATAGGATCTAAATGTAAAATGTTGTACACACATATTTTTGAATAAAATTTGAAAATTTGAAATTTGAATAAATTTGAAATTCTAAGGCTATTCCATATTTATATCTAGAATAGGTATCCTAAGTATAAGTTAGACATAGTACGAAAATAATTCGTTACTAATAAACTCGTTATAAGTTAGATATAAGTACATACTCCAACTTTATTCCGAAATAATAGTTTGGCAACGTTGCAATCTTCTGCACAAATACATAGAACAACGATATATTGTGTCAAATATGTCAATTTTGACTTTTCTCTGTAACTGACAAACCAAATTAACTTAGGCGAAAAGTTTTCGGAATGATAAAAATGAGTTTTTATTGATTTTTTAAAATACGTTTAAAATACCAGTATTCTTCTTTCATATGGCTTCCACAGAATTGCTGTATCATTATTATTTTCTGAACAATAACATTGCAAAAAAAAGTTCCTAGGGGTAACCAAATTGAATAAAATTTAAACTAATTGACGAATTATCTTGAAATTTTTTGTGCATTATATGGACTGCTTGACTCAACACCTATTCATTAAGTTTTCTAAAAACCTTATACCATCTTTAGAAAACCGATATTTAATTCTGAATTCCTTATCAGTGTATTGTGAAAAGGGATTTATTCTATCTTTGAGAAGTTTCCTTTTTTGTGTATTTTTTATCATGTTAATTAAATGATCAACTTCTTCGACAGCCGCAACACAAAAGATAATATATTTTTGCCTCTGATGACATTGACAGTCATAAAATAGGTTATACCAGACTTAAACAAGGGTGTGGGTGGGTCGGTATAAACTTGGATTAAATTCTTATACCAAGTATAACCTATATCTAAGTTATTCCATGTTTATTGGTAGTGATTTTGCCTATACCTGATGACTAAATTCTTATACCAAGTATAACCTATATCTAAGTTATTCCATGTTTATTGGTAGTGATTTTGCCTATACCTGATTTATATATATTTGCCTATATATAACTTTTATACTTGAATTATTAGTAACAGTGTAAGAGCATAGTAAAATCACATCACTTGAGAAAAACACTCTGTCAGAACAGCTGTAGTGACATTAAATTGAATTGATTTTGTGGAAGTATTGAAAACAAAAGTTTCATTATTAGATAAAATGCACTTCTCTCAGGTAACGGTCGAATCCATCACCAATTCTTAGTTTAATTTGATGGTATGCGCAGATAGCTTCAAGACAAAGTAGATCAGCTGGAAATATTTGCAGAACCGGTTAGAGCAATTTATGGAGGAATATGTACAGAAACTGGGTGGAGAAGAAGAACAAATCAAGAAGTAGAAAGTTTAATAATAATTATGTAAACAGAACAAGCTTTATAAAGGGACAAAAAGTAGATTGGTTAAGATATATAGAAATTCTTGAAAATGAAATAATAACAAAATTAGTAAAACGGCGAAAGTCTATAGAAAAGGGAAGAAAAGAGAGACAGCGAAAAAAATCACTAATTGATGCTTTTGAAATGATGATAATGTTAATCATTTTAAAAATTATAAAGACAGAATACTAAAAATTGAAAGAATATAGGGGAGAACCTTAGAATATTTTATAATTTTTTAAATTGTAGAAATACATTTTGTATTTAGAAAAATATTTACTCTAAAGCTCTAACCATTGGTGTAGCATTTACGTTAAGGGCAGCCAAGTTCGAAAATTGAATTTTTTAAGTTTTTTTTTGGATTATGATTGAAAATTATTCTCTGAAATCTTCTCTTTCCAACGATATATAACACAAAATTATTTGTTTTTTGAACAGCTGCATTCAACTTACCATGTACCGGTAGCTTTATAGCGTATTACAGTGTTTTATGTTTTTGCGATTTCCCGAATACTAGGTTTTTAACTTTTGATGTCAAATATCTCTGGATCCTTAGATGATAGAATGTTCAAATTTTTACAGTAGTTGTAGATAGACAATATTAAGTGTCGCGTACAGTTTTATTGAAAGTTAGAGTTTTATTGAAAAATATACAAAAACAAGTAAAATAAAAAATAAAATCTAAACTTTTTTTATTTTTTTGTAAGAGTATTTTAAAAATTTTTAAAATAAATGTTTCTTTCACTATAACTTTACAAAAACCTACGCGGCACTAAACAATACATCTAATTTCAAAATTACACAAAAATTAGGTCTCTAAGTGCTTTGGTTACAGAACTATGTGACATAATGTTAACATTGTCGTTAAATGGGACTTCGGATGCACTTTAATAGCCCATTAAATGAACGGGAAATTCGGCGATACCATGTAATTTTCAGGGGCAATTTCGAATTGCATGAAAATTTCGATTTAGGTTCTACTTACCCTCCACTTCAAAGTTGAAATTGTGCCGTTGGTTGCTTTTACTTGGGGGGTGACAGTCACCCCTTCTCGGGGGTGAAAAAACATACGTTCAAGATAAGACCGGAAATGGATAAATTGACTGATTCTAAGCAACTTTTGATCTATAGAGTTTTTTATGTAAGTCAATACTTTTCGACTTATTTGCCATTGAAAATGTTGGATATTTCGACATAAAAACTACGTTTTCAGACGGTTTTCCGCAAATAACTCAAAAAGTAAATATTTTATCGAAAAAATTATCCTTAGCAAAAGTATAGCTTATAAAAAACCCAAAAGAATGGTATATGAGTAACGTCTATCAATCAAATAAAAACAAAGTTGTAGCTCATGAAAAATACGTTCTTATTCGTCTAATTCCAAATCGAATATTTCAAGGTAAAATCACTGAAATATTAAGCACTTTTCGGGAAAAACCCATTTAAACTTTTTTAAAGTGTTTATAAAAAGCTTTGTTTTAATTGTTAACAAAAGTTTTAGCATTAAAAATAAGCGAGTTACGCTCAAAATAAAGTTGGCCTTCTTTTTTTTGTAAAAAATCATGAAAATCTCGCCGTGTTTAGCTCCTCAAATGAAATTAATCGCTACCGCTTTACAAACAATTTACTTACCTATCTATTTTTTATATGATCTGTCAGTCTCACCGGTTTAAAGTGTTTATTTTTGAATGGGTTATAATTGAAAAAGCTTGAATGGGTCACTAATCACGAGTGTATGCAAATTTTGAACAGCCATATCTTAACCAATTTTTGTCTTACGGAGAAACAAAATAAAACTAGCATATTTATAATAGTAAAACCTACATTTTTTTACTCTTTAAGATTTTTCTTATCACTAATACTTATCAAGTTATTTTGAAAAAATGAATTTTTTCAAAAATTTTTAGAAACTTTTTTTTATTATAAAACCAAATGTTTTTAAAAATAAGCACTTCAAACCAATCAAACTTACAGATCATATAAACAATACACATACAGTTAAAATAGATGGTAAAGCCAAACGATTAATTTCATTTAGGGTGCTAAATAGAGGGAGGTTTTCACGATTTTTTTTTACCAAAGAAAGGGGCCAACTTTTTTTTTCAGTGTAACTCGTCTATTTTTGATGCTGTAAACTTTTGTGAAAAACAAATAATAAGCTTTTTTTTCGATGCTTTAAAAATGTTAATAAGGTTTTCCCGAAAAAAGCTTCTTTCTTCGGTGATTTCGCGTTGAATTATTCGATTTGGAATTAGACGAATAAGAACGTATTTTTCATGAGCTACAACGTTGCTTCTACCCAATTTGTAGACTTTACGTGTACACCATTTTTTTCGTTTTTTTTATAGGCTACACTTTTGCTAAAAATATTTTTTTCGATAAAATATTTACTTTTTGAGTTATTTGGGAAAAACGGTCTGAAAACGTAGTTTTTTTGTCGAAAAATCAACATTTTAAATCGCGAATAACTCAAAAAGTATTGACTTACGTAAAAACTTTATAGAACACACGGTTCTCAAAAAATCAATTAATCCATTTCCGGCCTTATTTTAAACACGCGTTTTTCACCCCCCTAGATGGGGTAAATGTCACCCCCCAAGTGAAAGCAACTAACGGCACAAATTTAACTTTGAAGTGGAGGGTAAGTAGAACCTAAATCCAAATTTTCATGCAATTCGGAGTTGCCCCTGGAAATTACACTCCAAAACGGTCATTTATTGGGCTATAAAGACCCTTACATAATATGATCGCATCAAGCACCGCAGCGAGATACCTGGCGATGCGAGTCGAATGAATTATACTGCGTTCCACGGTCACCTTTCAGTACAGACTCTTATGAAGAACAGTGTTGCCAAGAGATATTAATATTTATATTAAATAAATTTTAAAGTATTTTTATACCTCACTTGGTCTATTAAATTTATCAGTATGTATGAGAAATCTTGTAATAAGCTGTCAAAGCAAAGGGAGTTTAGCTCGGTGGTAGCGTGTTCGATCGGAGATCGAGAGGTCCCTGGTCCGAATTTTATTTACTACATACAATTGTTTGCCTTTTAATAACATAACCTAAATCTTACTTTGTCTTCTTATAATTTTTTTTTGGGCTACGGCCTTGATAATTGTCCAGTCACCAGAACCAATATGATTGGCCAATATAAAAGTGCGAAAAAAGTTGCCGAGCTATGAAACCAGGTGTCGCTTTTCCGAATTTGCACGGTCCCAATATTTCTACGCTAAGCGTATTCACTTCATTTTCTATTACTCTAGAACGAAATTCTGGCATGCCAATATTATTACTGACTATTATCATTGATTATACTGACTATTATCAATGGTATTATCATTTTGTGTGTCTCGTTGTTGATCAGTGCGGTAAGCATGTGACGTAGACGACGTAGCACATCACACATTTGCTTGACTTCTACAACCTAGGTCTCTTCTCCTTGTCATTGTAAATTTAAATTGTGAGATTTTGATTTTTTTGAGATAAATTGTGACAAATTGTGAATTTGTATTTCTAATAAAAAATGCTATTTCTAGGCAACAGTAATGGAGCAGTTCCACCAACGAAAAAAATTGACATTGGTAAAGAAGCTGCCATAGAAGCCGAAGTACGAGCGGCAAAAGAAAGAGCTGTCATTCCACTAGATACAAGAATAAAATTATTTAAAGAAATGTTGACGGAGAAGCAAGTATCTGCTTTTAGTACTTGGGAGAAGGAATTACACAAAATCGTGTTTGATCATAGATATTTGCTACTTACTTCTAAAGAACGAAAACAAGTTTTTGAGAAATATGTCAAGGAAAGAGCAGAGGAAGAACGGCGGGAGAAAAGAAATAAGCTTCGGGAGAAAAAGGATGCATTTAGAAAACTATTAAGCGAATCTAATCTCAGTGGCAAGTAAGTGGAAATAATAGCTAATATTTTAAATTTAATTGATGTTTTATAACTAAGTAATGTTCTTTTCTAGTTCACTTTTATTTACTTGGTCTTTACATACAAGGTTTTTCTATATTCGACTAACAACGCTCTACCACAAAAATATCTCGCTATTTAATAGATTTTCAATGTTTTTTAACCACTTTGGTGGCACTTAGAACCTTAGTAATTCGCTTATAAAATTGTTATAACATACTTAAACCGTCTACCAAATTTTATTAAAATCAACGTAATAGATTTTGCATAATAAATTTGCAATCTAAATGTTTTTAAAAAAGTTCAAATTTTTTAAAATCTTTCTGAATAAAAAGTAGACCATTTAGGAGTTGGCTATTTTTTTACATATAAAGAGGAGCTCTACCTATCTAATACACTTTACATAGTTAAAATATTTATTTAAGGGGCTTCAGCAATGTTTCAAAATTATAAACAATTTTTTGGCTTATAAGCAAATAGCTTGTTTAATAATAAAAAAATTAATTTTTAGTAATGCAAATAATCAAAACTAGTATAATAATTTGAATTAAACTTTCAAGTGCTGTCACCAGAATTGCTATTTTATTTTTTAACCTTTAACTACCCGCTCATCAAGTTATAACATAACTTCACGCGTGGCGTACTTTATACGCCACAAGAAAATACACTTAAAAACAGCGGATTTCTTTATTTTTTTTTGAAAAAATACACTTAGTTGTTTGTTATTAAGTATTTTCTATGGGAAATAAGCCGCAATTTTACTAAAAAATTAATTTATTAACGTTTTAAAGCCCAAATCGGGTTTCGTTGTCAAAATACAAAATACTATTACAAAAATGTTGTTGCTAAGTAAAAAAAAATTCTTCTAATAATTTATTTAATCTGACTCATTTATATTGGCAATTCAGACGTATATTATACATTTTAAAGTAGAAGACTTTAAAATGATATCACCAATATTTATGAGTTGCGTTCCTGGGACGACTTTACTAAAAGATAGTTCATTCATTCATAGTTGTTTGTTATAAACCTTATTCGGCAACAGCGAATACTTGGAGTTCCTTCGCAGTAAGCCAATTGGGATTTATAACTGGAATCTGATTCCATGATAAATAAAATTACTAATAAAAATTTTTTTGAAAGGTGATTTTTTACATGAGAAAAAGTATTGTTTATAAAGAAAAATATATTTTGTGTCATAATGACTTAAAAACAATTGAAAGATGTACTTATATTACTACTTATATTACAAAAATCGTGGCGTATATTGTGCACCACCGGAAACAACAAATACTAAAATGTAAATTACGATCTTCCCAGAACGCCGATTATAGCGAAACTAAAACCAATTGTAAAGCACATTCCAGTGATAGGTTAGGTAGATAAACAAGGTCAAAAATTCAATTTTTAAATATATTTGCAGTAGAATTCTTATATTTGGCGTACAAAATACGCCAGCGCGTGTAGTTAAAGGTTAATCAAAAGTTATTCGGGTTCAAAAATTGCAATTTTTCGATTTTTTGAAAGTTCAACCGCGTTTATCTCGAAAACTATGCATCCTACGAAAAAACTTGTCAGAACTTTTTTGCTTAGAATTAACCAAGAAATACAAAAAAATGTTTTATTTTGCGAAAAAAGGATGTTATGTAATTCCTCAAGTTCTTTGCTTATAACAAGTCTTATCGACATCCGGATCAACTGTTACCCAAAAAATTCTTGTGCTACGGGTCAAAATACATAAAAGAAACTTATGTAAGTCCATCTAAATAAAGGAGGCCGTTGCACCCCCTCCTGGCGGCAGCATTAATTTGTTTATAAGCCAAAAAATTGTTTATAACTTTAAAACATTACTGAGGCTGTTTAAATAATCCGATTTTAATTCTGTAAGATGTATTAGATAGGTAAAGTGCCTGTTTATATGTAAAAAAAATAGCAAACTTTTAAAATGGCATACTTTTTGTTCAGAAAGTTTTTAAAAAATTTGAACATTTTTAAAAAAATTTAGATTAAAAAATTATTATGACAAATCTCTTAGGTCAATTTTAATGAAATTTGGTGGACGGTTTAAGTATTTTATAAGAATTTTTTAAGCGAATTACAAAGGTTCTAAGTTTAGAACAGGTAATTACCTGTTCTTGCACTCATTGACTGCCCTACTAGTACTCTCATATTACTTTGTTTTCATATTTTATTAATATTTTTCTAATAATTTTTGCAAGCATTTTATACACCAATTCTAAAAGTGCTGCCTACAGTTTTCGCACTTTGTTTTGTCGGCTTTTTATAGATAGGACAAAGATAGGGCCAATAAGAGCGCTATTTATTATATTATTCGGCATTTCTTCCTTTTGCCAAACTGCTAATGCCAAGCCGATTATAGACCACGCATCAGCGGTAAAAAACTTTAAAATTGTGGAATTTTGAGAATCAACACCGATTTTAATAAAAATTTGGATTTAAGCTCGGTTGACCCTCTTCTTCAAAGTCTACCCTATGCCGCACCGCGCTTTTGCTCTGGGGGCGAAAACAACCCCATCTAGGGGATGACAATTTTTCAATCAAAATAACTATGGAAATCGATAGTGGGTGAAAAACATTGAACAAAAACAGGCTTATTTTGCCCCCTTATTTCCATTTTGCAGGAAGATTAATAATTTAAGACATTTTTAACCAGTCGTATCTCATACAAAATTTAATTACATATCTTTACTTTATTTTTTTACGGCTTTGTTCTAAAATGAATCGTTTTAAAGTTATAAGCAAAGAAAGTAGAAAAAATTCGATGTTTATCGAAATTTTTAAATATTTTAATTTTTTTATTAATGTTCCGGGCATATTTGAGAAGGAGCATAAGTCAATTATAATTAATTTTAGTTGTCACCTAACTTTATCTGCAAAAATCCAAATGCCACATCTCACATCCACCTCAAAATAGATCCGCCCTGGTCTATCTGAGAAGTAATAAATGATGCCTAGCTTCTCACTATACGTCCTGAGCTTCGCTGGTATCGCCACCTACCTAGTGGATTACTAGTACAACTTTCGTTGGAAATTTGGCTGAAAAGAGAAAAGTGTTGCCTATCCTCTGTGAGTTTCGCTGGTATGGCTGGTATCGCCATCTAGCGGATGACTTACTGTTTTGGCCGGAAATTGAGAGGAAAGGAGAAAAGCAAATAATAATGATTTCAAACTTTATTATATTTAATTCTTATCGTGTAATATTTACAACGTAAAGAAGTAATTGGATTGTAATCGATAATTAATATCAGTAAGTACAGAATTTATTATTCATTATGATTATTTTAAGATTTTGCTTATCGTTTTGAAGTTTATGTAGACAGATAATATTAGAAAAAATTTATTCTGCAATAAAGTGTAATAATTTAATATAATTGTAGTATAATACTTCTTAAATATTAAATTATGCATTTATTGTACTTAAATAATTAATTAAGAGCGTAAACGTAAAATTTCGGGCCAGCTCTTTTTAAATACATTACTTTTTTTCGAATCCTGATAGAACCAATAAGTATATTTGAAAAATTTAAGCGCAGAATGAAAGACTACATTATCGAGGGTCAAAAGTCCCTGAAAATTTCTGTTTATTTTAATCAGTTACAGTGGTGAAAAAAAGAGAAAATTTAGTGTGATATTTTAATTTTAAATATCTCGTTCAAAAGAAACTTTTTGTTTATTCTAAGGAACTTTCGGTCTTTTATTAAATGAGACATTTAGTAAAAATTATATGCAATTCTTAATGCAGAATGTCAAATTTCCAGTAAAGGTTCACTGACTTGTCACTACTGGAGCTCGCGAATTTTTAATTATCCCCTCTACCTACGAGCTCAGAGCGGATACAATAAACATGGCCATGATTAAAAGTCATATTCTAATGTTTTGGCAATGCTCTAACGTCAGAAATTTTGAATGAAGTGAGCGTGTTTTTGTAGTAAAAAGGGTATAGCAACATAAATCCTTTAAGACCTTAGTTGCTGAGATACAGGAAGTTATACAACCTAATGTAAACCAGCGACAGAGAAGTTCAAAATTAGTTTAATATCTTGTCTCAAATGTTGCAGTAATTTTAATAACCAATAATGTCGGTACCTACATAATCTATTTTTATACAAAATATTATCAAGAATCACCTTAATTTCTTAAAAATGGTTAAAATTTTCAATTGACATAAAATTTCTCTTTGTCAATTATTTTAGTTAAAGATTTATATTTATATGTATATAGATTTATATTTCATATGAAATTTGTCACTTTTTTAACCATTTTTTTTGTAATTTTCATATATTTGTCTCTACTAAGAACGTCTCTGCTGTGTCTGTTATTAATTCCTTTGGTTGGATAAATTCAGCAAGAGACCTTTGCCATTCTTCAACAAGATGGAACAAGAGTTCCAGGCCGTTATCAGCTAACGCTAAATACACACACACATTCCAAATTCCGATAGTGAACCACATGCGAGAATGAGACATTTCACCATAGATATAATAAGACAGATTAGGCAAGGTACGAAAAATAGCGTAACGCGGAGCAGTTCATCGGTAGTCTATCTCTATCTACCGGAGCTTAGCTTTCTCTCTCTGGCATATGATGGTCGCTGCCGCTATTACTCTGTGTTTGTATTGTTCCATTACTCCCACCTCTGGTAGATACGCTCACACTCGTACGACATACAAAGATAGCTAGACCACTGTACTTGTTATTGGCGTTACACTCCGATGCATTGAGCGGCATATACCTAGCCTGGGCCTCGATTTTTGGCCCTTCGCTTCGTTATCGAACGTATTCGCTTCGTATACTAAACAGATACGAAACGAATACGTTTGATAACGAAGCGAAGGGTCAAAAATCGAGGTTACCATACACCCTGGTCTATGGTTAATATGTCTATGCATTTCACACACGCCGACCGCTTAATTAGTGGAGTCACTGAAGGTGGATATGAGCTATTACCTCCGATTTCGTTGAACCTCCATCGATTTGCATGAAAATTGGTGAGTGGTTAGAGGATATCTCAAGGAACAAAGGTGACATGGTGCCAACTTGCGCTTTTAACCTAGGGGTGGATGCCGCCCCTTCTCGGGGGTAAAAATTATTTTATTGAAAATAACCCCATAATTCGATAGAGGGACAAATTCTAAGCAACATTTGTTATATAAAGTTATTAAAATAAATAAAAACTTTATGAGTTATTAAAGATCAAAGATTTTAATTTTTCTTGAGAAAAATGCATTTTTTAACCGATTTTTCATCAATAACTCAAAAACTATAAGTTTTTACAAAAAAGTTATTATTATCAAAATTGAAGCTAATAAAAAAGGAAATAAACCCCTTACTAGAAAAACCTTTTAATGTTAACTAAAAGTGAGTTAATTGAATGTATATTTTTTTCGGCGAGTAAAAAACTATTGTTTTTTTTAATACCTCCGTTCGTGTTTACGATATCAGTTTCATCTAAAAACTGTTTGAAAGTTAATTCCAAGTGCTATTTAAGCACGTTGAAGCTAATCTCTTAAACCCCTTATTTTTTAAAAAATAAAAGGTTAAATGGCCCGTTTGCATGGTTCCCACAGCAAAATTTAAGATTTAAACGTTTCTATCTCGGTTATTTTTTACAAGGTAAAAGAGGTAAAATATTTGGTACAGAAAAAACTAAAATTTGATTATATATAATTTTTTACGTATATTGAGTATTTTTGAAGTTATTATCAAAATAATATGAGAATTAAAATAATTTTAAAAATTATGATTTTTTTAAATTATATCTTTTTTTCAAAAATATGCTTTCTAAACCGGGCAAAATTATCGAAAATATTACTAATGCTAATATAAAGAAGTTCTTGTAAGGATTACTATTAATTTTAATTTTTGTGGAAATGGCGTATGTTTTATTTTTCACTTTTTCCTAAAAAATTCGAAACGGTTCTCTTATTTTCATCACAACTTGCTTAATCTTGAAGCTATTACCTTGTTCTGAAGCTCATTTATAGGTATTCATAGGTATTCCGAAGTACTTTTACAAATGTTTAGCAGGAATATTTTATACATTGCATCGTTTTTTCGTTATTTAAGCTTGAATACTTAGATTTGAGTACTCGTCGAAAAAAATACACATTCAATTGCCAATAACTCACTTTGAACTAACATTAGTTTAGTTCTTTATGTGAGGAATGTATTCAGTTTTTTATTATCTTTAATTTCAGTAATAATAACTTTTTGTAAAAGCTTATAGTTTTTGATTTATACGTGAAAAACCGATTTAAAACATGCATTTTTTACGAAAAAATAAAATCTTTGGTCTTCAATAACTCAAAAAGTGTTGATTTATTTTAATAACTTTATATAACAAATTTTGCTTATAATTTGTCCCTCTATCGACTTATGGTATTATTTTTAATAAAATAATTTTCACCCTCGAGAAGGGGTGGCATCCACCTCCAGGGTAAAAGCGCAAGTTGGCATCATGTCACCTTTGTTCCTTGAGGTATCCTCTAATTACTCACCAATTTTCATGAAAATCGATGGAGGTTCAACGAAATCGGAGGTGAAAACCTTCAGTGACTGCACTAAATCGGTGACGACAAATATCGTTCAGCAGCCGGCCACTTCCACGGTCTTCGCCGGCATTAGACGGAGAGCTAGAGACGAGAAATCATCGTCATAAGTAATATGGAGTTTGGCATGTGAAATGTGTCTATTGTATATTGATAACTATGACCTCTTTCAGGCTGACACCTCAGTTGATACAGGAAGTAGTAATAAGGGATGAAAGGGGAAAGTTGGTGCAGTCATTAAATGTTTTCACCTTCTATTTTGTTAAACCTCCATCGATTTGCATGAAAATTGGTGAGTAGTTAGAGCATAACTCAAGAAACAAAACTGATATGGTGCCAACGTGCGCTTTTACCCTGGGGGTGGATGCCACCCCTTCTCGGGGGTGAAAACTATTTTATTAAAAATAACCCCACTAATCGATAGAGGGACAAATTTTAAGCAAAATTTGTTACTTCTAATTATTAAAATAAATCAATACTTTTTGAGTTATTAAAGATCAAAGATTTGAATTTTTCGTGAAATAAATGCATGATGTAAAGTGGTTTTTCGTGAATAATTCAAAAACTGTAAGTTTTATCAAAATAGTTATGATCAGCAAAATTGAAGATAATAAAAAATAAAAGATATTTATTATTCGAAAAACCTTTGAGAATTAATAAAAAGTGAGTTATAGGTGATGGAATGTATATTTTTTTCAGCTAGTACCCAGATCTAAGTATTCAAGTTCAAATAACGGGAAAACGGTGCATTTTATAAAATATATTTACTGAACACTTGTCAAAGTACTCAAGAATACCTATCAAGTGAGCTCCAGATGAAGTTTATAACATCAAAGCTAAGCAAGTGATGATGAAAATAAGAGAACCCTTTGGAGTTTTTAGGAAAAAGTGAAAATTAAAACATACGCTATTTATATATGTATTTATTTTGAAATTTGTTAACAGAATAATTTTTAAAGGAATTTCGGGAATGAAGTTAGGATTATAATTTATTATCAAGTTCGTTTTATTACAATTTAAATATAATAAGTTAAAAATGCGAGCATTATTATAACGAAAACTTTGTTTTTTATGTATTTAAATTCCTAATATGGAAAATTGCTCTTATGAAAAGTTGTTTGGAATTAAAAATTATGTTTAATGTGCAATTATATCCGACTATTTAAATATTGTGAGCTATAAAGGCACTTTACTGAGCGAATTTCTTGAGCGAAATTCATATTTTTTACACATCGACTAAAATCGATACAATTTTATATAATCTTATGTTTATGATTGCATCTTGGATTTTAGACCGTGCAGATCTTTTTATGAAGAATAATTTTTGTTCGTAAAATTAATAATAAAAGAGTTATACATGAAAATGATGATTGGTAGGTATCTCTAATTTGAGAAAAAAAATTAAATATTTTCTTTTTATTAGAAGAATGCAGATAATAATTACATTATTATAATAATTATTAATTATTTAATTATAATAATAACAACTATTGCATATATTAGAACACAGTTTTTAATTTCAAACAATTTTTCGTAGTAACAATAATTTACAACAGTGTGAAAAAAAGGTACTTTAATCTTGAGCGAAATTCATATTTTTTAAAATACCTCCTATAATATAGATAAAATTTGCTATCTGATGATTGAATCGTAGGTTTTAGACGATGCAGAACATTTTATGAATTAAAACTTTATTTCGTAAAATTAAAAATAAAAAAGTGTCCCGTAATATATGTGTCCAACTTAAGTAGACACACTGTATATTATACAATATAATATACATAATACATAAATCATTGGGTAGACAGCACCACAAATTTGTAACCTGCCATTTAACATTACTTACATTAAAATTAATAAGTAATATTTATTTATTTGATATTTCAATTCTTTTACAGTTTATATGAAGTAATATATTTTTGAAATAATATGAAATTTTCATTAGAAGATTATTTTCATCAAGAACATATTATTATTAATTAAATGTATGTTACTAAAATATTATTTTTATATTATTTCGATATTTAATTGAATTTTTTCTATCGATATAAACTTAGTGGCGGTTCTAGCCAGGGGCAGGGGGCAGCTGCCCCCCTTCGGTTTTTACAGTACTTTTGTACTATAATTTTCGTTAAAAAGGCACGTTATCTTGTTTATTCACCGGTTGTGTTCCCTTGCCCCCGACTTTGGTCTAGAACCGCCCCTGTATAAACTGAATATGTACAGAAACTGAGGGTGTCCAATAATGGGCACAATTGACATAATATTCAAATACATTTTTGCTGTATTTTTTATAAATGTCTTAAAACAATTTTAAAAACTTATATAAATAATATAATAATTAAGCTCCAAATTTTTGGAGCATAAACTTTGAAAAATGTTTGTAGCATAATGTTTAATGGTATCAAATTTTCCGGGAGCTCATTTGATACATATTTCTAAGTACTTTGACAAGTGTTCAGTAAATATATTTTATAAAATGCACCGTTTTCCCGTTATTTGAGCTTGAATACATAGATTTGGGTACTAGCCGAAAAAAAAATATACATTCCATCACCTATAACTCACTTTTTATTAATTCTCAAAGGTTTTTCGAATAAGAAATCTCTTTTGTTTTTTATTATCTTCAATTTTGGTAATTATAACTATTTTGATAAAACTTACAGTTTTAGAATTATTTACGAAAAACCGCTTTACATCATGCATTTATTTCACGAAAAATTCAAATCTTTGATCTTTATTAACTCAAAAAGTATTGATTTATTTTAATAATTAGAGGTAATAAATTTTGCTTAAAATTTGTCCCTCTATCGATTAGTGGGGTTATTTTTAATAAAATAGTTTTCACCTCTGAGAAGGGGTGGCATCCACCCCCAGGGTAAAAGCGCACGTTGGCACCATATCAGTTTTATTTCTTGAGGTATGCTCTAACTACTCACCAATTTTCATGTAAATCGATAGAGGTTTAACAAAATAGGAGGTGAAAACCTTTAATGACTGCGTTAACTTTCCCCTTTCATCCCTTATTGCTACTCCCTGTATCCACTGAGGTGTCAGCCTGAAAGGGGTCATAATTATCAACATACAATAGACACGTTTCACATGCCAAACTCCATATTACTTATGACGATGATTTCTCGCCTCTAGCTCTTAGACTACAATGATTGTTTCAACGGTAAATATCGATGTGTCTGCAAGCATCTGCTATACCAGTCAAATATCGGGCGATAAAAATCGCCCGTTAAAAATCGATGGGTGTGTATTTAGCGTTACCCATTTGTGATTTTAAAACTTACCGTTTTTTGGTTTGACTTCTTAGTAAACTTTTTTTTATTGTTGTTTTTTTGTCTTCACTTCAGTAGTTCACCATGGAATTTGTTCTAAATCCTTTATTTAAATTAAAAGTTTTTTTACTGCACAATTTTCAGTATTTCACAAGGAGGTAAAATGATGTTGTTTATTAATAAATGATACATATGGTTTTTTGAAATTTTTTTTCGATTCATCTATCATGTATTTTGTTTTATTCCAGGTCATCATTTAGTGACTTTGCCCAAAAGTACGCGAAAGATGAAAGATTCAAAGGAGTTGAAAAGATGCGCGAACGTGAGAGCTTATATAATGAATACCTAATTGAAGTAAGAAAACGAGAGAAAGAAGAGAAAAATCAACGTCGTGAACAGGTATGTTATTGTTTGTCAAGTAATGAAAACGACTTACGCAATACATTGATCAACTTCTATAGATTTCTAGCAACTATCAAGTACAATATTTTTATTAATCGGCAAATAATTGCGATTTTTTATTATCAGTATTCGTAAAAATACAAAGTTCTACGATGCTTATAAAATAAGTTTTAAGAAATTGAATGCGCCCAATTTTTCCATTAAAGTTGTTAAAGTATATATAATTTGACAGAAAAATTAAATATGTGAATGTTTTCATAACGGTTTTAAAAGGGATTGAACCCAAGAAGTTTTTTTAAGAAGCAGAAAATGAATGTTTGTATAACGTTTCGATATTTAAACTAAAAGCCATTTTCATAATATAATATCTTTTCATTTGAAACTAAAATTTTCTATTAGTATCTAATTTCTTGAGTTATTGCTGTCTTTATCGAGGTGTGTATTATATACAGGGTGTTTCATTGGAAAAGTAACATACATTAACTTTAGAAAGGGGACACTTACGCGGTCTCAAAAATACCATGCTTAATGGGTCTTACTTAATCAGTAACACAATTACTGGGTGTTTTATCTATTTTGTTCTTATTTCGTTCATAACTTTTTTAACCACACTGTATATTTCTTTTGTATTTGGCACGCGAATATTCTTTAAGGTGTTCAATCAATTAATTTATTTATAATTATAAAGAATCCAGGCCCGGATTAAAAAATAATGGAAAAATGTTCCGACCCAAAAACAACACCCTGTACCTACATTAAGTTTTTTTAAAAATTGATTCTGCACTTAAAAAGATGCTGAAAAACTAAATTTAGTTTCCACTAGCTCAATTCGCTAGCTTAACAAGGGAGCCTATTAGCTCAGTTCGCTGCAAGACTCCGGTTGGTACCAATTCAATTCGTTGGAACCTGATTGGTTAACAGCAGGTGACCAGTGAGTTCGTGTCAGCTCAGTTCGCCAACTGGAACTTGAACTAACTTTCTGTCATCTCGATCCCTTTTTTATACCATTTCGGTCGCTCTCAAAGACATAGAAAACATGGTGGCTTCAAACTTTCTACATAAATTAACAATTACATAATCAAAAATGACATGTCATTGAAAACATGGTATGTAGTATGTACCTACCTAAATTTTTAAATTTGTCTAGAACTTTGAACACAGTTTTCTCAAAACTTGTCACTTACACCCCTTTTGTTCTAAGGGCCTCGTATGTGCTTATAATCAAGTAATGGTACAATAGCTATTTGGATAACAAGGGAGGAAAGTGCTACTTTTCCTCCCGAGAATGAAGTTTACTGCCCGACGCGTAGCGGAGGGCAGTAATCATTCAAGGGAGGAAAAGGCACTTTACTCCCATGTTATACATATGGTTTTTCCACCTTCCTTAAATTAATAACAAGTCATTTTTCATTTTTACTTAATTTGTTTATGTAACTAACCAACAAAATTTATTAAAACTAAAACTAACAAGTAGGTATAATATATCTGTCAACTGTCAAATATAAGTCAAATTATTAATGTAAACATTGTTAACCCGCCAGTGGTCGCTATATGAGATTTTCTCTCACGGTTTCAGAAAATTGCGCACAACCTTTTTTCTGGGAAATTATACGCGCTGTAGTTCCTTCTAGTCTCCTAACTATCCTCCCTCGACAATCTAATAGACTCGTCCGCTCAAATAGTGACTCAGTTTACTTAGTATCACCATATTGTTGAGTCAGTGCGCTTCATGTGAGAGATTCTCTCATCAAGCGACCACCGGCGTCACCAACTGTGTATAAAAATTAATTTTATTTTTCCCCTTAAGACCCTTTTATGATGTAATAAAAGGCGCTGTGGATGTGGTCGATGATATGAAAATCCTATATTCTGTTTCACGGGTTAGTTGTAGATGGTCACTTACCATATATTTTTCAATGTTAAATATTGGCGGCATCAATAGTCACATTTTATATAAAGATGAATAATAATAAAACAGAAAAACGTCGTGTTTTTTTAAAGCAAATGGCTTTATCGTTGATGAAACCTCATCTTTTTTGTAAAATTTTGTAAAGAAAGGCAAAAGTTGGATATGTGAGAGAAAATCTCACGCGCGACCACTCGCGTAACAACCTACCTAGCGACCAATGCCGGGTTAAATCAAAATAACAATTTACTGTTTTTTACCATTCTGCAAAATACAGAATATTTTATAAATAAACGTTAAAATGTATAGATACTTACGTAATAGAAAATAGATATTGTACAGGGCGTCAATAAGTTATATTTCATGAATGAAATACCATGACGTCACTTTTACTTTTCCTCCCTAGGGAGGAAAATATTTTGCAGAATGGTAAAAAACAGTAAATTGTTATTCTAATTTAACAATGTTTACATTCATAATTTGACTTATATTTGACAGTTGACAGTTATATTGTACCTACTTGTTAGTTTTAGTTCTAATAAATTTTGTTGTTTAGTTACATAAATAAATTAAGTAAAAATGAAAAAATGACTTGTTATTTGAGGAAGGTGGAAAAACCATATGTATAACATGGGAGTAAAGTGCCTTTTCCTCCCTTGAATGATTACTGCCCTCCGCTACGCGTCGGGCAGTAAACTTCATTCTCGGGAGTAAAAGTAGCACCTTCCTCCCTTGTTATACAAATAGCTATTACCTCTAATTCAGTATAATTAATGTGACCAACTAGTCCGAAAAATCCGGAACATGGCCCGAATTACGAAGTCCTGTGCCGAACTACGAAGTCGAATTACGAAGTCCTGGTCGTCCCGGACAAGTCTTCCGGGTCATCCGAATTTTCAACATTTTGGTAAAATTTTGTTTTGGGTGGTGGAACGAAAAATATGGACAGCCGCAAAATAGCAACTTGGCAACTTGTTTGATTTTTACAAGTTCATTGTAGTCCATTTAAAATATGATTGAATTGATTTTTAAAGTTTTTCTTCTCAAATTCAATCATTCGACAAATAGTAAGAAGTAATAAACATTAAAAATGATCTGATTTCTTGTGGCATGTTTGACAATTATATTTTCGATGGGATTAAGCTCTAATTGGTTGTAATGGTAATTACATTTTTATATTAACCTAAGGTTATATTTACATGGAAGTCGAACATCATTTGATTTTCTTGATTCAATTTTTTCTTTTTTGAGAACGACTTCCGGATTGGAAGTGGAAACGTCAAAAACTAACAAAAATGTAATTATTATTACAACCAAGTGTGGCTTAATCCCATCAAAAATATCACTGTCAACATAAAAATGTTAAATAATCAATAAAATGATGATATTAAAAAAATGGCTCGATTTTCATTGAAAAGTCCCGGATTTCAGGTATTTTTTCAGCCTTGTCCCGAATTCGACTGAATTGGAATTGGTCACACTAAGTATAGTGCCTAACTACACTATTATCTCACTTTACTTGCATATTATTGTTATTATTAGAATCATAGTTTGTGCTTTTTTTTTCAATTTATAAGAGCTAGTGGATTAGTGGGCCATAGAATATGTGATAACGCTGGGAAATAAATAAACTAATTATAGTTATCATCGATCAAAGAAATTGATCAATGTATTGCTCTAAAACTAGAATTAATGCAATGGTGTAGATAGTAGATCACCAATAAATTATAAATAAAATTTGTAAAGTTTGTGCAGAGTAATACTTAATGTTTCTTATATCCTTAGCTTTCACATAGTACTCTCTGATATTTCTGACTAATCCGTGAGTGTTCTGTATACATATGTGTTCTAAATTGTGGTTGTTAATACATTTTTAAATAACATCTGGCGATTATAGTCCCCAAATATAATTTTTGGTACCAATATTGTTTGTATCACATTACCATTCTTTGTAAGCGTCGTTTTTTGTGTTTTTTTATTACTATGTGAAGTTAGCTTCATTGTCCTTCTTTAGAAAGATTGCTTGCGATCATCCAATTACCGCCTTGCCGATCATCCAACTAGGTGACATAGACATACAAATTACTGTTAATCGTTACTGGAACCAGACAATCATTAGTAGTACAAACAACAGATAAAAAAAGATGCTAACCAACGTTCTGAAAGGACATGGTACATGAAGAAGAAGAGAAGAACAGATAACCAATCAATATTGAATGAGGTGTGAAACAGGGTTCAACAATATACGTTACCCAGGCGGCACTGTCGTTCTGGATGAAAACATCGACGATCTGCAGGAACTGATCAGTAGAGTTGACATAGAATGCAGAAAGTGGAGACTCTCTATACTATAAACATCCACAAAGCTGAAGATACGGTCATCAGTAAAGAGGACATCGGTCCAACCCAACTGGTATTATAACATCAAACGCTGGAATGAGTACAATTCAAATACTTTGTATGTAGGATCACATAAAATTTAGATCTGTCCTCAGAAATCAGATGTCAAATTGAACAGCCAAGAAGCACATTTCAAAAATTCAGGCCATTATTATCCAATAACTCATTGTATTTGGTGAAGTGAAACGTTTGCAAGATGCCGTGTATGGCCTGTACTTTTGTATGGATATGAAACTTGGAGTTTGAACGCCAATACTACAAATAAAATCCAGGCATTTGAAATGTTATAACAGAACGCTACAGCTAATACCCAAATATCTAATGAATTGTTGGCCAAGACTGACTTAAGTGACTATCTAAAATCATTGCATAATTCTATGTTTTGGTCTATTATTAGTTATATGAGTTGAATTTACATGTTTATATATTTACTTAAAAGAAACATTTAGTTTTAAAACATAAGTATAGGTTAATGTCCAAAACTTCTTATTATTTTATATTTGTTTAGGTTCCAATTGTTTTGATATTTTAATCATACTGTAGGTTTTTTATTCTCTATGAGTGGTAAGTGCAAATTAATGAAGAAGTTTTATATTTAATTGTTGAAATACAGCACAGAATGTCAACGAAGTCCAATATTTATTTTTCGACCAGAATTGATATACTGATTAGATGCTTAATAGAATTTGCTTTGCTTTTTACCATTTTTTGCTAGTTGTCTTTAATCACCGAAATAAGGCGGTTATTTTTTTTTGTTTTCTTATTAGATAAAAAATGTCGACTAAATATGTAATATTAGTAAAATTAACAAGATGATAAATTTGCATCGTCCAGTTGCATAAGTTTAAATTTTGTCATCCGCACAACATGCTGTACGATTTTACAATCTACACTGTGTGCCTTACATGCTCTATTTGATATTATTCATTTTCATTTGTTTATTTTTATGCATGTTTACGAATAAATTAAAAGTTCAGTTTTAACGTATACAGTAAGCACCACGCTAGTAAACACACGAGTACCTAATTGCTAGGGTTGGCCTAATCCGGTCCATTCTCACCTGTGACTTTCATATCTGTCATGTCATGTGACTGTCATGAAACTATTCAAAATAATTGTTTTTCCATACAAAAAATACATTAATAAACTCTATTATCCAGATTCATAGCTAGACAGAACCACAGAGGACTCAACGAATCTCCTTGAAACAGGCCCCGGCTGATTACGATATTTTCAGTTTCGATGTTACTTTCACCAGGTATTTGAAGGTGAATTCTAGTTTTCCACTCTGTCATTATATGTTGTAAAAAGGTCACTATATTATCATCGACTTTATATATTCTCAATATATCTATAAGCCATTCATTCGGTACTGAATCAAAGGCCTTCTTGTAATCAATAAAAGCAGTAAATAGATTCCTCTTTTTGGAATATGCTTGACTAGAAATGACTGACTCGATGATAAGTTGTTCTTTGCAACCCATGGAACCCTTAGCGCATCCTTTCTCTATGAGGCTCTATGATATTGTTCAGAGCACAGTGTTGGTAGATACGCCCGGCTACACAGGATGTGACCAATTTATACAAAGTTGGAAGGCAAGTAATTGGGCGGTATTTTGCTGGATCTTGGGTGTTATTTTGATCCTTCGGTATTAAATAAGTGGTTCCCTGAGTTAGGAATGATGGTATATCCTGCGGATTAGAAATAGCATGATTAATTAGTGTTGATAAGCATTCATGAGCACTTCAAAACTTCTTGAGCCAAAAGTTTTGAACTCCGTCTGGTCCAGGAGATTTCCAGTTATGAAGCTCTTTGATGATATTTGAGACTTCTTCAGTGGTGAAGGGTTCGTAGAGAGTAGTAGTGTAGTGTTGGCAGTTCTGTGCCGTATCTTCTATCCATCCGGCATTGTTGTTAAGAGCAGCTGGTGTGGAAAGTTGATTTCCCCAAAACTCATGAATTTCTTCTTGGCTTGGGTAAGACTTATCGTGATTTTCTACGGTGGAATTGAGTTTTCGATAGAACGCCTTCTCAGCAGTCTCAAAAAGGGCATTGTCGGATTTTCGGTTGTTACTCACTTTGTACCTTCTTAGTCGTCCTGAATAAACTCTATTATTATATTATTATTATTATATCCAGATTTAGCCATACGGCTCACACTCCCTCTAAGGGGGAAATTGACTCATCCCAGATACCTACGGTATCAAAAGGATTGAGCTCTGGTGGGACTCTTTCCGTGTTATCGAGCCCTAGGTGACTTGGTATGCAGGTGTATCTCCCAAAAATTTTCGTACACATCTGGCCGTTGCGAGTAGTACAGCTTTCTGCATGGTCTTGTAAAGATGTTCATTTAGACCCAGCCTTTTTATGCTTTCGAGGAGGTTCTTCGGAATGACTCCAGTAGTAGACATAACAATAGGTATCGTCTGGGTACTTTGCATTCTCCATTGCCTTCGTATTTGAATTTCTAGATCTCTGTACTTGGCGATCATTTCAGTGAATTTACTACGTAGATTATTGTTGTTAGGTATCGCCACATCAATTAGTGTTGTTTGTCTTGTTAATTTGTTAACTAGTACGAGATCTGGTCTATTATGTGCCACTGTTTGGTCTGTGAGCACAGTGCGGTCCCAGTATAGCTTGTAGTTGCCATCCTCAAGCATACTCTCAGGGACGTATTGATAATACGGGAGATGGTCCGTTTGGAGTAGTCCCAGCTTGATAGCTATCTCTTGATGAAGGATTTTTCCCACTGCGTCATGCCGTTCCTTGTATTCAGTTGCAGCAAATGCCTGGCAGCCTCCTGTAAGATGTTGGATGGTTTCTTGGGCTTGACATCCATATCGGCATCTGTCGTTTTGAACCTGAGGGTCTTTGATGATATATTTCAGGTAGTTTCTGGTTGGTATAACCTGATCCTGAATGGCCAGTAATGAACCCTCCGTTTCAGGGAACATCTTTCCTGATGTCAACCAGTAGTTCGACGCTATATTGTCGACATAATCTTGGCTGACCTCATTGGGATGTCGCCCGTGCAAAGGTTTACCCATCCAGGCGCGCACTTTTTCGTCCTTAGTAAGGTGGCTTATGCGCAGTTCTGCTTCCCTCAGTTTGATCGGTGTTGTGTCATCTACTGCGCAGATAGCGCGATGTAGAGTAGATGTCTCAGCCTGCATCTGAAAATAAGTTCTTAAATTAGCAATTTGTTTATCTAATTTCTCACCTATATCCCTAAGTCCTCTTCCTCCTAAATACCGGGGTAATGTCGTTCGTTCTACTGCACTTTTAGGGTGGTGTTTTTGTGCCTTTGTGAGGTGTGTTCGTACTTTTCGCTGAAGATTTTCTATATCCGTTTTTGTCCACTTAACAATACCAAATGAATAGCAAAGCGCGGAACAAGCGTAGGTGTTTAGTGCCTTAAACAAATTTTTACTGTTAAGCTGTGAACGAAGCAGCTGTTTTACCCTTCTTATAAACTCAGTAGTTATCTCAGTTTTCATTTGCTTATGGTCAATTTTCCGCGCCTGCTTTACTCCAAGATATTTGTACATATCGTTGTCGCCCATGGCCTCGATGTTCTGGCCATTTTGCATATCGAATCCACCGGGCTGTACCTTTCCTCTGACTATATTCAAAACACGGCACTTGTCTAGACCGAACTGCATACTAATATCATTAGAAAATGTTTCTACAGTTTTTAGCATATCTTCTAGGTGTTCTCGAGTGGAAGCCATTAATTTCAAATCATCCATATACAACAGATAATTGAGCTTCGCTACCACAGTATTATTGCTTTTAATGCTAAAACCTGAGTCAGTGGACTTTAATAGCTGGGAAAGGGGATTCAAAGCTAAACAGAACCACAATGGACTCAACGAGTCTCCTTGAAATAGGCCCCGGTTGATTGCGATATTTTCGGTTTCGATATTGTTTTCACCAGGTATTTGGAGGTGAATTTTAGTCTTCCAATCTCTCATTATATGTCTTAAAAAGGTCACTATGTTATCATCTACTTTGTATATTTTCAATATATCTATTAGCCATTCATGCGGTACTGAATCAAAGGCCTTTTTATAGTCAATAAAAGCAGTAAAAAGGTTCCTTTTTTTAGTGAATGCCTGGTTAGAAATGACCGAGTCGATGATAAGCTGTTCTTTGCAACCCATGGATCCCTTAGCGCATCCTTTCTGTTGAGGCTCTATGATATTGTTTAGAGCACAGTGTTGGTAGATGCGCCGGGTTACACACGATGTGACCAATTTATACAAAGTTGGAAGACAAGTAATTGGCCGGTACTTGGATGGATCTTGGGTGTTATTTTGATCCTTGGGTATTAAATAAGTAGTTCCCTGAGTTAGAAATGATGGTAATTCCTGCGGATTAGAAATAACATGATTGATTAATGTTGATAAGCACTCATGAATACTCCAAAACTTTTTAAGCCAGAAGTTCTGAACTCCGTCTGGTCCAGGAGATTTCCAGTTATGAAGCTCTTTGATGACATGTGAGACTTCTTCAGTCGTGAATGGTTCGTAGTTAGCAGTGACGTAGTGGTGACAGTTGTGCGTCGTATCTTCTATCCAGCCAGCATTGTTGTTAAAAGCAGCTGGTGTGGAAAGTTGATTTCCCCAAAACTCATGAATTTCTTCTTGGCTTGGGTAAGACTTGTCGACACTTTCTACGGTGGAATTGAGTTTTCGGTAGAACGCCTTCTCAGAGTTCTCAAAAAGTGCATTGTCACATTTTCGGTTGTTACTAACTTTATACCTTCTTAATCGTCCTGAATAGACGGAGAGTTTTTGTTTTAATGTATCCAGACACTGTTGGGCTGTGTTATTTTCTGGATCGTATCTCGAGTGTCTTGCAGTGCTCCGCATTATTTCTTCAGCTCTTTTAATGACTTTTCTACTTGTTACACCTCTTATATATTCTGTGACTTGACCAATATCCCTACGCAGTAACTCAATTTTTCCGAGAAGTCTTTTTTCCCAGGGTGCAATTCTGTTACCAGTCCTTCCGTTATTAGTACCCCGTCGTGTTCTGATCTTAACGCCCATTACATTGGCAATTGCTGTAGCTGCACAGTAGATTAGCATATGCAGATATTCCAATGTGTGGGCTTCTACGACATAATTGGGTAGGACTTCAGTATTCACAATTTGTAACAGGGTACCTAGTTTCTTACAAGAGTTTATTCGTGGTAGCGGTGGTCTGCTAAGTGGATTTGTTCCTTCCATTAAACTCTTGTACGGCACGAGCCATTTCGTTTTCTAGACTATCGCGCAACTCGTTGTTTTCCTGCTGTGTATTGTCAGGTTGAGTTACTGGTATGGGAATCTCAGGAATCTGCTCATCAAGGATTTCATTAGGGACTTGATCTAAAACTAGCTCTTGGTTATTAATCTCCCGTTCGACTTCGCTTTTGATCGTATTGCGTCTAGTCTCTGGGATAAGGTTGTTTCTTATGATTACCCGGTATTGATCTGATACTCTTTGCTCCGATACTTGAATATCTGGGTACTCCCTGCAAAATTCGGCATACAGCTATTGTCTGTAGCCGATCGTTTCTTGACCGAGGTTTGTCACCTTATAATAGAAGCGCAAAATGCTTTCGTTAATAGTCCATTTCATGCGCTGCCTCGGTCGTCCCGCTTGAGTGAGCGCCGGCTGATGTTCCGGCGCAGCACCTTCAGCGAGTGGAGCTCTTGCTGCTGTTTGGCTCGCTTGTGGTTGTTGTTCTTGTTGTTGGGCTGTAGCTGTTTGTGTGACAGGGGCCCGCCTCCTCAACACCCTGCCACCGACGTCCCGCATGCTGTCACGTCCAGCGTCGGCTCCAGACGTGCCCTGGCGATCCCCAGGCAGCGGCCCTAAACATAAACTATTAGTCTCCATTCTCATGGGTGTGCATTTTATACCTACTGCCAGGTGTCAGTTTTTGTTCCACGGCAAGTATTCCTGCTACTCTCTGGGTATTGGCGCTACGAATACCCAGAAAGCATCCCCCATTCGCAGGGGGCCGCGCCTGATAGAAGAACTGACATAAAACTCCCACAGGGAGTTATTATATTATTATTATTATTATTATACATTAATTATTATTATGGTTACCGTGCTTCAAAATAACTTTATTCAAACACCAACAATATTACAGTACTTTATAACTTTTACAATTTTAACACAATGAGAACTATAAACTTCGAATACAACTACTGTTATATAAACTGTCAACTTTCTATGTGTATATTGGTTTCTATACATTTTCTGACGGTCTAGACGTCACTAGACATAATAGTAAACAGTGAAACAAGTGAAGGGTCCAGAACTGTATTAGCTCAACGTACCCGAGTGTCTAGTAGCGTGGCAGTTACTGTACAATTGATATATCTCATACTTTTTTTATTTTATTTATTATTATCTAAAAATAAATATAAAATCATTTGAAAGGAAATATTAAGAAATAAAAACCATATAAGACTTAGAAATAAAAATTCAAAAAAAACATTTTAAAATTTTTAAGTTATACATTGCTGACTATTTTATATATTTAACAACTTCTTAAAATTAAATTAGTCACGGTATTTAGAAAAGTAAATTCTATTGTTAATAGTTTTATACAAAAAGTTACATTTTTTGCCTTTCTTATTTACCAAAGTTTGCTATTAGCAAATGATCAGACAATGACCGTAGGACACTTACAAAGGTCTGGAGGTGGTCAGGTGGTCTAATTCACGAGCATGAGTGTGCTCACAAATGTGGAATCGCAATTTTTTGTATCACTTGAATGAAGCGTCGTAAAATTTATAACAAGACAAATATTAGTAAGTCTGTCTACACCAATCGTATTCTTGCTATAAATTATGCATATTTCTGGCTTTTATATAGAGTGGTCCTTTTAGACGATATAGTAACTCTTCTACCCGAAAATATGGTCGAAATAGACATCTTTTCTTCTTCGATTTTGTATCCACAAACTGTGATTTGTGTTCTCTATGAGTGTGCTTGTTGAATGTTTAGTTTTGGCAAGGAGCTCACTGGGACTCTCTTTTATAATAAGTGTTTATACAACCAAAGTATCAAAATTGGAGTCCGCTTAGTAATTTATTAAAAACTTGTATTGCCCCGAACTATTGTAATCCTTCATCCGAGATAAATAAAAAATGACGTGCCCACTGCCGGTGCAAACAATTTAAAACCATAATTTTGATATAATTTAGTGACAAAATAGAACAAAAACTGCGTTTTGAACTTGAGTATCATTCGGCTTATTTCCAATGTGGTTTCCAACGATTATTATCTCTCGCCAAACTTGCGAAATGCATTTTTTGAGTCCGCTTAGATATTGGACAATCCCTACAAAATAGGTGCTGTTTTCCGGGAATTGACACTACGTTGAAAACATTGGTTTAAAAAAAAACCATTGTTTTAACGACGTTTCGTGAAAGGCTCTTGTGTAATTCTCAGGTCAGATAAGCTCTGCTTCTTCCCAATGTTCGAGACGAACTTCCGCATCAATTACAAAATTGAAGAACTAAATATTGTTACAAATTGGCGCCCAACGTGGCGACATTCATGATAAATTTCGTTACGCAGTTGCAAGAAATGAAGACAATTTCTCTCTATATGGTAAGTATAAGACTAACTATTATGGTGTCAATGTCTACACTTTTTAACATTGCAACATTTTTGTATTATTTAAAGATTTTGAAAACCTAAATATCTATATCCTAATTAATATATACATTTTTCGAAATAAAAAATTGATCATAATTACAAAAACTTTAATCTTGTAAGTGATGTTTTTAAAATAAAAATTCGTAAACAGAAAAAGTAATTTAAAAAAGTTGTATGCTTGATACTTCATAGTCAAAACCACGTAAACGACATTTAGGATATCTTTTAGCATTTGCAAAATACATATCAACTATCAGTATATAAGGTATCAATGTATCCTCCACAGTAAAATTTGGTTTAAAGCATGCAACTTCAGTTAAAGTAATGATGAGTATTGGAATTCAATATGTAAAGTATTTTTGTTACTTCTCCTAAGTCACACACTAAAATTTGCATTTATCACCTTATATTAGAAGAGGTCTTTTTGGCATAAAATCATTTATTTATGTAAGAGTTTTATTTCCAGTATTTATTCATCACTGTCCATAATCCTAATAGTATGTTTCGTGTGGAATGTCAGGATTTTTGTTTTCGATAAAAATGTACTAGTTCTGACACATTTGGCATTTTGGAGTGAGGTATGTATAGATGTTTATAAGAAGTGGATTTTTATCTCGTTGAAGTGTAACGCATACCTTACATCCTAAGTATCCTATTAGTTGTTGTTTTTACATCAACCACGATATCAAATCCAAGATTTTATTAATTTTGCGTCATATTTGAGCAATAGTCATTAATATGAATGTATACTAGCCATATTTTTATGTCTACCATTGCTTTTTTAATAGATATATTTATCAAGGATTGTAGGTTTTTACAGTGGATGTTTTGTGTTGATACATCGCATCCCGACTTCGTTAGTGCCATAACCCCGAAATCGCAAACTTTTCAGAAGAGTGAAAACAAGATTTTATTTAAACTCTTCATTTTTTTACTCTGCAACTTCACCATCTAAGTTAACCAAATTCTGCACTCATGTTGATTATGTGTGTAGCTATCTAATTCTAGTATTTATTTTTAATTATTTACATTGCTTTACCCGGAAATTCACCCTTAAAATATATGATAATGCGCTATTGCTAAGGCACCCATATTCAAAATTCGAGGATTAGGACGTATCAACCCGTCTTTTCACAGGTTATGGCACTAACACAGGTTTTACTTGAGTAATTTTTCTTGGCAAACAAATGCCTTATCACATGTTAGAGCAATATTCAAAACTGAACGGTACCACAGTATAAAGAGGGAACCTCTATATACTGTGACGGTACTTACCACACATCCACTCTTGACCACACCGTGACGTAACATGGTTTGTGGCGGGATTGCGTATGCTGGCAGCGCTAAAATCGGAAAAGGTAATAACGACACTGGCGCAATATCTAGATTTTGAGATAACTAAATCATATGAGATTATTCCACAATGAAGACAACGCGTAAAGGAACATGTTAGACCAAAAAACGATTATCAATTTTTTTTAGAGTTGTGACACTAACGAAGTCGGGGTGCGACATGTTTTTCGGGTTTAAAAGTCGTGGCTTGGAATTATTTTTTTCTGTCGTTTCGTCTGCTGGGTTAGCAGAAACATGATTGCTGCCGCATCGCCTTTGTTAATGTCTGCCTCAGTTTTAGACCAAACTTTACGAAGAAATAATATTAGACCACGGCCTGTAAACTGAGAATAACTTATCATTACTTTTTTTAAGTGTTCTTAATTCTGACTCTAAAAAAGGGTCTCGTATCTAGATTTCAGTCTATTTATATTATCTTTTCCTAATCTATATTTCTAGGCCAAACTTTTTGTAAAGCACAAGTTGATGCTTTATTTTGACAAATATAATATTTTATATGTGCAGTACATCCTATGGAATAGAGGTGCTTCCACAAAATATGACTAAAACGAGATTATAAATTACTTCTATCGGCTATATGGATAGGCAAAACCAGACAAGCTTTCGACAAAACGAAAATTTTATTTTTTTGTCATTTAAATACACAAGTCCCGTATAAACAAACCATTTAACTTAGACATGCAACAAGAAAACAATATCAGAACCTGTTTATATGTTATCGCTACATTAGAAGTAATATCATATTTATCTTTCAAAATGACTTCATTAATATAATTGTTATAATTAAAACACTAAACTTTAATTTATCATAAATATTTATACACTCACCGACACACATTTGCGCCAACCAAAATTTTTGATTAAGTTTGACAATTTATAACTTTATTAAAAGTGCTCCGATTTTCAAGATTCTTGCACCAGTTTGTAGGTACATGTATTGATATCGTTTGGTATTATTCCGGTAAAACAAAATTTTTGCTTGCATGGCATTATACAGGGGTGAATGGAAGCGTTGTATTTTCTCCTAACTTTAAAAAAAGGATGTGTGTACTTTGTACGCACGTAAGAAGTTATACTTCTATTATATGATTTCAACGAAATCAATATACTTTAAACAGTTTCTCTACTACTTTCCAAAAATTTTTATTAAAACAATACCAAAAATTAAAAAAATAAAAGAATAAAACCCACACAAACACATTGAAAAATGCCACAAATGATTTCTGAACAATCATTGTTGCCAAAAATTTTAATTAAATACGTCTTTTCTGAAAAAAATTATATAATATACTTACAATCATAAAATCTATAAAAAAAAAATAAAAAAATGATATAACTTGCATTGGGCTTGAACCTACTTCCCGTGAATCCCGCCGTACGAGAGTCGAAGCGATTTCAAACTGCACCACCTTCGCGTATATACGTCATGTGGGAATATACACAAACTGAACCACATTTTGACATTTTGTTTATATGAATTTTTATTAGTTTGATTTTTGTCGAATTAAAATACAACAATATATAGAGTAAGAAAACGATACATTAGATGAAAATTTGTAGAAAGTTTGTTCGTAATCAGATTATGTAAATTAAAGCATTGCCTACTAGGGGTATAGCATAGCAAGTACTAGGTAAGTACATTATTTTTTTTTACATTTTCCAAATAGGTATGAAGATACTTTTTTATTGGAATACAACTGAAACATTTAGAATTACGTACCTGTGGCTTTTCAAAACTATTTAAAAAGTCACTATAATTATAAATTTGATTTTATTTCTGTCCTCACAACAATAAAATATTATAACTAATATATTATACAACATTTTTGTTTACCGATAACCTCCATATTGAACAATTATTGACAGATCATTTCAACACCCAATCAGAGCCCGTATAAAGACTAATACCAAACTGTCGGTGTGCGCATGCGCGCAGATCAATATAAATTCACCCTCAATCTCAATCGCGCCTAAAGAAGTATAACTTCAAAAATTCTGTGGAAAAATGGAATAGTTGATTTTGTTTCATAGTCCTGTCATATTATCCCGCCCCGGAGGTATCACTAAAATTTTGTTTTTTTGAATTATTCGAATATCTCTTTTCTTGTAAGAGCTGTACCATTTTGTGTAAATAAAAGCACTGAAGGACTCATAAAATAGAGGTTGGATTGATAAGATCAGAATGGCCTGCATGCGGCCCAGATCTCAATCCTATTGAGCATTTATGGGATGAATTAAAAAAAAAGCTATTCGCCGTCATCCCAGGCCTCCATAAAATTTGGTACAGTTATGGCCCTGGTAGAGGAATATCGGGCTATTCCCTAGGTAAGGATAACACATCTTTATTCGATGCCTAACAGAATGCGAGCAGTCGTTACTGCAAGAGGTGGACATACCCGCTATTGAATTGTTTTGTTTTGTTAATTTTAGTGCGTTTGATATTTTTAATTAAAAAAACCATCAAAGCAGTGTTTTTATTTACAGCTCTTACCAGAAAAGAGATACATATTCGGATAATTCAAAAAACAAAACCTTAGTGGTACCTCCAGGATAATACAAAAGGAGTATGAAGCAAAATCAGCCCTCCAATTTTCCAAGGAATCTTTTAAAATTAGGAGAAAATACACTTCCATTGACCCTCGTATAATGCCATTTAAACAAAAAAATTTTGTTACCGGAATAATAACAAACGACATCAGTACATGTACCTACAAATTGATGCAAGTATCTTGAAAATCGGAGTACAAATAAGAAAGTTATAGATTGTCAAACTTAATCAAAAATTTTGGGAGGCCGAGTTTTGTGCCGGTGAGTGTAGATGTGCTACTACACTAAATATATTTCTTGAATATAATTCTTGAGTGATAATATTTATTTTAGTATGAGCATAGTATACTTTTTTATTTGAAGAACACTTTTTTATTTGAAGAATACCAAACGAATTACTGAACTATTGTGGAGCGACAATGACAGAACAATTAACAACATTAATTAAAAAATTATAAAATACCGGAAGAATGGAGAACAGGCGAACTGATTATACTATCCAAAAAAGGAGATAAAAACGCCAGAAAACTAAAAAGGTGTCAATACCCTGAAACTAACAACTAAAACTTTACAAGAACTAATGAATCAGAGGATAAGTTTACCAGATGAATAACAGGGTTTTCGCACTGGAAGATCGTGTACAGATGCAACATTCGCCATAAAGCATATTACTGAGAAATCACTAGAGTCTAATAGACCAGCATTTCTATGTCAGATTGCCTTGCAGAAAGCATTTGACAGAGTATGACTCAAAAATGTAATTCATCTTCTGTATAATAGGGAAGTTCCCCTAGATATCATAGAAACTATTGAAAACATCTTCCAAAACGACAAAATGGAAGTCAGAACAGATGGACAACTTCAGAACCCATAAGACATCAGCAGCGGAATTAGACAGGACTCATTGAGCCCTGTGCTCTGATTTACTTATCAGTAAAGAACCAATCAGATGTAAAATAGAAATTGATGGCATCAGTATTGAACAAGTAATTGAAATAAAATACCTCGGAATTACACTGTCCAGCCATAGATATATGGACAAAGAGAGAAATCAAGAACAAAAAGCAAGAAATCAAGTATGAATTAGGACGCCTTAATAACAGTATATGGCTAAACTGACATATTAACACTGAGATGAAGTAAGACTTGCTCCAACTCATTATGCAGGGAAAGATTTAAGGAAAAAGAAGCATAGGGAGAAGCAGAATATCGTGGCTGTGCAACCTGTGAGAATGGTAACGATGTACATCAGATGAATTTTTCAGAGCAGCCGTCTCCAAAATCCGAATAGCTATGATTATTGCCGACCTTAGTTGCGGAGATAGCACTTGAAGAAGAAGAAGTCAAGAATTTATAAAGCCATTGTAAGACCTATAATGACATATGCATCAGAAACAAGAACCCGATACAGCCACAACACAAATACTACTGGAAACTGCAGAGATGAGAATACTGAGAAGAACTACATGAAATACGCTAAAAAATCGAAAGAGGAGTGAAGACATTAATAAACAATGTAACGTACAGTCTATAAACGAATGGACACTAAATAGAAAAAAGGGATGGAATAACCACATATAGCCCGATCAGGGAACACAAAATTTTACGAAAACCTCCAAAAAAATAAGGGAAGGATGAAAATTTGGAAATAGGTAGTTGAAATTGTCTATTATTTTATAAGAAAAAGTTTACAATTCTACATCCCCTCCATTTTACAAAAATTGGGAAATACGGGGTGAAGAATATTTTCTCGCGAGTGAAAAAATATACGTTCAAAATAGGCCCAAAATTGGATAAAATGACTAATTCTAAGCAACTTTTGTTCTATAGAGTTTTTTAACTAAGTCAATACTTTTCGAGTTATTTGCAAGTGAATATGTTCATTTTTAACAAAAAAAAAACATGTTTATGGACGGTTTTTCGCAGATAACTCAAAAAGTAAGTACTCTAGCGAAAAAAATATTCTTAGTAAAAATATAGCTTATAAAAAATTGAAAAAAAAAAACTGTGTACGCGTGAGGTCTGCAGACCCAGTATAAGCAGAGTTGTATCTAATAAAAAGTAGGTTCTTTTTCGTCAAATTCCAAATCGAATATTTCAATGTGAAATAACCAAAAAACAGAGCACTTTTCGGGGAAAATTCATTACAACTTTTTTAAAGTGTTTAAAAAAAGGTTTATTTTTGTTTTTTAAAAAATTTCTAACATTAAAAATATGTGAGTTACGCTCAAAAGATTGTTGGTCCCTTTTATTTTTTGGTACAAAAATCGCGAAAATCACCCCCTAATTAGCTTCCCAAATAAAATTAATCGTAACCGCTTCACAAGTTACTTTACTTCTGTATTGTTTATATTATCTATAAGTTTCATTGGTTCAAAGTGCTCAGTTTTGAAAAAAATTGGGTTTAAAATAAAACATTTTTTTTTATTTTGAAAAAAAAAAAATGGAATTTTTCATGGAATTAACTTAACAGTTATTAGTAATACCAAAAATCTTAAAGAGTAATAAAATGTACGTTTTGCTTTTCTGAATATGTTTCCTTTTTTTGTTTTCTTGTTATACTAAAATGGATTATGCTATGGCTGTTCAAAATTTGCCTAAACTCGTGATTAGTTACTCGTTCAAGCCATTTTAACTACAGCTTTTTCAAAAATAAGCACTTTGAACCGATGAAACTTACAGATCATATAAATAATACATAAGCAAAGTAACTTGTGAAGTGGTAATGATCACATTTATTTGTAATGCTAATTAGGGGTGATCTTCGCGATTTTTTTACCAAAAAAATAAAAGGGACCAACAATATTTTGAGCGTAACTCACTTACTTTTAATGTTACAAGTTTTTTTTTTAAACAAAAATAATCCTTTTTTTAAACACTTTTTAAAAAGTTGAAAAGCATTTCCCCGAAAAGTGCTCCGTTCTTGGGTTATTTCACATTGAATTATTCGATTTGGAAATTTGTGAAGAAGAACCTACTTTTCATTAGCTACAACTCTGCTTCTACAGGGTCTACAGACCTCAAGCATACACCATTTTTTTCAGTTTTTTATAAACTATATTTTTGCTAAGAATATTTTTGTCGCTGAAATACTTACTTTTTGAGTTATCTCCGAAAAACCGCCCAAAAACGTGTTTTTTCTGCTAAAAATGAACATATTCACTTGCAAATAACTCGAAAAGTATTGACTTAGCGAAAAACTCTATAGAACAAAAGTTGCTTAGAATTAGCCATTTATCCAATTCTGGACTTATTTTGAATGTATATTTTTCACCTTCGAGAGGGGGGTATTCCCCTCTATTTTTGAAAAATGGAGGGGATGTAGAATTGTAAACTTTTTCTTATATAATAATAGTAATCAACTACCTATTCCCAAATTTTCATCCTTCCTTTATTTTTTTTTGGGTCAAATTTCAGATTGTTCTTTGATCGGGTTAATAAGCAGAATGGGAGAGACACGTGTGGTCAAAATAGCAAGAGATAAATCACCAATCGGTAGAAGTATCGGCTGACCGCACAGAAGATGGAGTGACAACCTTTCATAGAGGTATTAGTCCACCAATGAACACGCAGAATTGCTTATAAAGAGGAAGAAGAAGAAGATACTTTGGACATCTTGGATATTAGTGCACCCTAATATGTCTGTGTAGATTTTGGCATTGGATCCGACCATCACTTGTAACACCGTTGCCGTATCCTCTATTTTTTCATACTATCACGTTACAATTTTTTGTGATATTATACACGAGCGGGACCCCCTCAAAAAAGCGCTTAGTTTTCGAGATACTGACCACGGAGGGGTGAATTTCTATTTTTATTTATACTTTATATTTTCGAGGGTGCTGAAAACGAAAATGAGGTTTGTTTTGAATTTTATGTGGGGGAACATTGTCAAAATAGCAATTTTAACCTAAAAATAAAAAAAAATGAAAACACGTTTTTTGCGTTTACCTCGCTACACTCTGTTCCATTTTAATATTTTTTTCTGAAATTTTTATAGCTTCAACATTTCTGAAGACAAAGGTACCTGCTTCAAGTTTTTATTCTTATCATGATAAAGGTTATGAATTTTTCAAAGAAAAAGGTGCGGATTTGTGCATTGCAAAGTTTAATCGCAAAAGTTGTGTGACGAAGTTTAAAATTTAGCTTCTTAATCACGTTTATTTGAAAGTACAGAGTACAAAGAAGTTTTCTGGTAAGTTTTAGATCAAAATGTTTTATAGAAAAAAAAAATAGTGCCACTTTTAATGTCGACATTATAAATCCCCAATATAACGCTTATTTTTTGAGGGACAGACAATCTAGGTCTAATTTCTCCCCTTTAGTACTATCCTTGGATTATAAGCTTTCATTTGACACCTCATTTGTCATTCTACCTAGTATAATGACGGAGAAGTAAACGTTCTTATTCTATTATTCTTGTAGGTACATTTAACATTGATTGAAATTATGAAAGAAATGGCATGGCAACACTGTGACGCACAAACATAAGATTCAGCTGTGCGTTACATAGGGTGCACTAATAGCCAAGATGTCCGATACTTTTTAATTGAAGCTGCTCTTGATAGAAGATACTAAAAAATATGATATATGAATATTATTGATATCAATCTTGTTTGTGATTCATCAAACTCTAGGTGACTTCTGATGACGATAATGGATTTTCACTTAATTAGTTATTAGAAATTAGCGAAATTGAAATTAATGCACAATTCCATTGCTCTAATGCCTGGTTGCACCAACAAATCTTAAGCCCTAGTTTAGCCCAGCTCAGCTTATTAGATAGAGCCGCTTTAAGCCTCACTTAATTTGCACCATAATTTTCGATTCTTATCGATCCAATTTACGTGGCAATCCATTGTGACAAGTTGAAGATTGATCTTAGACTCAATGGTGTAACTCGTATGTTTCGTAAGCTGAGCTTAAGGCATGTCTTAATCTTAAGACGTTTTGGTGCAACCAGCCACCAAATAAATGCTTCAATCTGTATTTATAATCTTGTTTTAATCATAGTGTTATATAAAGCACGTTTCAAATATATGGTGAGAAATTTGGCATGTTTAGCCAGCATTTTTAAAGAATGTACTATTCAAACCTATAGATCACACTATCCAAATGGCGGCCACAGCACTGCTTCCAGCCAGTGGGACTTTTGATTGTGGAGGAGTAGGAGCGAATGAATGCCTTTGACGATAACAAAGAGCCTTACTTGTCGGGAGCCGTGGAGCAGCATCAACATATTTTAATGGGCACATAGGTACCTATTAAACTTTTAAGAATTTCCTGCAGGTTGCATTTATTGCTCGTCATAATTATCGGATGCCATATGCTCTAAGAGCTTGTTTATAGATAGTTAGAGTGGATTGAGAAGAAAGGTCAATAATTTTGAAGACGATACGCGTAAAAATTTTTATTGGTTTTTTCATTCGTTAAGTTTTTGCCTAGACGCTTTTGTGACATTGTCATAAAAATCCTATTAACATATCCGATAAAAAATCCGACAAACAATCCACAGTGTGGTGGAGTGTTTTCCATTTGGCCTCATGGACCAAAAACATAAAATAAAATTCTGATGGACATCACAAGAAGGGACTCAAGGATGACATCAAATACATATGTAAATACTCTGGGCTAATTAGCAAAATGCAAGGAAAAGTTATTTACCAGCAATTTTATTGCTGGAATCGAATCTTATGAGTGTATATATTAATAATATAGCTATACAAATTCCGCAGAAAGTGTGCTACTTTTTTTATAAACAAAATGGCGCCGGAAAATCGTTTTTTTCAATTTTTGCACTATAACTACAAATATTTTAACTTTATACCATAAACACCCAAATAAAAATTCACCGTAATCAAATTCTGCATAGAGACGTGTTTTTCCCGATTTATATCGATGAAAACTTTCCCCGGAAAATGCGGGTTTTCCAACAAAATCTTTAATTTTCAACTAAAATTAATATAAAAGCTTCTTCCGTATAGATTATAATTCCAGAAGCCGATGGAAATTGAGTGAACAGTTTAGCAACAATTTAAATGTTAATTAAAAATTTACGGTCGCTATAATAACCACAATAATTATGATACATAAGAATAACTATGATTTTTGTATAAAAATACACTGTTCCTATCTACATAATGTACTTTACTTAATTGAAATTGGACTATTTTAGTGGCCTCAGGAATATTTAAAAATTATAAACAATTTTTTGGCTTATAAACGAATAGAATATCTCGGGAAATATTAAATTAAATTAAATTATAAAAACGGTATTGGTAAAAAAGCGGCAGGACGCTTCTTTTAAAAGAAAAACGTTTAATTCTGATGAGTGGTTCCTGATATATATCCGGTCAAAGTTGACCGGCAAAGATATTTACGGCAAAGATATGAACAATAGGATCATAATTTTCGAACCGTCACCTTTTTGTTTTTGTCCTCTTTCTCCACACCAATTTTCATATCTTTAAATACTGATAACATATATTATTATAATAAAAACTATCGATATTACGAGTAAACATTTCCAAAAATAGCAAAATTCCAATAAAAAATTAGGTTGGAGAAAATATAATCTCAAAGTTCAAAATCGGTATACGTTAAAAAATGCATTTTCTCGGCTTCCCATGGAGCAATTTTCTTCATCCTTTTTTGTTCCCAAGTAACTCGAGTAGAGCCATCTATAGTAACTATCGCATTATTAAATGTCAAACTTGCTTTTGTTTTGTTATAATAGATTCATTTATTTATAAGAAACGAAAACTACATATTTTTTCCAGTTGTAGACTTTTTTAGGTAAATTTACTACAAGTGTACCTTTTAACGTTAAAAACACAAATATTCTCGTTTGAAAGCTGTATAATTATTTAAACAATCTTTATTTAAACAAATTAAAACAAAATTAAACAAAATTTTTTTATAATGGATAAATTAATTTATTATAAGAAAACAAAGGCAATTTTGACATTTAATAATGCGTTAGTTAGATGGATCTACTCGAGTTACTATTACGATGGAAAGCCGAGAAAATGCATTTTTTTAACGTATACCGATTTTGAACTTAGAGATTACATTTTCTCCAACCTAATTTTTGATTGGAATTTTGCTATTTTTGGCAATTTTCACTCGTAATATCGATACCTAGTTTTTATTATAATAATATATGTTATCAGTATTTTAAAAATATGAAAATTGGTGTGGAGAAAGAGGACAAAAATAAAAAGGTGACGGTTTGAAAATTATGATCCTATTGTTCATATCTTTGCCGTAAATGCCGGTCAACTTTGGCCGGTTGTATCTCAGGAACCACTCATCAGAAATAAACGTTTTTTCTTTTAAAAGAAGCGTCCTGCCGCTTTTTTACCAATACCGTTTTCATGATTTAATTTAGTTTAATATTTCCCGAGATATTCTATTTGTTTATAACCCAAAAAATTGTTTATAATTTTAAAATATTCCTGAGGCCGCTTAAATAGTCAAATTTCAATTCTCTAAAGTACATTAGATAGATACAGTGTATTTTTATACAAAAATCATAGTTATTTTTATGTATCATATTTATTGTGGTTATTACAGCGACCGTAAATTTTTAATTAACAATTCAATTGTTGCTAAACTGTTCATTAAATTACCATCGGCTTCTGGAAGTATAATCTATACGAAAAGAACTTTTATATTACCGAGTTATTTAATTATTGATAAACAATTACTTATCTAAAATTTTAGTTGAAAATTAAAGATTTTGTTTAAAAAACCCGCATTTTCCGGAGAAAGTTTTCATCGAAGTAAATCGGGAAAAACACGTCTCTATGCAGAATTTAATTACGGTGAATTTTTATTTGGGTGTTTTTGGTGTAAAGTTAAATTCTTTGGAGTTGTGTGTGTGTGTGTGAGAGAGATCCTGGCATCAGACAAAATCTATTTGCCACAAAACATGTAAATTCTTAATTACATTAAATGATTTCATATTGTCTATTTCTAAACTATACCGCTATTTTTGAATTTCTGATAAAATTAATGATGGAATCTAGTACCGCTTTATCTGGGGAAGAAAGGAGAGCTGTAATATTTAGTGGCAATGGACACTCGTGATGAATTAGTTCTTGATACAGAATTGAAGAAGATTGAGAGTTCAGAGAACATTCTAGAAATATATGATTTAGATCACCAATGGATACATTGTCACAACTACAGACAGGAGAGTTAAGTATTCCAATTTTATATAAGTGAGATGGAAAGCGAGCATGATTCAATTTTAAACGAGTCAATACTGACATTTGTGCTCTATTATAATTAAAGGTGAAATGAGGAATGTCTTTTGGAAGTGTAGGGTGAATTTTGAAATAAGGGTTTGTAGATTTATTTGCAATTCTTTTGTAATCAGTTTCCCATTTCCTTCTGATATTAGGTTGGAGAGCATTATTCAAATCTTTTAAATTAAATACTTTGTCCATATGGTGGCAACTGTGACTACTTTTTGCGGCTATATCCGCAATTTCATTACCTTCGACTCCGCAATGTCCTTTCGTCCAAATAAACGAAACAGTTACATTATTTTGTTTAAGATCCATAATTAATTTTTTAATGTTCAAAATTAAGGCATTTCGGAATTGGTTTATTGGGTGACCGCTAATAGCTTGTAATGCTGATTTTGAGTCTGAAATTATTGCCACATTCGTGCATGTTTGAGTTGCACACCATTTTAGTGCCTTTTCAATAGCAAAGGACTCGGCGGTAAAAATGGAACAATAATTTGAGATTCTGTACTTTTCAATATGATTTATGTTTGAAACAAAAAATGCCGAACCTGTGTTTAGCTCCGTTTTTGACCCATCTGTATATATTTTAGTTAAGTTCGACCCGAGACCATTTACAATGGATTTTATCATGGCTTGGTTTAAGATATTACAATCTGAATACCGAGGGAATATGGTGATAGGTTTGTCAATTATAGAATCGAAACTGTGTGCATACAATGGTATTTTATTAAGTTTAACAATATCATTTTGAAATAAGTTTGTATCAATAAATGCATCTGACAAAGGAGGAGAGTTTTTCTTTTTCCAATAATGATTTGTCAAATTCTCAATTACAAGAAAGTTAATTTTTGCGATCAAATCACTGTTGTAACATCTATATTTTAATAGACTTTTATTTGCTAAAAACTGTCTTCGAAAACTAAGAGGAAGTTCTTGAGACTCTGCCAGAATGGCATGATTTGGTGAAGATGCCATTGCTCCCAAACATATTTTCAGAGCTCTATATTGTATTCGATCAAGGGTAAGTTGGTTCGTATTGGAGGTAGAACCATAGAGAGTACACCCATAATCCAAAATCGAGCGAATATAAGACTTGTAGAACATTAAGGAAATTTGTTGATCCGCGCCCCAGCTCTGTTTGGAGAGGAAGCGCAGAAGATTAATTCCCTTTTCACATCTTTGTTTGACATACTTAATGTGACTGGTCCATAGAAGTTTACTATCTATAATTATACCTAAATATTTATATTCTTTTACGATAGGAATAGTGTATTTACCTATAGAGAAATTATCGACTAACTGATATCTGTGCCTTGTGAAACACATCACAGCTGTCTTTTCTGGTGAAACACTAAAACCCATATCGTCGAACCAGTTTTGTAACCTGTCAAAAGTACGTCTTAAGTCTATCATGCAGCGATCGTAGGTATTATGGGTGACATAAATGCATAAATCGTCCGCGTATTGAATAATTTGTATGCCATCGCTCATCAAATCATGCAAGTCTGCAGTGTATAAGTTAAACAAAAGGGGACTTAAAATAGAGCCTTGCGGAAGCCCGTTGTAAAGTACTCTTGGACCATGTAAAACGTTATGACTATCTCGCAAAAATACTTTTCTATTAGCAAACAAATTTAAAATATTTATAGAGACTCTTTTATTGATGCCAAACGTTACCATTTTTGAATATAATATTTCCAAATCTACCACATCATAAGCCCCTTTAAGGTCCACAAAAAGACACAACATGTAATTATTTTTTGATAGACACAATTGAGCATCTGTAACTAAATGGGAGATTGCATCAATTGTGCCTATACCTCTACGAAATCCATACTGATTTTTTGGTAAAATTGATCTGTTTTCGACAAAATGTTCGAGTCTAAATTTTATAAGCCTTTCGAAAGTTTTTGTAATACACGATAACAATGAAATAGGTCGGTAGGACGAAGGTAAGTCAGGTGGTTTCTTAGGTTTCGCTAGAAGACACACAATTATATTTTTAAGACTATCTGAATACTTTTGTTTCAACCACCAATCATTAAAAATTTCTAAGAGAAGAAGTTTACCACTTTCAGGCAATTTATTTATTATCGTATAAGTAAACCCGTCAAGTCCAGGTGCAGTATTTTTTGATTTTTTTAAGGCTAATTCTAATTCCGAAAAGCTAAAATTTTTTGAGAAGGTGTCTGAGTCTTGATGGAAGTGAAATTGATTAATGTTGTCGTTAAAAATTGGACCTGCAGCAGATGAAGGAGCCAATGTATCAAGAACTTTTTGAATAAGGCTTTCGTCTAATTGTGGTTTTCTTTTTTGATGGTGTTTATTGCAAATAGATCTTACAGTGTTCCATATCTCAGTCAGAGGAGTGTTTTTATTTAATTTATTCAAAAACATTTTCCAACTGTTTTTTTGTTTAAGTTTGAACGTACGTTTGACATTAGCAGAAATGTCTTGATATTGTAGATAATTGATAAAATTACCTTGTTTTTTAAACTCGCTGAGAGCTTCTTTTCGTTTTTTAACAATCGCAGAACATTCCTCATCCCACCAATAAGGTCTTGGTACAGAAGGTGTGAAAGATTTCTTAATAGGCATAGATTTCGATGCTGCGACCGTGATTGCATTGAGGAAAAATTCGATTTTGTCTACCGAAGTTGAATTCCTATCTAAATTATTGAGCTTACTAATTTCTAATTCAAAAATATTTCCAAAAACAGACCAGTCAGCACGAGAGTCATTCCATTTTGTTGATGGGTTGATGACAAAGGAGGAGGGATTGATTTGAATTTCTATATTGATTGGGTAGTGATCTGAACCTAATGAATCTGAATCTACTGACCAAGCTATACGGTCGGCTAAAAGGGGAGATGTTAGAGTTAAGTCAACGGCTGAATGGTTACTAGTTGGGGATATTCTTGTTGGTGTTCCGTCATTTAATGTAATTATTTCACAATAATCCATGGCCTCCACTAATATTCTACCATTTCTGTCGTCTGCAATTGGCCCCCACATACCGTGGTGAGCATTAAAATCTCCCAGAAAAATAGTTTTTGCAATATTAAACTGAAGGAATAGGTTGATCCAGTCATTTATTTCTATTCTAACATCTGATGATCTATAGATTGATACTAATGAGAGATTAATTTTGTTCAAAAAAACTGCGCATGCTTCTATACTGTCATCGAAATTATTATTAATTTCGGATTCTTGGTAATCTATTCCCTGTCTGATGAAAATACCTACGCCACCGTAACCATCTTCACGACATTTATTGATAAAGTTATATCCGTTAAGTCTAAAATGATGACCGGATGTGAGCCATATTTCTGATAGAACTATTATATCTGTATGGTAGTTGTTAATATGATGCATAAGACTGCCTTTGTTACTATAAATGGATCTACAATTCCATTGTAATATAGTTAGTTTTTCTGTAATATTTTTAGTAGCCATTTTCACTATCTGTGAGAATGGATTCTAAATTATCTTCATTATTATCGAATATTGTAATGATATTGTCCCTGATTTTATTTAATTCAAATTTTCCTTGATTATTAATTATATTTGTAATTAATGAATATATCTGTGAGATAAGTTTATCTCGACAAAACATGAAATTATTCTGTTGTGGAGCGGGTGTATATGGAGGAAGAGAAATTTGTCTTTTTTGATGGGAATTTTCTAAATCTGAATTACTAGTGCTTGGAATCTGAGAAGAAGTGTCAGTTCTTCGCCTTTTAATTGTTTTTGATTCTAATGCGGTTGAATTTGATTTTGGTTTATTTAAAGGAGCATAATAAATTGTTTTGTTTGCTGGTGCTAAATCGGGAAAATTTTCAAGATTATTTAATATATCAAACCTATTGTTGGTATTAATTTTGGCATAAGCTGGATTGTTAATCGATAATTCGGCATCCTTAAAACTTTTATTTTCGAAAGCCATTACTTTTTTTATGTCGTGTTGTTTTTTGTACATTGGGCAATCTCTTGAAATTGAAGGATGATCAGAAGATTTACAGTGAACGCACATTTGCAACTCGGAATTACATTCAGCGGAAGAATGCTCATTTGCACATCGAGAACAACGAGATTTGCCTTTACATTGAACGATATTGTGTCCGTAACGTAAACATTTTCCACATTGGACAACTGGATGGATGTATGGTTCTACAGGGAAATTAACCATATTTATATTAATAAAGGACGGAATTTTATTACCTTTAAAATTTATTACTACCAATTGTCTATTGACAAATTCTTCTTGTTTGGTTTCAGGGTTTATAATTTTTCGTTTCATTCTTCGCACTTCCGCCACTGGAACTATAGAATTAATTGCTTTTTTCAAGTATTCTTCAGTAAAAAAGGTATCAACGCCACGTATTATGCCTCGTTTATGCGTGAAAAATTTTGGAATATAAGCAATCAACTTATTTTTTGTTAGTATTTCGTGATTAATTAATAAATTAGCGATTTTGTATGTTCTAAAAATTACCTTAACACGTTTTAAACCTACAGAATGAATATCAATAACATCATTTCTAAATTCAATTACTTGTTGTAAATAAAAGCCAATTCTGATAGGAAAAAGACGACCAAGATTCTTATCGGTATGTTCCAAAAATACCTGATACGGACCTGCATCCGTTGGTTGATATTTATTATCAAAGTCATATTTTTCGAAACCTGAGGATACTGTATCCATTGAAGAAACATTAATTTTATTATCATTATTAATTATTTGAATATTAGTATTTAAATTAACCGAGGGCGGACCAGGACCGCCCCCGTTACCTGACATTTTCTGTACAGCAAATCTGTCTTCAAAACTCTAGTTTTCCGCAAAGTACCACAAAACAGAAACTATTGATAAAACTCTGCACGTGGAAACAAGGCCGGAATGTACCAAAAAACTGCCAAAATTAATAATTCTTTGGGACGAACTCCAAAAAACGAACACGACTTTGACAGTTATTTTGTTCTTTGGAGTTATAGAGCAAAAATTGAAAAAGACGATTTTCGGGCGCCATTTTGTTTATACAGGGTGTCCCGAAAAGATTGGTCATAAATTATACCACAGATTCTGGAGTCAAAAATATGTTGATTAAACCTAACTTACCTTAGTACAAATATGCGCATAAAAAAAGTTATAGCCCTTTGAAGTTACAAAATGAAAATCAATTTTTTTTCAATATTTCGAAAATTATTAGAGATTTTTTATTGAAAATTTTTTGCTCAATTAGAAATCCAATGAAATCAATTCATTTGTGGTCATCTGATTGAATACAACCAATAAAACCAACATTATACTGAAAACAGATCCCATGGGCTGTTTTCACTCAATCATGTAGCTATGGATACCTACATTTCGTTTCATTTCGATTTTGACATTTCAAATATTCAATATTTCAAAATGTCACGATTTGGTTGTAATACTGATGAGAATATTAATGAAATTATCGAATCAAATATACCAAAGAATACTGTTTACAGTAAAAAATTTGTATGGAAAGCGTTTATGGACTTTTGCAATGATAGAAAATATGAATTAGATGGAAATCGGACGGTGGAAGAATTGTTAATTGCACATTTAAATAAATTGTTTCTGCTCTGTATTTTTTTTTCATAACCAGCAAAAAATTTTCTATCCGAATAACCCTCGAACATTGATAAATGCTCAAAAATTTTTTAACAACTTTCTCAAGCTTGTTGCTTACAGGCAACAGACCTCCGCCTACGGCGTCGGTCTGTTTCCAAGCAACAAGCTTTCGAAATCTGTTATAAATTTTTTTCGAACAATTATCAATGTCCTTGGGTTATTACTACTGAAAATAGACTTGTGGCATTCTTATGGAAAGAGCGTCTTAACAAAAAATTATAGTGAAATTTGTGCACCCCATAAAAATTTTATGGGGGTTTTGTTCCCTTAAACCCCCCTAAACTTTTGTGTATGTTCGTACTAAATTATTCTTAAAGTATTATTAGTTAAACACAGTGTTTTTAAAACTTTTTTGCCTCTTAGTACTTTCTTAAAAACCAGTTTTTATCGAGATATTTTGAATATTTGTCAAATCCACCACCTATTTATATATGGTTATGTACGATTTTAGAGACCTGGTAATAATATGAAAAATCTATAATTTACATTTTTATAATATGAAAATATACTAAGAGGCAAAAAAGTTTTAAAACGCTGTGTACACTAATGGTACCGCAATAAAAGTTTAATTGGAACGTACACAAACATTTGGGGGTTTAAAGGAACGAAACCCCCATACAATTTTTATGTAAACATAATAAAAAAGAAGCCTCATCTCGATAAAAACGGGTTTATCGAAAAAAGGCTAAGAGGCAAAAAAGTTTTAAAAACATTGTGTCTAACTATTGGTAATACAATAATAATTCAATTGGAACGTACACAAAAGTTTGGGAGGGGTTTAAGGGAACAAAACCCCATACAATTTTTATGGGGTGCACAAATTTCACTATAATTTATTGTTAAGATTTTTCTGCTATAAGAATGCCACATGCCTATTTTCAATAAAAAATCTCTAATAGTTTTCGATATATTGGAAAAAATTGATTTTTATTTTGTAACTTTAAAGGGCTATAACTCTTTTTATGTGCACATTTGTACTAAGGTAAGTTAGGTTCAATCAACATATTTTTGACCCCAGAATCTATGGTATAATTTATGACCAATCTTTTCGGGACACCCTGTATAAAAAGTAGTGCACTATCTGCGGACTTTGCATACCTATATTATTAATATATACAATCATAAGATTCGATTCCAGCAATAAAATTGCTGGTAAATAACTTTTCTCAAAAATGGCCTATTCTCCGATAATCTGCCCAGACTAAAACAGTGTCAGAAAAATTAAAAAGGATAGGAAACAAGTATAGTATCACAACAACATTTAAAACAACCAATGCACTCATGTCTATCCTGTCCAAAACCAAAACCAACAACATACAAGAGAGGACAAAGAATTGCATCTATAAAGTACCCTATGAATGCAACAATTTCTATGTGGTAGAAACCGCAAGGCCACTAAGTGTTACGATAAACGAGCATAAAACATAGATAAAAAACAGGAAATTCGACAAGTCACAGATCTGCGCAAACATGCGCTGGGACAACGAACACAGAAGGTTTGTTCCAAAACACAATTTTTGTACGGTCTAGAAATCGTGACGAAACTGTTTGTGCGGTTTTTCTGCGCATGTTCATCATTTGTACCGTAATTCGAAAACCAATCCTACTACGCAGGTCAGTTCAAAGAGTACTTGCATTTATCCTTCTTCTTCTTCTTCTTCTTCTTCTTCTTCTTCTTCTTCTTCTTCTTCTTCTTCTTCTTCTTCTTCTTCTTCTTCTTCTTCTTCTTCTTTTTGTATAGACATGCCTCTGCCTGTTTTTTTAATGTGCCTCTAGTAAGTTGTCGTTCCATCGTTTTCGTGGTCTTCCCACTGATCGTCTTCCTATTGGGGAACCGTCTCTCGCTGTCGTGACTACCCTATTTGTTGTCATTCGGATTATGTGGTCATTCCATTCTATTCTTCTGTTTCTTACCCAGTTATTAATGTTATCCACCTTGCATCTCCGTCGTATATCTGTACTTCTAGCTCTGTCCCATAGAGTCTTACCATAGATTTTTCGAAGGGTTTTCATCTCCGCTGTTTCGAGCAATCTTTTTGTCCTCTCTGTGTCGGGTCGTGTTTCTGCCTCGTATGTCATTATTGGTCTGATGACTGTTTTGTAAAGTCTGCCTTTCATTTCTTTTCCGACATTTTTATTTCTCCATATTGTGTCATTCAGGCAACCTGCGGCTCTGTTTGCTCTATTCACTTGATCTTCCACTTCTGTTTCGAGCCTTCCGTAGCTAGATAGTGTGATGCCTAGGTATTTAAACTCCATCACTTGTTCTATTATCTGACCTTCCAGCTCCAATTTACATCTTATTGGATCTGCTGTTATAACCATGCATTTTGTCTTTTTTGAGGAAATTAACATGTTAAATTTTCTGGCGATTATGTTGAATTGGTGCAGCATACGTTGTAAATCATCTTCACTTTGAGAGATTAGTATTGCATCGTCCGCATAGCAGATTATTTTAAGTTGCTTTTCTCCCATTTGGTATCCTTTTTTAGTTCTTATTTTTTTTTTATTATTTCGTCCATGATCAGGTTGAACAATAAAGGACTCAAGGAATCCCCCTGTCTTAACCCATTGCCACTTGCATTTATCCGTGTATTGAAATTATAGTCAGGAAACTGTCACTGGAAGATCATAATTTTTGTTGGAACACTCGGAACGACGATGCGATGAACGAATCTCTGTTTGTTGGCACGTATTTTGTTTAACGCTCAGGAGCGTGATCGTTAGAAGACGATTTTTCGTTGTGTTGGAACAAACCTAGCGTACAAAGGAAAGATACATCAATAATCATGAAGTAAACACATGAAAAAGAGAAAAATTAAAGCAGCATCTCTCATCCTACTCAATGAAGAAAAATGTGTACCAAACCCATCAGTAGAATGTAGCAGGCTTTGATTGCAAATAATAAAAGAAATAGTCAACAACTAGAATATACCAATAATAGAGAATAAGAAAATCTGAAACACATCGTCTACAGTGACACACATATAAATAGTGCAGAAACACACAGAACAATCAGAATTATATGTCTCGTAGAGCATAAAATCAACCCTCAGATATTTTCAGCCATAGAGTGGCTGTAGCCTACAACACCGCGGTCAAGTAATTCAATTTCAATTTTTGAAAAGACGTAACTCTTAACAACTGTCACAGTTATACACCTTTTTAAAACAATTCTTAACACCTTGGCTGCCTTAAGAGATATTTATAAACTTACGTTGAGTGCATTACCAGGCATATACGTCTCGTAGTCAATTTTTGCCACAGTGGGTTACAACACAGTCGACGCAGCCAACCGTTAGTGTAATACGAGGTCTGTTTGTCTCGTGACGCAGCCAAGGTGTTAAACAAACCTTTTTTTTTTGAAAACAATTTTCGGAGTGACCCCCTCTGTAGCTCAGCGGTAAGAGCGCCTACCTTTGGACCTAAAGTTTGTGAATTCGAATCTCACCTGGGTGGAGAATTTTTCATTTATTAAAAATTATTGCCGTGAAAAATATTGGTCTAGATATTGACAAACGAGTAAAGGAGTGAATAACCACATCTTCCAGTAAATGTAAAGCATTTCATCAGTCGGAATTGCCAGATACCTGTCAGGTCCCTGAAGAAGCAGAAGGGTTGGTACTTAAACTGCTTCTTTGGTTTCCTATTTAAATTAAACTCTATTTCGGTTCAGGTACATTATATTTTCAACTCACAATCGGTGACTAAATCATAAAAACTTATTTACGATAATAATATCGCGACCTAGCTCAACGTCATGTCGACATCGTCTTTACGTTAATACACACAACCAAACTTATATGGAATCACCATGTATTTCAAAGCAATATTTATTTCTTTTGGAAAAACTTGTTGTTGCGAAGAATAAAGGTTTTTATTGTTGTTTAACAAATCGATAAGACAATCAGATAGTACAGCTCGGTACGGGATAGGTTATTTGCTTGAGTTGCAAATTCAACGAAAATAAATAAACTAACTTTTGCGTCCAAAAACGAAAATATGCCTAATGTGGGGTTATAGAACTTACAACGGGAAAAGATTATTGGTCTTGTGGAGCAAGTAATGTTCTCAAAGGGACATAGCTGCAGAGCTAGGTAACAGGAACCTATGCAAAACCTATGCTAGGTAACAGGAACTAGGAAAGCTCAAAAATAAAGCAAGGGAAAGTCGCCAGAAAGTAACAACGGCTCGCCACGATCGTTTAATTGTCCAATCAGCTGGAAGACACCCAACTATTTCTCACCTTCAGCTCCAAAGACAGCTTTTGGAAGCTGCAGGTGTAACTGTTTCAGTTGAAACGATAAGAAGAAGAGTTCGTGCCAAGAAGTATACAGCAGGATACAATTAAGAGTTCCCGAGTTATCCAGGCAGCACAAGATTGATCGCCTAAATTGGTATCTTCACAAGCAAAACTAACATTGGGAATTGACAAAATGTGCTATTTTCAGAAAAAGTCAGGATTGGTGTAAAATCAGATGACCCACGAAATCGTGTACTTAGATGTAGAAGAAGACAAGTAAGAACGAAAACTGTCAGATCTGTTCACAAATATACAAGGGGAAGTATCTTGTTCTGGAGAGGAATTGTGATCCGTAAAAAAACTCCTTTAATTTTCATCCAATCAACTTTAATTGCTCACAGGTATATTGATAACCTGTAGTTAGGCTCTGGAGAGGTGCAACAGGAGAAATTTTAATTATCATGCATGAAAATGGACCTCCACATACCATTAGAGTGACTAGAGACATCATTGAAGCAGAAGGTATCCCTTTTTGGAGTTGGCTGCTTGCTCATCCAAGCTTAACCCTATAGAGTATTTGTGGAATTTCCTTAAAAGAAAAATTAGAGCTCGCCGGGGTTATATCGGAATACCTATACAAAATACCTACCTACTGAGAAATACGATTCTTAATATGATTATCGGTACTCAAATACAAAAGTAATCATAGTAATCAAAGTAAAGAATACTGTAAATGACTACATTATACAAAAGTAACGATTTGTAACGAATACTCAAAAGTAACTATAATCAACATCACTATATTAGAGATCCTCAGAGGGTGTAGATATGTATGACTACCTCTAAAGGAACTGAAACAAATCCTACGTCTTAATATCGTATTACAACAAAATAACTTATATGGATGCCGTAGCAACATTTGATTATAGCAGCGTACCCACGCAAACTGAAGCTTGCATAAGGACTAGAGGTGATAACACTGACTACAAAAAAAAAACAAAAAAATAAATAAAAACAATTTAAACATTATTCGTTTTGCATTGAAATTTTTAATGCTATTGATTTTAAAACAACTAGGTAGTTTCAATTTGTTTTTTAAATACTTTATTGTTTTATTGAATTGTTTTGTATTTGTTATTAAATTGCTTTAAAATAAATATTGTGTGACTTCGTGTGTTCTTTTTTTTAATTAGCACAAAATAATAAGAAATATCTGATGATTCCATATAAGTTTGGTTGTGTGTATGTACTAACTACAATAATAATTGTTCTTTATCACCAGGGTTATATTTATATATGTTATAGTCAAAGCCCGAATTTCAGGCACTCCTAGGTTTGACTAGGCAATCCTCAGGTCTGACTGACGATCTTAGTCAAAGCCCGGAATAAAGTTACAGTTTCGGCCTTTGACTAGTCAAACCTAGGAGAGACTAAGTTGGTCAGGCAAAGGTCGAAATTTAATTTTATGAAATCGGGATTTGACTAGTCAAACCCCGATCAGCTATTAAAATGTCGTAATTTGTTAGATTAGGTTTAATAAAACGTCATTTTTTAATTTTAATGTTTATTATTTTTATATTGTCGTAATTAAACTTTAAAAAAAATAGTGTTTATTCTCACATGTTGAGGCATTATGTCATTCAGAGTTGCACAATACGTTAGACCTTTTACACTTTTGAAGGGCATTTCTTATTGCGGTAGCATTTTATAAAGCCTTGTCCTCCAAATTTAGAATCTTTTATACTTATTTCTCTTAGAGACAGCTTAATGTCTGAAACATCTTCTAAATTAAGAAAATTCTCTTTGTATTCTCTTATTTGATTTCTTAAAACAGGTTTGTTTATTGTTCCGTATTTCGTACCAACTCTATATAAACCGTCAATTGTTTCATCTTGTGTGATACCCAAAATATTTCGAGCATCTCCTTTGGCTCCGATAGAAATTGGAGGAATTTTTTTTCACTTAATTGTTTCATAGTATTTGCCTGGGCATGAAGTCCTTCAATTGCCTTTCCTATATTTATTTTAATCTTTTCTGTCTGTGTAACAATACTTATTCTCAGCTTTGATATAGCCAAAGGAGATGCTCGAAATATTTTGTGTAGGTATCACAAAAGCTAAAACAATTGACGGTTTATATAGATTTGGTATGAAATACGTAACAATAAACATTCTTTTTTCAAGAAATCAAATAAGAGAATGCAAAGAGAATTTTCTTAATTTCGAAGATGTTCCAGACGTTAAGATGTCTCTAAGAGAAATTAGTACAAAATATTCTAAATTTGGAGGACAATGCTTTATAAAATGCTACTGCAATAAGAAATGCCCTTCAAAATTATGTCAGTGTAAAGAAGGTCTAACGTATTGTGCAACTCTAAATGCCATAATCCCTCAACATTTGAGAATAAACACTATTATTTTATTTTAGTTACGAAAATATAAAAATAATAAACATTGAAATTCAAAAATTACGTTTTATTAAACCTAATCTAATAAATTACGACATTTTAATAGCTGATCGGGGTTTGACCAGTCAAACCCCGATTTCATAAAATTAAATTTCGACCTTTGCCTGATCAACTTAGTCTCTCCTAGGTTTGACTAGTCAAAGGCCGAAACTGTAATTTATTTCGGGCTTTGACTAAGATCGTCAGTCAGACCTGAGGATTGCCTAGTCAAACCTAGGAGTGCCTGAAATTCGGGCTTTGACTATAACATATACACCTTTAAATAATATCAAGCATGACATTTGAATGTTACTCAAGGTTATTGAATCCAAGAGTTTCTAATACTTTGATTATTAAATTTGAGTAAGGTTTAAACATATTTTAGATGAATTATACAGTGTCATATATTAGCCCATTTAATACATACATTTAATTTTTGTGGTTGCTATGCATGCACTTCGTAGAAAATCCTGGGGTTTGAATCACACCAATAATGGCAATTGTGACGATTTACAGTTTTGTTTATGAAAAACGCATTCATCGGAGAAACAAAATATTAAAGACAAACTGTGGATCGGTCAAAGCTTGGTCACTCATTATTCTTACTAAGTCATTAAGTTCCTACACTAAGGAAATTAAAAAAAAAACTTTAACACTATATCTTATGCGACCCCATTGCCATTAAAAAATGTTGCGGAGATTCTTACCCTGAATTAAAATAGACGTGTCGCTCGGATTTTCAAAAATATTATCGCAGTTCCTGGTTATGCCTCTGCTTCGTTTCCGTCCGGCCACGTTGTATATTTACCTATATATTTCCAATTCAGTATGGGATTGTATAAAGTTTCTACTAGAATTCAAATAGGCCATAACATTTAAGTTTTTTATGACCTATTATTTGATCTTAAAACATATTTAGATGTTTATTCCATGAAAAAACCAATAAAAATTTTGAATATAGCGTATGCTCTATTATTTATTCTAATTTTTTAGTATATTTTGTGTATATATTTGTTGATTCATTATTCATAAATTTATATTTCATGTTTTATTCAAATCAGTGGCCACAGATTCAAATTTTTTTAGCTGTGTGATTTTTTATGTGTTTGTTGTTTAAACTTACTTTTAAAGAAGAATAGCTATGTTAAGCTATGATACAAATTGATTATTTATTTTATATAAAATTTGCAATATAATTACTTATAAATTAAAAAAAAATTGAAACCAACATAATTTAAAAATTTAACAATTTCAGAATATTTGTAGTACGATAGTAAACTTCTTAAAATTTTAAATATATATATTTTTTTCAGTGATTTTATGTCGATATGTTTTCAACATAATAAATTTTCGTTAATAATGTATTTTATTGTTTTACCTCTTTAAATAATTTTCGAAAGGCTTGTATAAGGATATTAGTTAATAGTGATATGCCATCAATGACAAAACACATTTTGGACACTAAGGGATTTTTAATATGGGGCTTATCGGTGATTAATCATACATTTCTTAAACTGTTTATCAAGAATATTTTTTTGTAAAACGAACATTAAATTATTTTTTGTACGTTTTCATCCATCAAATCCGTTAAGTTGGATTTATATTATCCAAAATACGACATTGCCGATAGTTTTGAGAGATATATTTTTCACGTCAGATCTTGTCTGACCGAGTCTTGTTCTGATCGTGTTCTTCTAGTTTCGGATAATACAAATCTACCATTGCGCAATGCTGTCCATGTATTAAAATTTTTGTCCGTAAACCAGATGAACATATTACAACCAGAATAAAATCCATATGCTAATGAATACTGCTATATCAAAATAAACAATTTTGTGCAATACTCTCCTCAATATATTTATAGCACAAATGTCTGAGCCAGCTTACAAATTCAGATAATTTTTCAATAACTATTATTGGTTTGACAAGGGTAAACTATATGTGCAAATACTCACACACTGTCGATTATCGTTACTCACCCTAACTAAAGTTATGTACCATTATATAAATGTACCATTTTATTACTTTAATCTTTTAGCATATTCCCTATGTAGATTGTTTCCGACACTCTTTTTACACCATTGATATAAAGTGTTGTTAGCAGTGTTCAGAGCCAGCAGAGAATTGAATAACCTCTCAAATGAGCTAGCACACGACCCCTATTCTCAGTTAAAAACTCATCGATTACATCATCACGTTCAGATGGATGACGTCACTAGTATGATATATATGTCAAAAAATCATAATTTAAAAGTAACAATCGACGAAGTTGCCGGATTACGAAATAACAAATTTATTCCAAACATTTGCATCATACTGTATATTTGTGAGAGTAGGAGTATAGGTCTATAGCTATGGTACGGTATTTTTTCTTTTTTGTGTATCAAGCTTATAATCGTCTGTGGTACTATTCCTTCAAACAAGCATTTACTGAAAAATATCTTTAATTTTTTATCCACTCTCCACATTCTACCATTTGAATTATATCTGTACCAGAAGCTTTATTTATTTCCGTATAATATCTATATTCTTCCATATATCTAATTACATTTTCTCTTTCTTCTTCTTCGATTATTGGTGATAGTTAATCAGTGTCGAGAAAGAATAAAAACATACACCTACCTTGGTACGAACGTCAATGAATATTGGGACCATTCCATAGAAATCAAATGCATTTCAAAAGATGGCTAAGGTATTCAAATATCATGATTTATCAATACCTATAAAAATCAGGTTACTACGATGTTTTATCTTTCCTATACTGTTGTACGGAGTTGAGTCGTGGTCTGTCACATACACCACCTACAAGAAACTTGAGGCTTTTCAAATGTGGCTTTATTGTCATCCTGAAGATATCTTATACGGATCACGTTACTAATCGGGGTGTTTTGCTGAGAATGCAAAAAGAAAAAGAGCTGTTAACCACAATAAAAACAGGCCAAAATCGAATGATTTTCTTCCTCGGTCACATCATGAGGAATTGCGAAAGATATGGATCCGCTGCAACTAATCTTGCAAGGAAAAGGAACGATTTCCTGGCTGAAAAATCTACGTACGTAGTTAAACAACAACCACAAATCTTTTTAGAGCAGCAGTGTGCAAAGTACAGATTGCCATGATGGTCGCCAACATCCGAAACGGATAGGCGCTACAAGAAGAAGAATCAGCGCCGAAGACACATAATTAAAGATGTAGTTTTTTATTCTTCTTTCAAATCCATATAAACGGTATGTATGGATGAAAAAGTATTTGGATTATTTTTTGTTTAGTAAAAAGGTAAAAATAAAAAAAAGATTTTTAAACTTCTCGAACATATATTGTAGAATTGTCCTAATATAAGCCTATATTTAATATCACGTTTTCAAACGTGATGTGAAGTGTTTAAGATTTTTAATATTTTAAATTACATAATTACTTGCTGCTTTTTTTTGATATTTGAAACATATAGATTGATGTTTTATACATGAAACTAATTTAATAATTTATTGGTTGGCAGAAGTATCCAACTTATAATAAGTTGTAAATTTCTAGCCGACATTTTCTCTTCCAGCATTTTCAGCATACTAATAATTTTTTTCCTTACAGGTTACATACAGAAATAAATATAATTCTTATCTTGCGATATGTTGATTGAATGCTAATTTTATTACTATTAAAAATATTAGACATAGTTTTTAACCTCGGAGCCTTTACGTCAAATAACACTGATACTATTTACAGGTGCGGAAAGACTTCATAGCAATGCTCAGAGAACATTCAGACATCGACCGCCACTCGCATTGGTCGGACGTCAAAAGAAAAGTAGACAGCGATTCCAGGTACAAGGCAGTTGACTCACACAACTTACGCGAGGACTGGTTTAGAGATTACTGCAAGATGTTAAAGGAAGAAAAGAAGAGGGCCAAAGAAAAGGATCGCGAACACAAGAGAGAAAAAGAGAAGCACAAGAAGAAGGACAAAGACAGGGATCGAGATAAGGAAAAGAAATCGAAAGACAAGGATAAGGATAAGGACAAAGAAAAGGATAAAGATAAAGAGAAGGAGAAAGAAAAAGACGATTCTAAAATGGACGAAGATCTTAACGACGATTCCATTAAGGAAGTGGAGGTAGGTTATTTTGATTTTGAGTTTTATTAAAATAGACAAGTGGTGTATTCAACTTGAAATAACAGAGAAATGGTCGATTTTAGGTGTATAAAGCTACCAACACCTTTTGTAGTGCTTAAATATACCTTTAAAATGAGCAATATTAAATGTCGATTACATTCAAACTAAGCGAGATATGCTGCAAAAAAAATTGATCACTAATGTATTTTAACAAAAATTAGAAGTATATTTTAACCCCTCATCCACCAGAATTTAAATACATAGTTTTCCTTCTACAATACCTTCTTTATAGTGTTATTTCTATGGATGTTCAAAAAGTTGGGCGAGTTTAAAATGAATGGGTTTTGAAAAAAATAAAATCAAATTATAGAGCGCATTTTTAAATTTTCTTAAAAATCTTCCTTTTCCTCCATGCAACTTGATAATGATAAGAGATGATTTGAGCATGCACAAAAAAAAACGAAACTCTTTTCACCTATCATATCTCTTTTTGTATTATAACTAGAAGATTGATGTAGGAACGAATAACTTCGTGTTGTTGTATTAGATAACGTGTGGTCCAAAATTATTGTCACCATAGGTGGCTCTGAACAACAGAGATAGTTATACAATGCATCTCTATTATTAATTCAGATATACTTTCCAGTTTACGTCAACTTTGACAGATACTTGTCAGTGTACGTACGTCAACTTAAAAAACACTATAATTGAACATCAAAAGTAGCAGAGGAAGCAAAATTTTAACTTAATACGAATTAAAAGGTCTTGAGCTTAGGTATCTTTTCAACGTGTTTTCAATCTTTATTCTTGTTTGGAAAAGTGATCATAACAACACCACTGAATATAGCAGCAGTTGGCCGTGACGTCACACTCCGGCGGTCTTTCAGATTAAAACAAGACACACGTAATTTTTTGTACGGATAGCTTTGATCCCAATAATTGTGGATCGCTCGTTACAAAAATTTTTTATATATTTTTTTTCGTAGATGCACAGTTTTTAAGGTATTCGTAAAAAACTTTTGGCTTGAAATTTTGTTTTAATACTCTTTAAATTGTACTGAATATGTATTTAATTTAAAAATAAAATAATTTTACCATAATTTCAAAAAAAAATCACAAAAATTTGCTTGAAATGTTGGTTTCAATCCATACCCCCCCCCCCTTAATAAAATGTTTGCAAATACACGGTGTCAAATCGGTCACTGTTTCAAAATAGCATTGGTAGTTTTTTCTAAAACAGTCGGTAGAACATAGCATAATCATATATTTATAGAATTCTCAAGAACTTTTCTATCGAAATCTTTAATAATATACAGGGAATATTTAAAATATGTATTTTGCTGATATGTAAATTGTGTACAACATGGCCAGATTTTCATTTTAGATGTGGAATATTAAATTTAATTATGACAAGAATTAATATTTTTTGGTGTACAAGATAGTTGGCTTATCCAGATCGATTATTTTGCGCCGCATCGACGAAACCATCAACACAACAATCGGATACACGGAATCAGACATATCATAAGAATCCGAGAAATGGAAGTGAACTGACAAGACTGAAGATTGAAGTGCTGGAAACAGCAAGAAATTTAGTGTGCCAATGATAGAGTTAATGAAACACACCTATAGGTGTTTAAAAATAACATAAGTTTGTAGTTTGTTTGGATTGTATAATTACCATAGCTGCTTATCACTTACTACTATTAATTGTTTCAGGAAGGAGAAAAAGAAGGCGAAACAGAAGAGCAGACCCAAGATCAGAAAGATCGTCAAGCAAGAGCCCAGGCTAGTTTACGTGAAAGAGAGAAGGAAGTTCAACGTACATTAGCTACCCACATGCGCGACAGAGACAAAGAAAGGGAACAGCATAAAAGGGATGAAGCTATTCAGGTAGATTTCAGATTTAATAGTTCCACTGTATAACACCAATAAAGGGCCTAGCCGGGTAAGATGATGAAAACTGCCCCCCAACTCGATTCGAATTCCATATAGGTAACCATTTAGCATATATAGTGAAACTAACTTTCTGAAATTTTTAGCCCCCTAGGTGGTCATGTGACCCACCTAGAGCCTAATTAGGGTTTTTATTTTTTATCTCAGCCGCATCGAGAACTAGCGAAAAACTTTAAATAAAAAAGTTGAAAGCTTTAAAAAGTTCTGTCCGGAATTTTTTTTTAAATTTTTGGCGGGAAATTTAAATTTTAGAACGATTTTAAAATTTTAAATGAGTATAAAAAAATAACTAAGACATTCGTTTTCACGAAAAAATGTTTAACGTGTATTTTTGCATAATAGTTTTCCCTGAATTTTTTCAAATTTTTAAAATTGCTGAAACGTACCTTTAAAAATAAAAAACCGCATTTTTCGTTTTTTTTTTCGTTTTTTTTTATACAATTTTATACATATTTTTCAAAAAAGGTAACACCGTCACTAGAATAGGTAAAAACAAAAAAAATATTGGGGTTTGCTTAATAAAAATTTTTCGTAATGCCATACATTTTCCAGATACAGGGCGTTGAAGACAACAAAACTTTACACATTTTTTACGATTTTGCCGAAACTACTGGCAACATTGTAATAAAATTTGGCGAGTTTTAGAGGTTGTTGTGCATTTTTTGACATACAATTAAGAATTTTATATTTATCATTGGCTCGCATAGGAGTAATGGTCTGAACTTTTTAAAGAAAAACTATAGTACGCCACTGACATATTTCAAACTAATAATCGTTTTTGAATTCCGCGTTCAATTTGTGACAAACAATCTATCTTCCTGTTTTTTCATACGACGCGCCATTTTTATTCAAAAAATAAAACATCTTAACCCTTACAAAGTATTCGAACTTCTAGTAGCCCAATAAATGACCGTTTTGAAGTGTATGTTCCAGGGCCAACTCCGAATTGCATGAAAATTTGGATTTAGGTTCTACATACCCTCCACTTCAAAGTTGAATTTGTGCCGTTGGTTGCTTTTACTTGGGGGGTGACATTTACCCCTTCTCGGGGGGTGAAAAACGCGTGTTTAAAATAAGGCCGGAAATGGATAAATTGACTTGTTTTAAGCACCTTTTGTTCTATAAAGTTTTTTACGTAAGTCAATACTTTTCGAGTTATTCGCGATTTAAAATGTTGATTTTTCGACAAAAAGACTACGTTTTCAGACCGTTTTTCCCAAATTACTCAAAAAGTAAATATTTTATCGAAAAAATATTTTTAGCAAAAGTGTAGCCTATAAAAAAACGAAAAAAATGGTGTACCAGAAAAGTCTACAAATTGAGTAGAAACAAAGTTGTAGCTCATGAAAAATACGTTCTTATTCGTCTAATTCCAAATCGAATAATTCAACGCGAAATCACCGAAGAAAGAAGCGTTTTTCGGGAAAACCTTATTAACATTTTTAAAGTATCGAAAAAAAGCTTATTATTTGTTTTTTACAAAAGTTAACACAATAAAAAATAAACGAGTTACACTAAAAAAAGTTGGCACCTTTTTTTTGGTAAAAAAAATCGTGAAAACCTCCATCTATTTAGCACCCTAAATGAAATTAATCGTTTGGCTTTACCATCTATTTTAACTGTATGTGTATTGTTTATATGATCTGTAACTTTGATTGCTTTGAAGTGCTTATTTTTGAAAACATTTGGTTTTATAGTAAAAAAAATTTTTTCTCAAAATTTTTGAAAAATTTCATTTTTTCAAAATACCTTAAAAAGTATTAGTGATAAGAAAAATCTTAAAGAGTAAAAAAATGTAGGTCTTGCTATTATAAATATGCTAGTTTCATTTTGTTTCTCCGTAAGACAAAAATTGGTTAAGATATGGCTGTTCAAAATTTGCATACACTCGTGATAAGTGACCCATTCAAGCTTTCTCAATTATAACCCTTTCAAAAATAAATACTTTAAACCGGTGAGACTGACAGACCATATAAAAAATAGATAGGTAAGTAAATTGTTTGTAAAGCGGTAGCGATTAATTTCATTTGGGGAGCTAAACACGGCGAGATTTTCATGATTTTTTACAAAAAAAGAGGGCCAACTTTATTTTGAGCGTAACTCGCTTATTTTTAATGCTAAAACTTTTGTTAACAATTAAAACAAAGCTTTTTATAAACACTTTAAAAAAGTTTAAATGGGTTTTTCCCGAAAAGTGCTTAATTTTTCGGTGATTTCACCTTGAAATATTCGATTTGGAATTAGACGAATAAGAACGTATTTTTCATGAGCTACAACTTTGTTTTTATTTGATTGATAGACTTTACTGATACACCATTTTTTTGGGTTTTTTATAAGCTACACTTTTGCTGAGGATATTTTTTTCGATAAAATATTTACTTTTTGAGTTATTTGCGAAAAACCGTCAGAAAACGTAGTTTTTTTTATTCGAAAAATCAATATTTTTAATGGCAAATAACTCGAAAAGTATTGACTTACGTAAAAACTCTATAGAACAAAAGTTGCTTAAAATCAGTCAATTTATCCATTTCCGGTCTTATCTTGAACGTATAATTTTTCACCCCCGAGAAGGGGTGACTGTCACCCCCCAAGTAAAAGCAACCAACGGCACGATTTCAACTTTGAAGTGGAGGGTACGTAGAACCTAAATCCAAATTTTCATGCAATTCGGAGTTGCCCCTGAAAATTACACGGTATCGCCGAATTTCCCGTTCATTTACTGGGCTATAGTAGTTTTTACATCTATATAAACTCGTACATCCTTTATAAAAACTAATTCGAATACTTTGGAAGCGTTAAGATATTTTATTTTTTGCAGCAAAACGGCGCGTCGTATGAAAAAATGAGAAGATAGTTTTTTTATCGCAAAGGACATCGCACACATCTTATGGAAAATATAATGTCACTCAAATTCAATAAAATTTATACGAATAGATTCGTTTTAAATCAACGGTCAAATCTTATCATTGCGCCAACTCTATATTTTCAATAATAAGAGCAGAAATTGATATAAATAAATCTGAAATCAAATGGATACGTACATAAGTTAGAGAGAGAGAAAAAATATTTTAAAACACCCAAATTGTCGGTACTCCATAAATCAGAGGATTAGTTTCACTAATTCGCCTAGGCCCAGCGGGGGGTTTAAGCTCTTTTGAATAGCACCCAGAGCAATAATGATGGTAACTGACACTTTTACTGACTCAAAAAATGTGATTTCGATAAACTTTAATTGCAATTTGCGCCGTAATTAATCATAATTAAGAGTTGGCGCAATGATAAGATTTGATCGTTAATTTAAAACGAATCTATTCGTATAAATTTTATTGAATTTGAGTGACATTATATTTTCCATAAGATGTGTGCGATGTCCTTTAACGAGGAATTCAAAAATGATTGTTACTTTGAAATATATCAGTGGCTTACTATCTTTTTTCTTTGAAAAGTTTAGACCATTACCCCTATGCCCGCCAATGATGAATACGAAATCCTTAATTGTATGTCAAAACATGCACAATAACTACCTCTTAAAACCCGTAAAGTTTTATTACAATGTTGCCAGTAGTTTCGGCAAAATTGCAAAAAATGTGTAAAATTTTGTTTTCTTCAACGCCCTGTACCTTGAAAATGGATGGCGTTACAAAAAATTTTTATTAAGCAAACCCCAATTATTTTTCAGTTTTTTACCTATTCTAGTGACGGTGTTAACTTTATTTGAAAAATATGTATAAAATTGTATCGAAAAACGAAAAAAAAAAACCGAAAAAATGCTGTTTTTATTTTTAAAGGTGCGTTTCACCAATTTTAAAAATTTGAAAAATTCAGGGTGAAACATTATGCAAAAATACACTTTATATATTTTTTTCGTGAAAACGAATGTCGTTAGTTTTTTTTTTATATTCATTTAAAATTTTAAAACCGTTCTAAAATTTAAATTTCCCGCCAAAAATTAAAAAAAAAAGAATTTTCGGACAGAATTTTTTAAAGCTTACAACTTTTTTATTTAAAGTTTTTCGCTAGTTCTCGATGCGTCTTAGATAAAAAATAAAAACATAAAAAGCCTAATTAGGCTCTAGGTGGGCCACATGACCACCTAGGGGGCTAAAAATTTCATAAAGTGAGTTTCACTATATATGCTAAACGGTGACCTATATGGAATTCGAATCGAGTTGGGGGCAGTTTTCATCATCTTACCTGGCTAGGCCCTTTATAAATGTTATATTTTAACCGTTAATATTTTATGTTAACTGCATTATAGTTAAATGATAAATCAGATTTATATTTTTATATACCAATTTAATTTTTTCAGCATTTCAATGCATTGCTAAGCGATTTGGTAAGAAATTCTGATCTTAGTTGGCGAGAAGTGAAGAGAATTTTGAGAAAAGATCATAGATGGGACTTAGCTGACAGTCTTAACAGAGAAGATAAAGAAAAATTGTTTAATGATCACGTTGAACAATTGGTGAAACGAAAACGCCAAAATTTCAGAGAACTTTTGGACGAAACAGTTGAAGTTACATTGGTAAGCGCGTGGAAGGAGATTAAGAAAATCATTAGAGATGACCCAAGGTATACGAAGTTCACATCTAGTGAAAGAGTAAGTTATTTTTAAATTATTTTTTAAACTTGCTATAGTTCTTTCTCTGTATCTTTGCACAAGTATTTTATTCACGAATTATTTTTTATTTACGTCTCTTTCCTGTAGGGCTTTTCATTCACAGTCACTTGTTTCGAGCTTCAGTCATATGTCGTATAATCCGTATATATTAATATTATACACAGATTATACAACATATGACATAAGCTCGAAACAAATGACAATCGATGAAAAGCTCTATTCATAGAAACTGAAACGATTAATTTAAGTCTACTCTGGGCTAATTAGCAAAATTCATGGAAAAGTTATTTACCAGCAATTTTATTGCTGGAATCGAATTATAAGATCCTATATATTAATAATATAGGTATGCAAAGTCCGCAGATAGTGTGCTACTTTTTTTATAAATAAAATGGCGCCGACAAATCGTATTTTTTTCAATTATTGCTCTATAACTCCGAAGATTTTAACTTTACATCAAAAACACCCAAATAAAAATTCACCGCAATTAAATTCTGCATAGAGATATGTTTTCCCCGATTTGCTCCGACGAAAATTTTCCTCGGAAAATGCGTTTTCCCAACAAAATCTCTAATTTTCAAATAAAGTTTTAGGTAAGTAATTATTAATCAATAATTAAATAATTTAGTGACATCAAAGCTTTCTTGGTATAGATTGTAATTCCAGAAGCCAGTGAAAATTAAACGAATATTTTAGTAACAATTCAATTGTTAATTAACAATTTACGATCGCAATAATAACCAAAATAATCATGATACATTGATCAAACTTATAAAGATTATAAAGATTAGATGCTTATTTAATATTTTATCGACAAAATATAAATTTTTCGTTTTTTTGCATAATCTTTAAATTTTGAAAAAAAAAATAGTTATAATACGATGGTCTAATTGGTAAAGTACAAAGAAAGGTTATTTACCAGCAATTTTATTGCTGGAATCGAATATTATGTTCCTATATATTAATAATATAGGTATGCAAAGTCCGCAGATAGTGTGCTACTTTTTTTATTAACAAAATGGCGCCCCCAAATCGTGTTTTTTCAATTATTTGTCTATAACTCCGAAGATTTTAACTTACGACAAAAACAGATAAAAATTCACCCCAATTTAATTCTACATAGAGTTATGTTTTTCCCGATTTGCTCCGACGAAAATTTTCCTCGGAAAATGTAGGTTTTCCCAACAAAATCTAGAATTTTCAAATAAATTTTTTGGGCAAGTAATTATTTATCAATAATTAAATAACTTGGTGAAATAAAAGCTTTCTTGGTATAGATAATAACTGCAGAAGCCGGTGAAAATTAAACGGATATTTTAGCAACAATTCAATTGTTAATTAACAATTTTCAGTCGCAATATAAACCAAAATTATCATGAGACATTGATCAAACTTAGAAAGATTATAAAGATGTGATGCCTATTTAATATTTTGTCGACAAAATATAAATTTTTCATTTTTTTGCATAATCTTTAAATGTTTAAAAAAATAGTTACATATAAACAAATTAACATTTCTCAGAAATTGTTTATTATATTATAATTTTAAAAAATACTTAAAATGCGTATTTCAAAGGTTTTGAAAATGAATGCTTTATTATTTTTTTCCAACTATTTGCAAAAAAGTTATGAAACAGCAAAGTAAACATACGATTACTCTGTTGTTTATAATTTGTTTTAATTGTTTCAAAGCTTAAAAGTGAGTTTATGGTATAAACTAATTACTCTCAAAAAATATCAAACATTAGTTCAATGGTTATGTTTTAATCAAAGAATAAAATTTTTTTTTGTAATTTTTAGCGCGGAAGTAGGCTTGATACAGAGCCGGAGCTAAAATGTTCACTCGAAGCGATTGACACGCAGCATACAAATACTACTATGCTTCGCGCGGCGGTCGTCGCTTCGAGTGAAAATTTAGCTATGGTAGGTACTGTATTAGTCTACTTTCGCGCGTGTAAATTACAAAAAAAATATTTATAATCTTTAATTAAAATATAACCATTAAACTAATAATCGATTTTTTTGTAAGTAATTAGCTTGTACTTTAAACTCACTTTTACGCTTTGATAGAATTAAAAAATATATATAAACAACGTAGTAATCGTATGTTTACTTTGCTGTTTCATAACTTTTTTGCAAATGGTTGCAAAAAAGTTTTAAAGCGTTCATTTCCAAGATCTTTGAAATACGCATTTTACCTATTTTTTAAAATTAGAATATAATAAAAACTTTCTGAGAAACGTTAATTTGTTTATAACTATTTTTTTAAACATTTAAAGAATATTCAAAAAAATTAAAAATTTATATTTTGTCGACAAAATATTAAATACAGTTGAGTCCGCGAGTCTTTACCCGTGCGTCATCATTTAAAGCATACGAAATAAGTCGGAAATTTACTAAACGCAACGGCACGTGGATATTATTCCGATCACGGGTTATAGTATAAAATTTGACGTTATCAAATAAATTGAATGTCAAATTTAAGTTTTGCTTTAAAATTTTGGTGCATAATTACAGCTACATTTGAAGTAGCTTAATAAATTATTTTATTATCATTGATTAATAAATAAATAAACATTTTATAAAAAAATTCGATAACATATTTTCTTTTTGTTATTTTATTCAATTTGGCGGAACCTTAAACACAAGCATTCAACTGTGTCAACAATGAGGTTAGATTTGTACGTTGTCAAAATTTATCGTAAAATAACATAAACTTATTACAAAATTTCTAACTCCAATATAAAATTAGTTGTGAAAACAACTGTTTATATACTATAAAAAACTTCAAAATGCAAAAATTCGACCAAATAACAGCAAAAAATTCAACAAACTGACAGCCACAAAAGTAAACAAACCAAAACGTCAGAAATTGTACTTAAAATATGTGAAGACACCCCCAATCGTCTTTCTTTGTAACTATCTCTTTTCAATGCACTGAGTCTAAATCGTTCATAAAAATAACATGTGTCTTTACTTAATAACAGGCAGCAGCTGGTTTGTCATTAATTTTATGCGTGGAAGAGAATGATGCTAAATAAAAAGTATGTGTTTTATCTCGCCAGGTATTAATGACGCACGGGTAAAGACTCGCGGACTCAACTGTAGGCATATTATCTTTATAAGATTTCAAAGTTTGATCAGTGTATCATAATTATTTTGGTTATTATTGCGACCGTAAATTATTAATTAACAATTGAATTGTTGCTAAAATATTCGTTTAATTTTCACCGGCTTCTGGAACTATAATCTAAACCAAGAAAGATTTATGTCACCAAGTTATTTAATTATTGGTAGATAATTACTTATCTAAAACTTTATTTGAAATTTAAAGATTTTGTTGGGAAAACCCGCATTTTCCGAGGAAAAGTTTCGTCGGAGCAGATCGTGAAAAACATTTCTTTATGCAGAATTTAATTTTGGTGAATTTTTATTAGGGTGTTTTTGGTGAAAAGTTAAAATGTTCAGAGTTCTGGAGCAAAAATTGAAAAAAACACGTTTTGTAGGCGCCATTTTGTTAATAAAAAAAGTAGCACACTATCTGCGGACTTTGCATACCTATATTATTAATATATATAATCATAAGCTTCGATTCCAGCAATAAAATTGCTGGTAAATAACTTTTCCCAAAAATGGCCTATTCTCTGATAATCAGCCCAGACTAGTCGTCTGCCTATAGACAACACCATTCATTGCACAAAGACAGCCATATATAATGATGGTCGGTGATTGATTTATCTACTGACAATAGTGCTTTTCATTCATAGTCATTTGTTTCGAGCTTCTGTTATATGTCGTATAATCCGTGTATATTAATATTATATTAATGTTAGTTTGGCTTCCGAACAGAGCGCACGTGTCGGTCCGAAGGTCTTGTTAAATAGTGAAAGTGAAATAAAAATATAAATAAACTCTCAGTTCGCTAAACCGGGGCATTCACGTTCCGATTTTTGGTCCGACTAGAGAGAGAGAGAGTGATACGTTGGATCTAAAATCAGACCGTGAGTGGGTGGTGGTACCACTAGTAAGACCACTAGTGGTCCAACTAAGAAAGTTGGAGCGTGAATGCCGATGTTGGATGTTGGATTAAAAGTTTCCACTACACTGCTCATTTTCATAGTTGATTTTTTCGTGAACGGAGTAACAGATTGCGCTATTTTTTTATTATCTTAGATATTTGCAGTTGTGCAAAGATTTAATTAAATTTCTTTTTTGTACTTATACCGGGTGGAAGATGTTTTTCTTATGTTAAGTTTGTAGTCTTATGTTTTGTGAACATTTTGTTTTTTGAATCTCCCTGATATCTTTAGCTTTCTAAAGATAAAGAAACTAACAAAGAAAATAGGTGGTTTTACGCCTTAACATGTATTTTAACTGAAACAAAACTAAATTAACACTAAAAAATAACAGTTAACAAAACTTTAAAAACAGAAAGGCACATAACGTAAACTATTGTCGATCAGGTAAGCGGTATGCACAGCACAACATAAGAGAGACGAGATTGTTTAATGGAGGCTATATGATGTTTTGGGGTGGAATTTCCCTGAACGTAATACGGATTCGGTGACTACCTGGAGGCTCTTTAAATATCGAGAGGTACATTACACATATTATTTTTCTTTGAACACTGTTTTTCTTTAGCATATGACTTAGCAAGACATGACCTCCTCACGTATTGCAGTCATAAGTTAAAACACTTTAAAAAGTAAACGTTAAAAAGTAAAACCGTCTAGTCTATTTGTTATTAAAGATATCAGAGAAATTAAAAAAATAAATGGTTCACAAAATATCAGACTACAACATAGTATCGATGCATAACCACCATTTTACCTTTTCCTCCCTAAAGGGTGTCTCAAACTTTTGTTTCGGTTAAATCACATGTTAAACTACAAAGCCGTCTATTTTCTTTGTTTCTAAAGATATCAGGCACATTCAAAAGTTTGAGTAAATCTTTGCACAACTGTGTTAATACTAAAGAAATATCTAAAATAGTAAAAAAAATTAGCAAGACCCGTTAATCCGTTCACGAAAAAATCAATTATGAAAATGAGCATAAATTTTCTATATCCCTAACTTATGCCTCGCAGTATATTACGTATGGGATGTCTACAAGTTTCTTTACGCAAACATTCCTAGTTTCAAATATTTTGCAAATATAACTTTTGCAAATATAACTACTATAGAGTCGTAAAAATTAATTAGTTCATATTATCAGCTCTATAGAGAAATGCTAGAGAAACGAAACTTATGGCATGCTTAATTATTATATTTTGCATAGACTTTACTCGATACATTTTTGGCTGAGCAGTGTACACCACCGTGAAAACAGGTGACTGAAAGGTAAAGACTGAAGTTGGAGGCTAGTAAGATAAAAAGTTGGAGCGTGAATGGTGCGGAACATCCAACTAGTGGTCCCACTAGAGGGACCACAAATCGGATCATGAATGGCCCCCTTAAGGGATAAAAACATTTGGTTTTCCTAGAAGCATACCAGCCCGCCTAAGGTCAAAACATAAACAGATGGTGTCACTGCGCTCGAAAACAAAATATCTACTGTATTCAAGAAATATATAAAGGGTGCCATACACGAGAATGTCTGAAACCGATACAAACAAAATACTAAAAGAATTAGATATTATCAAAAAAGAATTAAAAAGCACCATAGAAGAAAGTCAGAACAAAATCTTAGAAAGCCTAAACGATAAAATTAAACGGCTGGAGAATGAAAATTTATCTCTGCGAAAAGCTCTGGAAAGTGTGCAAATAACTTGCAAGAAAAATAATCTAGTAGTATTTGGATTAGAAAAATCTGCAATTTCGGAAATCCCAAAGCTCTGTAGTGATTTAAGCAACGCTCTAAAAGTAGACATTTCAGAGAAAGATATAAGTGACGTATACTGCATGGGTAGCACGGATAAATGCCCAATTAAAATTGAGTTAACTCGACATATAAAAAAAAACAGAAATTCTAAAAAATGGAAAAAATTTAAAGGGCACAGGTATATTTATATTACCTGATTTAACAAAAAGTCAGCAGGAAGATCTGAAGATCTTAAAAAAACACTTAAAAATTGTAAGAGAAGAAGAACCAGGAAAAAACAGCTATATACGGGGCAACAAACTGTTTGTAGACCATCAAAGCTATACGCCCAAAGAACTTGAAGAAAACCCAACTTTTCCGGAGGAAGAGGATGTATTTGTCGCCTCAACTGGACAGAAGACCGAAGAAAAGATAGAAAACAAGATAAACCGAAAAATACCCAAGGCTAATGAAAAAGAGCCAACGCCAAAAAAACATCCATCTGTGTCTGCTGTTACTGGAAAATCAACCAAGCCGCAAAAGCCATCCACTACATCAAATCCTTCGTTTGAAGAAAAGAAAAAAATGAAAACCAGGTCAAACGAACACCATTAAATGTGTGTACTATTACATCTACATATGTAATGTAAATTGTGTGGAAATAATTCGTGTGTGCTAGTTAAAAAAAATGGATAACTATGTAGACTACGAAGAAGAAAAAGTGGACACCAAATGTGTAAGTAGTGATAGTTTTAATAAGGATTACGCAGTGACTATAAAAAATGACTTAAAAATAATTCATTGTAATGTTAGCAGTATAAGTAAGAATTTTGATAATTTTTGTTTGTTTTTGTCAACTCTACATGTTAACTTTGATATATTAGTTCTTACGGAGACGTACATTCAAGATGATATTGATAAAACCCCATTTTTGTTAAAAAATTACGATTTATTATACAATTATGGTGATTTAAACAAAAATGATGGAGTTATTATTTACATTAAATCCTCTATAAAATATGAATATTCTGTTGTACCATTGGGGAACATCAAGTTACTTGAAGTCATTTTAAATTATAATAAAACAAAAATCTGTTTGAGCGCTCTCTATAAATCACCGACAGTAAACATTAATAGTTTTAATCAGGATTTGCATCAATACCTCATAAGCAAAAAACGAATGTGCTTTCATATATTAGTTGGTGATATTAATATTAATTTGTTTGAGGATCTAGATCACACTGAAGAATACCAAAATATTCTAGCTTCACAAAATTTCTTGTCTTATATAAATAAAACAACTAGACCTAGAAGTCAAACTTGTATAGACCATTTCTTTATAAAAAAGACCTGCTGATTACACTAACATAACTTCATTTGTATTTGAAAATAATACTACTTCAGATCATTATCCAATCGCAGTTTCCATCCCTAGTCTAACCAAAACCAAAGAAAACAAAATAATAATAAAGAAGTACATCAACTACAAAAATCTAAAAAACAATTTGAAGCAGGAAAGGTGGTTGGATATTTACAATAAAACAAATAAAAATCAAGCGGTTAAACTTTTCATCGACAAAATTTTAAATTCAATAAACAAAAATACAATTATTAAAAAAAAGTGATCTAAAAACCACTTTTAAAAAAGATTGGATGACAGAGGGACTTTTAAAGTCTGTACATGAAAAACATAGATTGTATGATCAGCTAATCCAAGATCCTCAGATAACTTAAAAAAAAACAAAAATATACAGACTATAAAAATAAATTAAGACTTTTAGTTAAAACTACAAAAAGAAATTATACAAAACAACGAATTGAAAAAAATAAGACCTCTTCTTCATCACTTTGGAATGTAATAAATTCATTGTGCGGAAAAATAAAAGGAAATACAAAAATTGAATCGGTTAAAATCAAAACAGGAGAAATAATAACAGACAGAAAAGAAATTGCAAATGAATTTAATACACATTACAGCACATTAGGACAAAAATATGCACAAAAAATACCCGTTTTTAATGACCAGACTGGATAGAACTAGATAGGATAGAAAGCAGCATGTACTTGTATCTCGTTGACCAAAAAGAAGTGGTAAATGCAATACAATCTTTAAAAAACAAAAAATCTCCTGGCTGGGATGAAAAATTAAAAAGAAATTATTACTCCTTTAACTTTTCTCATTAATGCATGTTTTCAGGATGGTTGCTTTCCAGAATGTCTGAAAATAGGCACAATCAAACCTCTGTTTAAAAAAGGAAATAAAGAAGACGTGATTAACTACAGACCAGTCTCTTTTGTTGTCTGTTTTTTTCCAAAATATTTGAAAAAATTTTAAAGAATAGATTAGTAAGTTTTTTTGATAGGTTTAGTATAATATCGGATTGCCAATACGGTTTTAGAGAAAGAAAATCGACACAAGATGCGATTTGTAAACTAACATCACAAATATCAGAAGCTTTTGAGTCTAATAAACGTAGTTTATGCATATTCGTCGATCTCTCTAAGGCGTTTGACACGATATCTCACGAGATCTTGTTTAAAAAACTTGAGAAGTATGGTCTGAGAGGAAGGGTTTTGACATTACTAAAAAGTTACTTAACTGACAGAAAACAATTTGTAGAAATTGATGGTGTCAAAAGTGATCCTGAAGTAATTGATTATGGCGTACCGCAAGGGACCGTTTTAGGCTCTCTACTTTTTACACTCTATGTTAATGACATGCTCAAACTAAAAACTGTTGGAAACATAATTAGTTTTGCTGATGACACTGCCATTTTTTATAAGGCAGATAATTGGGAAGATCTTAAAATTATAGCAGAACAAGACTTTAAAATTATAAAAACATGGTTGCAAATAAACAAACTCACATTAAACTATGAAAAAACTAAATATATACCTTTTGCAATATATAAAAATTCTCTGCCAACTTTTAATTCATTAAAAATAAATAAAAAACAACAAATATCTAAAGCAGAGTACATAAAATATTTAGGAGTTTTAATTGACAGGCACCTTAAATGGGACTTACAAATAAAAAATATTATAAGAAAAATACGAGGACTGCTACCAAAATTCCGCTATTTAAAAGAGTTTTTGGATGTTGGAACAGCTTAAAATGCTTTACCTCTCTCTAGTACAATCTCATCTTGTATATGGGATTTTAGGATGGGGTGGAGTAAACTATTAATTTGAATAAACGTATATTATTATACACAGATTATACAACATATGACAGAAGCTCGAAACAAATGACAATCGATGAAAAGCCCTATTGACAATTGTAAATTTTGTTTTGACAGTGTTTGATTTATTAGGTTAAGAATTTATTTATTAGCTAATAATAAACAATATATATCTTTTTAACCTCTTAATTGACATTTAGTTGTTTATAAAGTGCTAAACCCACGTCAACGGGGTAATATTAAATATTTTTAAGGGTTTTGTTTTCTTTACATGTTTGCTCCATGTTACTTATCTTCTATGAAAGAATCAGTGCGACTGTCTCTTTTGTTTCGTTCTATTTTATTCTTTTCATATCGCATTTTTTGTTACTACATACTAATTTTTTGTCACCTTCTTAAATTTAAACCTAAAACCAACAACAAGAACATGATCTGACGGATATATTTGCACCATATATTTGCTTATTTTCAATAAAAACACTTTCAATTTCTGATTACTACGGTTAAAATATTTATTTACTGTAGATGTTACCTGACACCCTATGTGCCAATAAATGACAAGTTACCTGACACCCTATGTGCCAATAAATGACAAAAGAGAAGTATAAAAACGTCCATTGTAATATTAGCCATTTTATAATTATTATAATGGCATGAGAGCAAAGTATGCTAAATGTGCAGTCACTCGAGGGCTTTGGGGACATATTGGGTTGTGAAGAGTAGGTCCTAAAACCAAAAAAGTTAAGTAAAGTTTTCCATTTTAGTGAGGATTTGTCCATTTTTAATTTAATTTTCCATTTCCAACAATCGTTTATTTAGATTATAGCGCCATCTATCCATAATTTGAAAAAATGTCTCGAATAAAAGTTACTTATTTTTACGCAAGGAATCCAAATCTGCAATAAAAAAGGGGGGCTCCCATTTAAGATTTTGAAGTAACCCCTCACCCCAGCTCCGTGGGGGTCGTGTTTGGTGCCATTCGATAGATTTTTCAAAAATATTAAATAAGTGTATTTTTCAGTTTTTCGATCTGATTCATTTCTGGTTCATCTGGTTCATTTCGCGAAATATCGCGGGATTCGTATTTAAAATATTAAATTTACCCCCCACCCCTCTGCGTGGGAAGTCGTGTTTGGTATCATTCGATAGATTTTTGAAAAATATTGAGTACTTGTTTTTTAATTTTTCGATCTGTCGTACATTTCGCGAAATATTCGCTTTTTTCTTGTGAAACTTTGGGACTTACCCATTTCCTTACGCCCCGCTCAAATCGTCAGATTTTTGAAATATACACTTGTTTTGCATGTACTTAACGTACCTTATCTTAATCTGACAATTTCGAGTTTTTTTAAGGACAGATTTTTTTTCGGGCCCCCCTTAACGAACTCCCCTGCATTAAAAGCCAATATATGGTAGAGGTACATTTTCAGGGTACAAGGTTTCTCCCCATGTAATAATCTGACGCGCTCGAGTAACTGCAAAAATCCCCGCTTGGGCTCCCCTACCATAACGGACGTACGTTAGGTTCACATATTATTCTGGTTTATTTCCTATAATACGAATGACAGCGATGTGCAAAGATAGAGTAGAACAAATATATTTATGAATTATTCAGTTTACTTCATATATCACGGTAATAAATACGGATTAATATCACTCAACAAATAATTAAAGGTCTAATAGAGACATTAAAGAAATTTTTTTAATAGAAGAATTTTTATAAAGAGAAATTCGAAAAGGCGTAGGACAATGAAATAATATAATGTGTAAGAGAAGAGAAAACTAACAATATTTATCAAGATGGAGAGCATAAGATATTAACACTCTCATTAGTGATTATATACCGTTATTTTTATATCCAATAAGTAAAATACATGTCTGTACAATTTTAAGTGTGGCAAATTATTTTCTTCCCTTAATTTTGGGAAACATTTTAGCGATGCACTTACAGGAACACGAATATTGCTTGTTTATTGATGTAAAAGTTAACAGCTAGTCGCAAAAGTGTGAATTGCAAAATGAAAATTATAAAATGATGAATAATAACACACAAACAGAGAAACAAATCAATATCTAACTAGATATTTAATTAATATTTAAACATAATATGTAATGTTTTGGTATCGCCCTAATCTATTCATCGTCAATTCACAACATGAATAAACTCCAAGTCAAAAATGGTCAACAATTTTGTAGTATACTACATTCGCTCTCGCGAGATTTTTTTTTGAGACATTCGGAATAGGAAACGTACAACACAAAAATTCCTACCTCACACTATTAACTGCTAAAATCAACTCAAATCAACCTAATCTTTCATTAAAAAAAGAAGAATTATTAGAAATAGTGGGAGTGTCTACTAATCTCATAAAATTTTGTGAAGTTTATTTCTACAAAATATTTTTATTTTGTACAATAAATAATTTTCTCATTTGCTATCAATACATTATAATGGTTTAAATAAATAAATATTGATTGGCGTAAGGTTTATGTTATTTTTATGTCTGTTTACTATTAATAATATTGGATATGAGCAGGTGCGTTGGTTTTGTAGTAATTTCCAGTCACTTCTGACAACTGAATTTTTCAAAAAAGAAATTACTAACGTCAGTGTCAAAAAAAATCTCGCGAGAGCGAATGTAGTATATTATATAAATTTTGAATATAATTTCTTTTATTAATTGAATAGGTAACTTGCATAAAATTTTAAATTAAAAAAAAATGCTATAAATCACAACAGAATAGTGATGTAACGAATATTCGTATTCGCATTCGCATTCTCGAATATTCGCATGCTTTTGCATATTCGGATTCGCATCCGCATTCGCGAAATTTGTGCGAATGTTTTGCGAATATGAAAACCAGAAAAAAAAATAATTTTAAGATAATATTAGGTTAATAAAATCAAAATCTATTCACTTCTCATCTTTTTTTATTAAGAAACGGTAACTTAACCTCAAACATGCAGCTACTCTCAAATGGAAATAGTATGAAGGACACAAGAGCACAAAGAGACGGAAGATGGAATGAAGCGATAACTCACTAAAGACCTTAGGACTACAAAAGAGGAAGGGGCAGACTACAGATGAGATGGTCGGATGACCTAAAAAGATAGGTACACGTAGGGACCAGATCGACATTATTAGCACTGAACCAAGAAGAGTGGAAAAATAAGGGGGGGCCTACGTTCAACTTTGGACAACTGAAGGGCAATAGATAGATAGAACTTAACCTTGTATAATCACATTATCATCCTTCACTTTTTTTATTATTTGGTATTATGTAATAAAGCTGAAAATGGACAAATAGAAAAAATGGAAGAAAATTTCAAAAACGACGAAATTAGAGGGGCTTACGAATACCTAAAAAAGATAAAAAGTGGGTATAAACCTCAAACAAGTCTATGTAAAGATGAAAGTGGGCAAATAATCAGTGACTAACAGAAAGTCACAGAATCCTGGAAGCATTATTTTCAGACATTACTTGGAACTCAAGTAGACATGGAAGATGAAATGGGTATGATCTACGTAGAAGAGAATGGAGTACAACCATAGAGGAAGTTTTCGAAGCCATTAAGGCCCAGAAAAACAATAAAGCTCCGGGAGTTGATGAAATACCAGCAGAACTATATAAGGTAGGTGGCGACCACCTAGCAAGTCACATCCACGCGCTCATCAAAGACGTATGGCAAGAAGAGAAAATACCCGACGACTGGAAAAAAGTATAGTATGCCCGATCTATAAAAAAGGAGACAAACTCCAGTGCAAAAACTACCGTGGAATCTCTCTACTATGTACAGCATATAAAGTCCTCACGTATATTATAAACCAGCTGCTCCAACCACTAACAGAAAATATTATTGGAGAGTATCAGACGGGCTTCCGACGGGGAAGATCGACACTGGATCAAATATTCACAGTGAAACAGATCTTGAGCAAAGCATGGGAACACGATGTTGATGTTCACAACGTGTTTGTAGACTTCAAACAGGCATACGACTCAGTCAAAAGGAACAAACTATACTATATATTGGCTGAATTGGCAATACCACACAAGTTAATAAGACTCATTAAAGCCACAATGGATGAAACTCAGGCATGTGTACGAATACAAAACCACCGGACAGACTTTTTTAACATTTCGCAGGGACTAAAACAGGGAGATGGGCTGGCCCCAATATTGTTTAACCTGGCACTGGAGTATGCGGTTAGGCAAATGCAAACTGGACAAGGAAATCTACTGACCAACCGAACGGTTTAACTGGCCGCTTATGCTGATGGTATTAATATTATGAGTAGAACATCAACAGGAGCACAGGAAACATATGCAGAGTTAAAAACACAAACAAAAATGCTAGGTCTGGAAATTAACACAGAAAAAACAAAAATAATGACTCAGACGAGAAGAAATATAGTCCCAGAAAACATACATGAAGATGAGATTGAAACGGTTGAAAAGTTTACATACCTGGGAGTAGAAATATATGCCGACGGATCAGAAGATGGAGAAATACGGAAGAGAATAACGCAGGCAAACAGAGCTTATTTTGCCCTCTCCCATATATTTCGGTCTAAAAGTGTCCACCGAAATACAAAGATGAGAATCTATAAAACCTTAATTCGACCAATAACATGCTATGGCAGTGAAGCCTGGGTGCTGAAAGAAACATCCAAAAACAAACTCGACACATTCGAAAGGAAAGTACTTAGGAGAATACTAGGACCTGTGAGGGAAAACGGAATCTTCAGAAGTCGATACAACAACGAGCTTTATCAATTTTATAAGGAAACGCCCCTGTCAAACTTCATGAGATTACAAAGATTGCACTGGGCCGGACATGTGATAAGAATGGGAGAGGATAGGCTACCAAAACGAGCACTGAATGCTAGAATGCAAGGAAAGAGACCGGTTGGGAAGCCACGAAAGCGCTGGGAAGACACAGTAAACAGCGACGCACAAGCTCTTTTAGGAGTCCGTGTTTGGAGAAGAGCAGCCACAGACAGGCAAGGGTGGAGGCAAAAAATAAAGGAGGCCAAGGTTCAATTTGGGCTGTAGTGCCGTAGAAGAAGAAGAATAAAGCTTAAGATTCAGATTGATTTACACAAAATATCAATTAACTTTTCATTACAAATTTAGGAAACATTACAAAAATAGAAACAAATTAAAAAAAACTGAATATTCGCATTCGCATCCGCATTCGCGAATGTCGGTAGCAGATATTCGCATTCGCATTCGTATTCGCGAATGTTCAAAAAATGACATTCGTTACATCACTACAATAGAATGTAATTTAAAATATATACCAAAGAAAAAAAGTAGTTTTTGTCTTTCGTTTGGCTCCTTAAAACGATTAAAATCGAGAGAAAATTAAAATTATAGCAGTCGGTCCAAAACGCGCTCTCATTGGTCGTGATATCATAAAGTTAAATATGTTCAAGATTCACGCGATTAATTCATTACGTTTGCTATTCGTTTACTTGCTGTAGTGATTTTATGGTTATCTCAGTTTTATAAATTTTTAGATAGTTGCTGTGAACTATATATTTCATAATATTTGAGTGTTTTTGTTAAGACACTTTATTTTTAAATGATCGGAGGGTTTTTATAAAGTTTGATAACGTACCCATTCATCATCATTCTCTTTGCCTTATCCCTATGCGGGGTCGGCTTCCCTAATTGCATTTCTCCACACAATTCTATCTTGTGTCATATCAATGTTCATCCCCTTTACCAACATGTCCTGCCTTATCGTCTCCCCCCAGGTCTTCTTTGGTCTTCCTCTCCTATTCCTTCCAAGGATCTGCACTTCAGCTATTCTTCGTATTGGGTGATTAACGTCTCGACGTTGTACATGACCAAACCATCTTAACCTATGCTCTCTAATTTTGGCATTAATTGGTGCCACACCTAGACTTCCCCTAATGTACTCATTTCTAATTTTATCCTTCTTTGTCACTCCACTCATCCATCTAAGCATTCTCATTTCCGCCACATGCATTCGTTGTTCCTCTTTCTTTTTCACTGCCCAACATTCAGTTCCGTACAACATAGCCGGTCTTATTTCTGTTTTATAGAATTTTCCCTTCAGCTTCATTGGAATTTTTCTGTCACACAACACACCACTCGCTTCTTTCCACTCCATCCAGCCTTAATTCTACTGCATGCATCTCCATCTATTTCTCCATTACTCTCAATACCGATCCTAGGTACTTAAAACTATTGCTTTTCACAATCATTTCACCATCCAAAGATACCATTTTATTTGTAGTAACTCCATCTTTAAATGAACATTCCAAATACTCTGTTTTTGTCCTACTAAGTTTTAAACCTTTTTCCTCCAGAGCTTGTCTCCACTGTTCCAGTTTTTGTTCTAAGTCCCTTCACTATTTCCTATTAACACTACATCATCAGCATACATTAGGCACCATGGAATGCTACGATGCTACCTTGTAGTTTCGCTGTTATCTGGTCCAAAACTAATGAGAATAAATAAGGACTAAGCACCGATCCTTGGTGCAGTCCTACTTTCACCTGAAATTTATCAGTCTCTCCCACACCTGTCCTAATACTAGTCGTTACTCCCTCATACATATCTCTCACAATCTTTACATATTCGCCAGGGACTCCTTTCTTATTGAGTGCCCACCACAGAATCTCTCGAGGAACTCTATTATATGCTTTCTCAAGATCAATGAATACCATATGAGCGTTGGTCTCTTTATTCCTGTATTTTTCCATCAGTTGCCTTACAATGAAAATTGCATCTGTTGTTAATCTGCCCTGCATAAAGCCAACTTGATTATCGGATATTTCTCGTTTCTTAACGTATCCGTCTATCAATTACTCTCTCCCATATTTTCATGGTGTGGCTAAGCAGTTTTATAGCCCTGTAGTTTGTACATTGTTGTATATCTCCCTTGTTTTTGTAGACAGGTACTAATATACTGCTTCTTTATTCGTCTGGCATTTGTACAACTTCCATAATTCTATTAAATAGACCTGCTAGCCAACTTATTCCTGTCTCTCCCAATGCTCTCCATACTTCCCCAGGAATATCATCTGGTCCTACTGCTTTTCCTTTCTTTATTTTTTGAAGCGCTTGAGCCACTTCCTCGTTTGTTATTCTGGTAAGCATTGCTGTTACTGTCTCCGTTAACTCCACAGGCTGATAACGTACCCATTATGAACATAAAACTATATTATTATGATTAGTTTATTTTAATTTTATAGTAAAAGCAGTTCCAGAAAAATATTGCATACGTAAAAATATTATTTAACCTGTAATGTACATTTACCAAAATATACCAAAAGTTTTATCTTCTATTTGTTCAAAATACACTTGATCTATTAAGCAATATTAAATACTTACATTAAAATTATCTTCACAAATGTCTTTAGTGTCCTCTCAACATTCATGTAACCACTTAATTAAACGTCGTTTCGTATCGACTGGTAATTTAATAAATATTTTATGGGGGGTTTTAATAGTTGTACTTTAACACAATGGTACTAAACAACACTTATAGTATTTACTTTTATTTTCCATAGTAAACACACACAATACTATCTCTTCAAAAACTGTATCAAACACCAATGTAAACAAAATGGTTCATACTTTTATACTAGACGGGAGAACTGCCATTACAGAATATAACTTAGTGACGTCACAAGTGTTCGCGCACTTTTTCGATCCATTGAAATATAAATGCACATATTTTAAATTTGTATTGCTATTATGAGTGTTTGAGGCGTGAATTTTTGGAAATCTTATTTTTAAACGAAACTGGACATTATTATTGTAAAAAAAAACAAAAATGTGCAAGTTCCCTATTATTTTTTTTGGGCATATACCAAAATTATCCGTGAGCTCCTTTAATAATTAACTTTTTTTATTTCTAGTGTGAACGCGAATTCAAAGATTATTTAAAAGACAAACTGATACTGGCAAAGGGACAGTTTAAGGAGCTACTTCACGAAACCAAACTAATCACACACAAATCTTTGCAAACACTGCGCGAAAACCAAGCGCACATGCAGGAAATCGAGGAAATTTTGAAGAACGATAAAAGGTATTTGGTTTTGGATCACATTCCGGAAGAGAGAACTCAGCTAATTTTGAACTATTTGGAGGAATTGGATAGAAGAGGACCTCCTCCTCCGCCTACTGCTAGCGAACCTAACCGTAGATCTATGAAATGAGTTCCATTGATTGATGCATGGTGTTTTAGTTAACAATTTTATTGTATGATTGTAGGTAAAATGTTAGTTTTTTTTAATTGCATTGTATGCAGGTGTATTCTTTTGTTATTGCTGTATTTTCATACCTAACTTCAATATCCTTTGTAAATACAAAATAAATGTGACGAACACGTTTTCATGACTTTTTTTTATATTGAAATCAAAATGAATCCTCTTCTTCTTCTTCTTCTAAGATAGGGCGAGACTCGTTAGTCTCTGGCACTTGGTCATAAGGCCTTTGTACCATACCCTGTTTTTCCTTAAACTGTAATGAGTTCTGTGGCCTCAAGGAAGGCCAACAGTTTTCTTATTGGTAGTTTTAGGATCTCTTTTGGTTCAAAGCTCAGTTGACCAGTGAATGTTCAAACCTGCCTTACATCACTTAGCACACTGCAATGACATATTATTGGCAGTCTTTTCTTCCATTTCGCACTTTCATTCACCTTAACTAGTTTGTATGGGTGGTTTCTTAAACGACAATATCCAGTCACCATTTCAGTGACCGTTTTGATCTCTCTTTTATTGAGGTTCAGTAAACTGTTCGAGAATTTTTTTATCAATATTTTTGATTATTTTTTAGCCTGGATTTGCCCTTGAGTGGCTCTCCATTTGTTTTGATGATTCCTTAACAGCTATTTCTGAATCTCGTGTTTCGTAGCATCTTTAATGATGCCACAGAAAGGTTCTGGGTCTTCAAAAGTTTGCGCGAGCCTTATTATGCCAAATGCCAACATATGTGTTCGTTCGTTCATATGCACCCCTTCATGACCCGGCACCCACATTAAAGACCCTTTATTGTCTTTTGCCAGGTTGTTGAGGAGATCTTTGTAGTTTCTCCCCAGTTTTGATTTTGCGAGTGGTTTCTTTACTGCCAGAATAGCCGCTTGGTTATCTGTGTAAATGTTGATTCTCTTAGCTTTAGGGCCTTCACCAATTATTTCACCAATGCAGGCCACCAAAGCAAAAGCCTCAGCCTGCAACACAGTTGTATATTGACCTAGGCTATAAGATTTATTATAGTTACATGTTTGCCCAAAGACAAGGATCAAGAGAACCAGTGTCATGGGCAGTGTTTTAGATCCATTATTAACTATTTAGATGGGAAATAAGCCACAATTAAATTGAAAAAAAATTTTATTAACGTTTCGACGCCCAAATGGGGTGTCGTCAAAATACAAAATACTACTAAATTAAACAAAGATGTTATTGCTTAGTAAAAAATTCTTCTAATAATTTATTTAATCTGACTCAATTATATCGGCAATTCAGACATATATTATACATTTTAAAGTAGAAGACTTTAAAATGATATTGCCAATATTTATGAGTTGCGTTCCTGGGACGACTTTACTGAAAGATAGTTCATTCGATTACATGAAGTCAACCCCAACTCAAGAATATCCGCCACAAAAAAAATATAGCATGTGATCTGTCTTTAAAAAGACAACCAAAAGCAACGGTGACAGTAAAATTCTCGCGTTAGAGATTTCATAGTAAAGCACGAGGGAAAACCAGGAAAAAACCTCGTGATACTATCCCGACATCGTAAGTATTTGGTCTTACATTTTATAAAATCAATGGGAAAACCCAATAGTTGGCTGTATACCATAGTTTAAAAAACTCATACAGAAGTAAAAACTTCAACTTGTATTTTGGTATAAAATCGTTTATTTAATAACTATCTAAAAAGTCATCCAAATGGATTGCAAAACGTTTTCGTTCTAATTCAGAACATCTTCAGTGCCTAGAATGAAGTATTTCCACGTTAGACTAAAGAAAAAGGTTAAAATTGTGACTGTTAGAATGAAAAAACTTGTGGGAATACTTACATTCTGCAGAGTAGTTTGAAACTAGCACACCATTCAAAGTGGAAACCCCATAATATATGGTTTAAATATGTTATTTTAACAAAACTGGTGACTACAAGTCGATGTTATTAGATATAATAGAACACATGCTCAAAGGGCAACATGGTTCCCTGCTCGAAAATGCTAGGTACTTGCCAGTACAATGGGCACAGACCAACTGAGAAATTAGGAAATGGACATTCATTACGACAAGAGTGACATGACATGACAAGATAAAGCCAATTTTTGTTTAAAGCTTACAAAGTGTAGTTTGGATTTGTAGTAAAATGTAAAAGTTGTTATTAAATATCTGAAAATGCGATTTAAATTATTTAAATATTATAATCTATTGTAAAGTCTCAATTAGCAACTCTCTATTCTAGAAAAACTTATGGATTTTATAGATTTAATGTGGGTATAATTTCATGTTTCAAAATGTGACGTCATCGAATGTGAAATGACAAGATGAAAGTTAAATTTAGTTAAATGAAATGAAATAGACTACAAACTAAACAATTAATGTACTGACGTGGAAGAATCATAGAGTTATATATTAGTATAGAGAGAGTGTCATTCAGAGCGAAGTGACGACACCATCTTTTTTATTTGGATTAGTGCTGTTTCACTTTTACGCATAGTAAAGCTGCGACAGTTGTCCTCCCCTTCCGTACCGTTCCGTACCTATACTCACACTTAATGTCATCTTAGTTTTTCGATACAGGAAAGAGATGCCGCAAACCAGTCCATGAGATCTTGTCGCCAGGAAACGCAGAAGGTAGGCTTACTCTATGTTAATATATACCTCTATGGGAAGAATAGGAAGTTAAATAAACCAAAAGTCGGAGTTTTAAGAGATTTTAATTAAAGTACTGTTGGTTGCCTAACAAGATGGTAGTGATTGGAGATAGCAGTAGGTATATGCATAAAACAACGATTTTAGATTTTAGTGTGTTAAATTTATTAGCATACTATTGTACTGATTAATTATGTCTGTTAAAAGTTGGAGAGGAATTGTGGAAAATTAAAGTAACTAAGAATACAGATAGTGAATGAAATGTTGGTGTCAAAGATATGATTTTAATAAAATGTAATGGAATAAACAAAAGTATGTAATAAATTTCATAAAGGAAAGGGGAAATAAACTATGTGACAGCAAAATCTAATTGACTATATGTTGTTTTGGATGAACTGAAGGAATTCGAGGAAATATACCTTGATAGGCTACCAGACGAAGTGATTAGTGAATGAACAATGGAATGAGAGCTACTAATATAGGTCAAATTGTGGGTTGATGTCAATATGGAAAGAAGAATCTAAATTGAATGAGTATCAGAAATAGAGAACTATGAGATTGATTTCTATAAGTGGTAGTGGAGTGCACAGATTGAACCAAATGAAATGTATATAGGTACAGAAGTTTGTGAAAGTATATGGTAAATGTGTCCAACTGAATTAATAAACAAATGTAAAAAGCAAGATACTAATGTGAAATTTAAATTAGGATAACTGGATAATGGTGGTTGCCTGATATGAATGGAAATAAAAGAAAGATAGGAAAGAGATGAGAAGGATGGTATATATGGATTAAACTGAATTATTATAATCTGAAAGAACTTAAAATGAATGTGTGATAATGGATTTTGGTGTGCAGTACCCTATTGTTAAGTAAAGTCTAAAGAAACTAAAAAAGAAGGTGACAAGAATGTTAAGGAGAAAGGAGAGTGGCAAAAGATATGTGGCAGAACAGAGTAAATAGCTGTGTGTTGTTTTTAAATGGAATGAATGGAGACGTAATTAACATAACAGGCAACAGGACAAAACACACTAATCATTTTGTCCTGTTGCCTGTTATGTTAATTACATATCTTCATTCATTCCATTTAAAAACAACACACAGCTATTTACTCTGTTCTGCCACATATCTCACTATATAGTGATATCTCACAAATAGTATGCTAATAAATTTAACACACTAAAATCTAAAATCGTTGTTTTATGCATATACCTACTGCTATAGTATTTTTACTACAAAAGCGATATTACGTAGGTCAAAATTTTTGACGCAAGAGAACTGTCAAAACATTAGATTGTGACTTTTCATTATTGCCATGTTTATAATAAACATGGCAATAATGAAAAGTCACAATCTAATGTTTTGACAGTTCTCTTGCGTCAAAAATTTTGACCTACGTAATATCGCTTTTGTAGTAAAAATACTATATCTTTAAATACTCCAATCACTACCATCTTGTTAGGCAACCAACAGTACTTTAATAGGGCTTTTCATCGATTGTCATTTGTTTCTAGCTTCTGTCATGTGTTACATAATATTAATATATCTACGTCATACGTCTTTAATTTGTATCATTGTTGAAGAACAATGATAGTCTTCAACAAGTCTTCAACTTGTATCAGAATACAAGTTCAAGTTTTTACTTCTGTATGAGTTTTCTTACATTTTAGTTTACTCTCAAAACTAATACCAAATTCTGACGTTAATATATAATATACAGTATATTGTCTAAATTATAAGTAATATTAATAATACATAGATGTATAAGTAACACTAAAATACAAACTATGTACTAACTCGATATGTTATTGACTTACTAATCGTGGTATTTTCTTTCTATTGACTTCCTCTTTCAGTATGGGTAACCACATCCTTTTGCATTCTACCGAGGAATTTGCGACACAATTGGTTTCATTCAGCATAATTAGAGTTGATTTTTCTCTTTTTGCTATCTGTTTCTTTCAGGACTATACTTGAATCTCTCCACTGAAGTCTATGTTCATTATCCCATGCGTGTTGACATATTTCAGATATATCAAATTCCCTATTTTTAATATAAGACTGATGTTCACTTAATCTAACGTTTAATGGTCTTTAATTTGGGCGTCGAAACGTTAATAAATTTTTTTTTTCAATTTAATTGTGGCTCATTTCTCATCTAAATAGTTAATTATAAAAATGCCACAAGGAAATAGCTTCAGAACAACATTTAGATCCATCAGTGAACTATATTAAGACCTTCATTCATATTTGGGACTTTTTGTTCTGTATGTTGTTCTGAAGCTATTTTCTTGTGGCATTTTTATAATAAATTACTTTTAATGGGAAATAAGCCACAATTTTACCAAAAAAATGATTTTATTAACGTTTCGGAGCCCAAATCGGATTTCGTTGTCAAAGTACAAAATACTACTAAAATAAACAAAAATGTTGTTGCAAAGTTAAAAAATTCTTCTAATAATTTATTTAATGTGACTCATTTATGTTGGCAATTCAGACGTATAATATACATTTTAACGTAGAAGACTTTAAAATGATATCGCCAATATTTATGAGTTTCGTTCCTGGGATGACTTTACAAAAAGATAGTTTTATTATGTTTTTTTACAAAAAGACAGATCACATGCTATGATTTTTTTTTGTGACTGATATTCTTGAGTTGGGATTGATTTCATGTAATCGAATGAACTATCTTTTTGTAAAGTCGTCCCAGAAACGCAACTCATAAATATTGGCGATCTCATTTTAAAGTCTACTTTAAAATGTATATTATACGTCTGAATTGCCAATATAAATGAGCCAGATTAAAAAAAATTATTAGAAGAATTTTTATACTTAGCAACATCATTTTTGTTTATTTTAGTAGTATTTTGTATTTTGACAACTAAATCCGATTTGGGCTTCGAAACGTTAATAAAATCATTTTTTTTTGGAAAATTGTGGCTTATTTCCCATTAAAAGTAATTTATTATTTTGTTCTGTAGATGGTATAATTGTGTTAATCTCAGTGAAGATTAGTTCTCATGTCATATCAGCGTTCATCATAAATATGGATTCCTCAAGTATAGTCCCAGTAGTGTGGGTGTGGTCACTCAATACATAATTCGGCGTCCACGTATTGTTTGCTTTTAGTCTCAGGATGGTCATAAATACTACCACCGAAATATATAATTCCAGCGGAGGGAGACGTGAGAGCCTCTAATGAAGCCGTTCCTGTACTATTCAAGGCTTCTGTTATATTTAGAAGCGTTTGTCTTTGTAGGGTGGTGAGAATGGCCACACAAGATTGCGAAACCGTCTTTCTCCCACCAAAGTACTGAGCCCTAAGTAACTGTCGGTCGTACCACTGATGTGTATAACCAACAGATTACCTTTGGTTTCAATCCTCAGATTTTACCTACAACTCATCTGCAGTTCCAGAAGTGTCGCTTAGCTCTATTGGTTATATTGTTAATATGAGTATTCCAATTGAAATTCGAATCCACGGTTACCCCTAGATACTTCACCTCATTGGTTCTTTCCAGTAACTTCTCCAAAAAATTCAGCTCTCAGTCAGTCCAGTAAGCTTCTTCTTATTTGTAAAGGTAACCAGTTTAGTTTTGGAAGGATTCACGGAGACGTTCTCTTTCAGACACCAGGTCTCTATGTAGTGAAGGGCATATCGCATCTAATCCGCAACAGTGCCGGACATTTTCCCCTAGTCTTTATTACAACATCGTCTGCGGAATCCTGGACTGGACCTAGATTTCTTGGACGCTTAGCCGATGAATCAGGTCATCGACAATTATGAAATATCAGAATAGTATTTTAGAAATATTAGAAAGTGACAACACACCCTCTTGATGACATCCCTTAGTTGCCATCAGATTTATGGCATCTTTATCGGTATCTGTGGCTATTATTCTGCTCTGCAGAATCCACTTGCACGTTGTTGTTATTAGTATTGTAAGGTATTATCAAATGCACCTTCTATATCCAAGAATGCAGCAAGGGCGACTTCTTTCTGTTGCAGACTCATTTCGAGTTCCGACACTAGATTGTGCAGGGCGGCTTCACCTTATTTTCGTGCTTGAATACGCCCATTGCCGTTGGTGCAGTGGATTTTCATTTAGATTGTTTTTTTATGTGTTCATTTAAGATTTCTTTCATGGTTTTCAACATTCCATGGTTTTTTTACTTCTAGTGTAAACGCGAATTCAAAGATTATTTAAAAGACAAACTGATACTGGCAAAGGGACAGTTTAAGGAGCTACTTCAAGAAAACAAAGACACAAATATTTGCAAACACTGCGCGAAAACCAAGCGCACATGCAGGAAATCGAGGAAATTTTGAAGAATGATAAAAGGTATTTGGTTTTGGATCACATTCCAGAAGAGAGAACTCAACTAGTTTTGAACTATTTGGAAGAATTGGATAGAAGAGGACTTCCTCCTCATACTGCTAGCGAACCTAACCGTAGATCTATGAAATGAGTTGATGAATTGATTGATGAATTGAGTTTTAGTTAACAATTTTATTGTATGATTGTAGGTAAAATGTTAGTTTTTTTATTAATTGCATATATGCAGGTGTATCCTTTTTGTTATTGCTGTATTTTCATACCTAACTTCAATATCCTTTGTAAATACAAAATAAATGTGAAGAATACGTTTTCATTACTTTTTTTTTAATTAAACGCTTTTATTTAGTTCAATAGTTTGCGTCAAATCTTTAGACGTTAATTTGACTGCCTTTTCTTCAATGCAAATGAATGAAAATTTCCAGACATATGCATTCGCGGGAACAATACACGAATAGCCAATAAAAATTTTTTCATGTTTATTAATTGTTTAAATGAAAAAACAAAACGATTTTAATGGAAAACGCTTAAATTCTCTTGTTTTTTACAATGCGAAAACTTGAAACTTTTACGGATGATATGAATGCTAATGACATGAACAATACATAATTTCACTTTTTACGTTAATTGTTTACTTTATGCTTCATTAATAAACAAAGTTTCAAATTTTTTTTCCGATTCCGACTACTTTTCATGTTAGTACATCATATGTTTTATACATATTTTAATAAACATGACGATATACTTTAATGTTTGAAAAGTGTAAAACTAAAAAGTAAAAAATAAAAAAATATGAAAAATAATTTTTAAGAAACGCTTTTCTTTAGTTACGAGTGACTGAAATTAAAAATATTATAAAAAAATCAACTAAAAAGCAAAAAATAAAAAAAAAAAAAAAAAATTGAAAAAATCTAACACATTCGTTAAAGAAAAGCGTGTTGAGAAAACCGTTTATTCAATGAACACGCGCCACGCTTTTCTTTGACGGATGTGTTAGATTTTTTCAATTTTTTTTATTTTTTGTTTTTTGGATGATTTTTTTATAATATTTTTAATTTTAGTCACTCGTAACTAAAGAAAAGCGTTTCTTAAACGCTTGATGAATAGAAGATTATGAATAACTTCTTACGTGCGTACAAAGTACACACACATTCTTTTTTTAATATTGAGTTGGTTTAGAATGGAAACGTTTGTCCTATGAGCTGTCCAAGGTATGCGCAGCATTCTTCTCCAGCACCACATCTCAAAGGCATCAATTTTTTGGATCTGTTTTTCCAAACTTTAGTTAGCAGGTGACTCATCGCATTTTTTGCCATACCAATACGTTTCCGAACTTCTGCTTCACAGTTACCATCGTTAGTTATACTAGACTCGAGATAGATAAAGGTGTTTACTATCTGGTATTCCTGTAACATATTAGTCAGTTGAATAGTGTCGAATCTGTCGACCACCATTATTTTTGGCTTAGCTTTATTGATTTTCAGACCAACTTTATTGCTTTCGTACTCAACTCTTCGCAGATGATCAAACGTTTCTTGCTCATTTGCTGCTATAAGTGTAGTGCCATCAGCAAATCTTAAATTGGAGATTTTCCTACCAGCTACTGTTACTCTACACTACATACTGTACTGTATGTAGTGATTTAATTGATGACGACAAAAAATTGTTCTTTGTGAATTTTTGTAAAGCTACTTCTTACCTAGGTGCTCTGGTGTAACTGCTAGTGAAATTAAGGCGGTGGTGATACACACAAGCTCGATCTTATACTATTGTGAATATCATATTTTTCTAAAATCTCTCTGCTTATCAAAAGGGTAGATACTCTAGGTAAATATACCCTTAACCAAAAGATTATTACGTTTCAGCACGAGTTTGAGTCATTTCTTCTTGTGGTGCTGTCTCCTTTAGTGGAGGTTAGTTACCACACTGGCAAATCTGTCTCTGTACAATGCGGCTCTAAACAAAGATGTTGAATTAAGGCCTGTCCAGTCTCGGATATTTCTAAGCCATGAAATCTGGCGCCTACCGGGACCCCGTTTTCCTTCAATCTTACACTGGATCATCAGTTGCGTGAGGTAGTACTTTTCGTTTCTCATTATGTGTCCCAGGTAGCTAACTTTTCTAACTTTGATGATCTTTAGCATCCCTTTAGATCCCTATCTGTATCTATTCTCCTCAGAAAAATTTCGTTGGTGGTGTGGATTGTCCAAGGTATTTTCAAAATTCTTCTATAAAGCCAGAAAGGGTTTATAGAAAATGTTCAAAGGCTTCTAACTTATTCATCAGCGTTATGTTAAGTGTCCAGGCGAGGTTCCATACAAAAGTATTGCCCATAGTTACATAACAATGCAGAAAATGACATCTAAGGCTGATATTAATGCTACTGTTACAAAATATGCTTTTTATTTTAATAAATCTTTGTCGGGCTACTTCTATTCTGGCTCTTACTTCTTATTTATAATCAAGTTGATTGTTCAACCAGCAGCCAAGATACTTGTATTGGTTTACGTATTCAAGCTGTTGGTGGTTCACATGATATTTGTCATAACTTTGGTTTTCGCAGTTTAATAAGGGCAATGGTTCTGTAATTGCTGCATACGGTTAGTGATTCTCTTTTAGGTAGGGATAAAGATTGATTCGCACTACTTATCAGTCCATTCACATGTCATCTACAGTGATGAGTGCGCTAATAACAGGCAAAATAACGCAAAAGATGGAAAACATATTAAGTTGTGAGATAATATGAGAAAAAGCTAATTCTTGCGTGGCTACGTGGCCGAAAAACATTATATTTTAATTTCCTATGTTAGAACAAATTATGATAAATTTAGGCAGATGTTAGTAAAAAGACATTAATTAGTAGCCATTTTAATTATAAATCAAACTAATTATAAAAATAACTTAACTAAAATATTTTACTAAACGTCATGTTAACGTCTCATAAATTATGGCTAAAGTCAACTAGCTCTTAAGCTAACGTCTAAAGGTGGGAAACTATCATGTAATGTAAATTTATAGGTTTCTAACCATAATTTCCCACCTCCACTAGTTTCATCTCTTTTTAATTCACAACGTATTGTTTTCCATAATTTGCGTTATTTTGCCGGTTTTTACCGGCGTTTATGGGCGTATATGATACCATGCATGTTGTACATATCCAGTATTACATCTACTTCAATCGGGCTCATTGCTTTTAGAGTCTCCCCTGGCATGCCATGGATCCCTGGGGCTTTTTGTTTCTTAGTTAGCTAAGAGCCTTCTCTGCTTCTACTTACCTTCTACTACTAATTATTGGTTCTGCCTCTCAGATGCATGTTTTTCGTATTCTGATACTCATCTATCTTTTGAAGTGTCTTTGTGTAATTTTGAACAGTAATTTTTCCAGGTACCTGCAATGCACTCTATGTCGGTTTTTACTTTTTCATTATGGTCTTGAGTGGCTTAAAGTTGTGGCTTGAACTCGGGGGCCAAATATTTAACTTTTTTTTAATAATTCGTGATTTTCATGGTGGTTTGCATGTTGCTCCAGTTCTTAACACACGGTATTTGTATTGTTGTAGTTATCGCTGATGCACACAATATTTTATTTTCCTGCTTAGCTCCGTTATTTATTAGATGTTGTTTCCTATTATTGTGGTATGTTGTAGTATAACTCTTTTTTTACACTAATTCTAAGGTTTCTACTGATATCAAATGATTATTCTTTTGGGTTCTATCCTCTCAGCTTTTTATTCCATTCTTTGTTTTATTGTGATGCAATTATAATTATACAACTAGTATTTCTTAGTTCCCATTTGTTAATTTTGTAAAGCATACAATAGAACTTTTACTTTTTCGAGTCTGGATCCGACTACAGTTTTTCTGCCCAGTATTGGGCTACGGCTATACCCTTTTTATTTAAGAGCCATAAATCATCGAGGGTGTACTGTGATGGGCAAAGTCTGCATACTCTCAGGTGCTCCACATTCTGTATTTCCCCACATTCACAAAGTGCGTAGTTATTTGTGTTTATACCCCATTTAACGAGGCTCTGTTTCACACGGGCAACGCCGGAGCAGGTGCGTATGCGGTTGAGTATCAGCTAGGTTCTCCAGTTCAGGTTAATTCCATTTGGTGGTTCTGGGTGTAGAGGGAACAGTTCGGGTGGTTCGACGCTGACGTTTCTCATAAACCTTTTCCTTGATTTAAGCCGGCTGGTTCTTGCTGGTTCGTCAAACCCGTATAATTGGTGGCTTTAATCGAAAGTTTGCCTGAACTTCTCCACATATTTTGAGGTGCATCTGCGATGTTCTGGTGATGCGAATCCAACTCCACGGTACAGTAGGGATAGAGGGGTAGATTTCATACAGCCGGTAGTTATTCTACATGTTTCATATAATGCCGTGGTGACTTGTTGGGCGTGCCTAGGTCTACCCCAGACGGGACAAGCATATTCCCCTGCCGAGAACATAAGAATCTCAGCTGTCGGATTTAAGACATGTGGGTTTGCACACCACTTGCTCCCTACAAGTTTCCGGAGAAGGTTGTTTCTCGTAGTAACCTTTTGTCTTGTACTCTGACAGTTTAATTTTTATGTTAGTGACCGGTCTAGTATGACTCCAAGATATTTGGGTCTATCAGTATGTTCCAAGTATTGTCCCTCCCAAGATACATTCAGTTTTACATAAGTCAATTGATTGTTGAGATGGAATGCGCATACTTGGGTTTTAGTAGGGTTTGGTTTTAATGAGTTTTGTCTGTAGTACGTTGACATCATGTTTAAAGCCTCTTCCATTGTCGATTTTACTTGTGTGAAGGTTTTCCCTTTTACGGCGATACCAAGGTCGTCAGCGTAAACAAAACTCTCAGTTTGGGGGTGAATTAGCTGATCGCTGGTGTAGATGTTACATAGGGACGGCACCAGAAAGCTTCCTTGAGGAAGGCCATTTTTGAGTTCTTTTCTTTCCATTTAGCACAACGTAGAGGTGTCTATTACACAACAGTGATCTTATGATCTTTACTAGGTCATAGTCAAGCACAATTGATCTTAGTTAGCAAGGTTCTGTGGTTTACTGTATCGTATGCCGCTGTGAGGTCTATCAAGGCTACTTCCACTATTTATTTCTGCTCAAATCCCTCCTCTATGTACTTTGTTAAGTTCAGTTCTTGGCCTGTGCACGATTTACCTGGCCTGAAGCCTGCTTGTTGTGGGATTAGTTTTGCATCTAATTTTTCCTGGATGTCGTTCAAAATGAGGCGGTCATACAATATATACAGGTGGCATAGCAGAGATATTAGACATAGCAGTTTTGGAATCTGGTAGGTAGACTTGCATATGTTAAGTAGATCGAGCACCCATTGTCTCGCTTTTGGCTCGAAGTGCTTTATCTGCTCTGTTACGATTTCATCCCCCACAGGTGATTTTCCATTTTTCATATGGTCCATTCCATTTTTGAACTCTTCGATGGTAAATGGGTTTAGCAAGAGGGTTGCTTCTTGTTCTTGAGTTCTTATAATCTTTGGTGTTTGCAACGATTGTTTATTTGCCATTCAGAAGCAGTTGGTGGCCAATCTGATTTGGCGTTATTACACATGTCTGTTTCATCTCTGTAGGATCACCTTTAAGTTTTTTAATCATATTCCAAGTTTGCTTACTGCTGTACGTCATATCCATTTTACTTAATGTCTGATTCCACCGATTTTGTCTTAAGGCACTCAATACATGCTGCAATCTCTCCCCTGTCTCTGACGTAATTTCGCCATACAATAGAAAGAAATAAACATTATAGGATATTAAATAAAACACCAGTTTTCTAATTTAAATTTATGTATATGTTAACAGCTTCAAAAGATTTTCCTATATTCTAAAGGATAATTATATATAATATGGAAAATGAGGATATTCTGGTAAGATATGGTGATATGAAAGGCTGCAGGAAAACTCGTCGAAATTCAATTCCTCCAAGATAGTTTACAGAAGAATAATTCATCGAAAAATAGTGCGCAGTAAAGAAATACATTTCGCAATAATCTACTAAAATGTTCTTATTTTAAATACAATGTGAGTGTTTGGAGTAAAAACTGGAATCTACAATTCTTTAATTTAGACCATAAATGCGAAGGTTTTAAATTTGGTTTCTTAGCTTTTCTATACTGTATTTATTTATATTTCTTACACCCTATTTTTATCATTTTCTGATATAAGTATAATGAGTTCCAAAAATAAGATAAAGCTGTCTAAAAAAGATGTTTGCAATTTAGTATGTATCAGTGGCGGCTCGTGGCCTTAGAGACAAGGTCGGCAAGGTCTTTTTGTCTCCTCATATAGGTATACCATCTAATTAAAAAGGCTTAAATCATCATAGGAGATTTTTTTGTTTGGTTTACTTGACATTCTCTCTTGTTTCATGGTGTTTTGACAATATGTTTTGATTCTTTTGAGACAAGAGAAATCCCGTTCATTTAAAGCAGAAGTTAGTGGTAATAAGAGAATTGATGATCAGTTTGTTGTAATGAATTGTAGTACTTACTATATAAAATTACACATATTTTGTAACTTATCCAAATTTCAAATAAGTAATTTGTAATAATAAATATCTTGAAAATTCTTTGGTGAAGGTAACTTTTAAATTTCGAATCGTCAAAGAGGTCAAAAATTTGCAAATCTTCAAAATTCGAAAAACGAGTATCTATTTGCATAATACATAGTAGGTATCCAAAATTTCAAAATATACTCGTTTGTCGAGATATGTATCATGCCTGTGTATTTTTTGGGGTGGTTCGGAAATATCAAGCGAACCCAAAACGTCACTGCGTATATATTGGAAACTACTATCATTACGAAAATCTTCGAGATTTTGCACCAGTTTTCTTATTCTATCTTTGGAATAAATAATGTCAGTTGACTGATTTTGAACAACAATGAATATCAAATCGGTTTGGGCAAACACTTTCTTAAAAATATTTAAAAGAATATTAAAAGAGTAATCATTTAATAAAGTTCTCAAACCGATTGCTTCACGGATCAAGATATCACATAACAACTTTCAAAATCGTCGCCTTCGATAATAAATTAAAAAAACTTCCAAAAGCTGATCACGAAAATCTGCTACAGTGGAAACTAACCGAGGTTTAAAATTTCATCGCGTCTGACAAACTGTTTGCATTTTTTTCGAAACAAATTGTTCTAAAACAGTAGTCCGTTTGGGCGAGATAAACTGGCAAGAAAAGACGATATTCTTTATTTTTTTTACACATATATCCTGCAAAACTAAATTAATTCTATTCCCATGACAGTGAGTAAATAAAGCTTGTGGTGCAATAGTTTTAGCTTTTGCCTAGAGACCGTTCAATTCACCAGACATCACGGCAGCGCCGTCATAAGTTTGCCCCAATTTGCCCTACCAATTTATTTTTGATATAGAAAAATTTTAATCTGTTCTTTAAAACAACAAAAACATATTCTGCCTTATTGCTTTTACTCAGGTCTGTAAAACCTAAAAACCTCTCATAAATATTACCACGTAACGCGTATCGGACAACAGTTGATAATTATTGTAAATGACATGATAATCAGAAGTTTCATCTACTTCTAGCGAAAAGCAAATGGTTTTCTGAATCTCAGATCCAATAACGTTATTCAAAATGTAACTAATTGATTATGTTAGTTCATTCTGTACTGTTTTAGACATGCCGCTAAATATCTTAGAATCAAAAAGTAAATTAGAAAATCCAAATCGTATTTCTTAAACAATTTTATTAGTTACTTATCTATAATTATAACGATTATACGATATTATATATCTATAAATAAATGATAATTCCTGACAACTTAAAAAATTATAATATCAATTAAACGACGTAAAACGGCATGATTATTTTTTACAATTTTTGCTGATGCTTCCAAATGAAACCGGCAGATTGAAACGTGCCGTACCTGCCGCTTAATGCCTACGGAGAAATGTATGTTTGGTCGCTCATCGACTTGTATTTTTCGTTGAGTTTTACGTGTAAATCGTCAAGCTACGGATGAGCTGGGGTCGGCTAGCCGAACAGTCAGATGGATGGCTCGGATCATTCATTTTTTGAAAGTCTCTTATGCGCAGGAATCACTTAACGCGCGGATTAGTCCAATCCTTTCAAAAACTATGAATAAAATTTAGTCTACATTATCTGACAGTTTTTTTATTCCATAGATACAAAAAATGACAAACTCATGATTAAATTGAATAATAAAAAAATCTATAATATTTATAAATGTGTGGGTCGGCACTGCCGACCCTGCCGACCCTGACCGGGCGCCACTGGTATGTATATTACAGGAAAAGTATAGAAAGTTTATGCTATAAATCTTAGATTCTATGCTATAGATCTAATAATTTAACAAAAATACATTGGCAATATTCAACATTCGCTAACTAATCGCCCAACGAATCATTATGAACAACGAACTAATCGAATCATTGATAACAGAATCACTAGTCCAATTTTATCAGATGGACATATTACTCTTGGGGTATTTCACAATATTAATAATAGAAATTTAAACATTCCATAAAAACTTTGTCGTATCACGACGAACTACGCCCATTATGACCATTAATTTAATGAAATATTGTCGAATTAATGGATTGGCAGAAGGCAATTTTTCTAATGACTACCTAGGTCAACATCCTTTTTAGGCTATTAGATTTCCTTTTGTCTGGTAATTCAATATAAAAAGTTCAGTTGTCGAGCGATTAGAACTTATACTCCAATTAATTGTTAAGAAAAGTAAACCACTTATGCTATTTGTAAAATTAATTCACTGTATCAGATTTAATAATTTAAATATATTTCCATTTTCAGCACTTCACGCATTTAAATTTGTTTTCACGCTTTTCCAAAAATTTGTTGTGAATTATAGACTTTTAAAACAATTTCTGTTTTCGATAACGCTTTGAGATTAACATTAGATGTAGATGAGTTATTTGTCTGTATTTTATTATTTAAAGTTGTTCGTTAAAGATAGGTTCCTATTAAAAAAATTGATTTTTACTGACTTTTGCAACTGTGAATGCAACAATTTCTATGTGGGAGAAACCACACGACCATCAACGGTAGGATAACGAGCATAAAACATGCCACAAGAAAACAGTTTCAGAATATTTTTTTATTCATTTTCACATTTTTAAATTAATTAGTATAAAACTATTTGGTATATAGGTACCACATTAATTAATATTAATGATAAATGCAGAACCAAATATAAGATTTAAGTTATTTCTGCGATTTTGTATCTTCCATATTTGATATGGATAATTTGAATTTTCCAACCCAAACACTCACAAAGTGTAATTATAATACTAGTAATATCTATTATGCTTATAAATATCATTATGTATAATATGCGTGGTAGGAAAATTGGTTCTATAATATTACTAGTACTACAAAGAGTAATCCCAAATGCTTCTTAGAATATGTGGTATCTACTTGAATAATTAATAAAATTTAATTTTAATTTTGATTCGAGGAATTGGGATTTTATTGGAATTAATGGCAATACTATATCATTAGATCAGTAAGGATCTGCGAAAAAACGTCTATTTTTGGATGTGAGAGGTGGATTCGGATTTTTGCAGATAAAGTTAGGTGACACCTTCAGTAATAATAATTGACTTATGCTCCTTCTCAAATATGCCCCGAACATTAATAAAAAAATTAAAATATATAAAAATTTCGAAAAACATCGATTTTTTTCTGCTTTCTTTGCTTATAACTTTAAAACGATTCGTTTTGGAACAAAGTCGTAGAGAAATAAAATAAAGATAATTGAATTTTGTATGATATATGACTGGTAAAAAATGTCTTAAGTTATTACCTTTTCTGCAATATAGCAATAAATACAAAATAAGTCTGTTATTATTCAATATTTTTTAACCACTTTGGTGGCACTTAGAACCTTAGTAATTCGCTTAGGAAATTCTTTGTAACATACTTAAATCGTGTACCAAATTTCATTAAAATCGACCTAATAAATTTTGCATAATAAATTTGCAATCTAAATGTTTTTAAAAAAGTTCAAATTTTTTAAAATCTTTCTGAACAAAAAGTAGACCATTTAGAAGTTGGCTAATTTTTTTACATATAAAGAGGTGCTCTACCTATCTAATAAACTTTACAGAATTAAAATCGGATTATTTAAGGGACCTCAGCAATGTTTTAAATTTATAAACAATTTTTTGGCTTATAAACAAATAGCTTTGTTTAATAATAAAAAAAAATAATAATTTTTAGCAATGCAAATAATTAAAACCGGTATAATTTGACTTAAACTTTCAAATGCTGTCAGCAGAATTGCTATTTTATTTTTTAATCAAACGTTATTCGCGTTCAAAAATTGCAATTTCTCGATATTTTGAAAGTTCCACCGCATTTATCTCAAAAACTATGCATCCTACGAAAAAACTTGTAAGAACATTTTTTGCTTAGAATTACCCAAGAAATACAAAAAAATGTCTAATTTTGCGAAAAATCGATGTTATGTAATTCCTCAAGTTCTTTGTTTATAACAATCTTATCGACATCCGGATCAACTGTTACCCAAAAAATTCGTGTTCTACGGGTCAAAATACATAAAAAACTTGGGTAAGTCCATTTAAATAAAGGAGCCCGTAGCACCCCCTCCTGGCCACAGCACTAATTTGTTTATAAGCCAAAAAATTGTTTATAAATTTAAAACATTGCTGAGGCTGCTTAAATAATCCGATTTCAATTCTGTAAAGTGTATTAGATAGGTGACGTACCTCTTTATATGTAAACAAATTGACAAATCTTTGTATGTTCTAGTTTTTGTTGGGCAAGATTTTAAAAAATTTTAACTTTTTAAAAAAGTTTAGATTGAAAAATTATTATGCAAAATCTAGTAACTCAATTTTAATAAAATTTGGTGTACGGTTTTAGCACATTACAAACATTTTCTAAGCGAATTAGGAAGGTTCCAAGTGTAACTCAAGTGATGAAAAATCATTGAATAAGGACAGGCTTGTTTTGCTCCCTAATTTTATATTTATTGCTATTTTGAAGCAAGGGTAATAAATTAAGACATTTTTAACTAATCGCGTCCAATAGAAAATTTAATTATCTTTGTTTTATTCCTACACGACTTGTTTTAAAATGAATAGTTTTTAAGTTATAAGCAAAAAAAGTAGAAACAAAACGAAATTTTTTGAAGTTTTTAAATATTTTATTTTTTTTATTAATGTTCCGGGCATATCTGAGAAGGAGCATAAATCAATTATTATTAACGAAGTTGTCACCTAACTTTATCCGCAAAAATCTGAATGCCACCTCTCACATCCATCTAAAAACAGATTCTTACTGGTCTACATTCGGAATATAAGTAATACCAAAATAAATGTAAACCTACCTACATATTTTAAAAGTATGTTTCATTGTGGTCTCATCTTTGGTGCTATTCTGCCTATTAAAACGCGGTATCTGCAAAAAAAATTGAAAATCGGGTTTTTGCTACATGTGGATTCCTTGTAACCTTATTTATGCTTCTGCAATGTCTGAAAGCCGTATCATTTTATTTAATACCAAAATAAACAAATTAAAATATGCCGTATGTGCTATATAGAGTTCTGAGAAAAAATTTTGAGAGCCGATTTCTCGGTTTTAGGTTAGCTGTACATACCGCATTTTATTTGAGGACGGCAGTATTATACGATTGTATCGTAATGATGTATTTATTTTCATATTTGGTTCAATAAGTTACTTTTGTATTTTTGGCTAATTTCTCTTATGCCGAATTCTATAACCATATTTTTAAGCTGAAAAAAAAATCAACACTTAAGATAAATATAATATATATTTATGAGCTCTGCACTTTGCTTTATAATAGACAATTCTCATTTATTGCCTGCCAAAGTCTCTTGAATAGAAAACTTTGTTAATCTCGCAAATGTTTGTTTGAGCTCGTTCATTAATTTCAACTTATTAGTGCAAGTTGTAGTTTTCCTACTTCGTCCCAAATACGTTATGTTGCATTAATCTTATTTATCTTAATTTAGTAGTTCTTTGGTGTTTGAATTATTTCTTCAAATTATTGTTAAATTTCAATATTTTGTTAAATAAATAGGTCACCATTATATGTAGGTATACATCGTCGAAAGGAGCTCATTCGAAACATATATCTTATTTTACCGGTAGACCGAGAACTGGTAAAAATGTTTGTGCAATCATGATAATTTGTACAAATAATCTTTAATGGGTAACTCGATAAGTACTTAGCCTCTCCGCCAGATGGCACCACTATCGTAAGAGAAATTTATTATTTTATAACATATTCTTGTAGACGGCCTATGTCAAAACCTCAGCAGAATCAGACTCGTAGTTTTGTTTTGACGAGCGTGTTTGGAAATTAAAAAAAAAATGAAAAATCGCAATATTGGCCGGTGATTAGACTCTTCTTTTTGGAATAAAATCGAGCAGCGAAATCAAAGAGCGCTTGAATGCTCTGTGTACGGTGACTCTTCTTCGATGGCGACCGATAAAAATTGGTTTATCGAGTTTCAACGTTTGTCGTATGCCGGTTTTTGATATCACGCCCAGGTGCCCCAAAAACGGCTACCACGGTGGATAACGTGAAAAAAATCCACGATCGCCTCTTGGCAGACCATTAACTGACAGTTTGCGAGATAGCTGAGACAGTAGGCATCTCAAAAGATCGCGTGGGTGAAATTCTGTATAAAATTTCGGGCATTAGAAAACTGTCGGCACGATGGGTGCCGCGTTTTCGCATTCAGTCTAATAAGTGCTACTTTGAGACAATTTCAGAGCAGTGTATGTGACTTTTTAAGCATCATCTGAAGGATTTTTCATGTTGCTTCATAACAGTCGACGAAACTTGGATCCACCGGTACTCACCAGAAACACAAGGAATAATCGATACAGTGGACGTCACAACGCGAACGTGCTCGGAAGAAGGCGAAGACTGTCATATCGACCAGAAACGTGACGACCACCGTTTTCTGGGATTCACAAAGTGAGATATCTATTAGCTTCCTGGAAAAAAGCAAACTGCCGTTCTTTGGGATTGTTAATTAAAATAAATGTAAGTAGGAAAGCTGACCCCGCATAGGGATAAAGAAAAAGAGAATGATGATGAAAAAAAAGAACAAAAATATCTCTGACCGTAACACCTCTGAATAATATGTAATATAAAATATAAATGTGTCATTTATTTTACACATTTGTCCAACCATTTACAAATACATATAAAATCCCATTTGAAATGCACTTGTAAATAATTTATATTACTTGAAAGTATTTGAATACACTACTTAGACTCTAACGAAAAGAAATAATTTATAAAATGTTCAGCTCAGGAACATTAGAGAAACATAGTATATTCTAATCTATGTGAGATATATCAGGTAAACGCGTAATTTAAAATTGTTTGCTCTACATTTGGAACAACTCTATTATATTTGGCGAAATATTTTTCGATGAACTTTCCTACACGCCATTTTAAACCTAAATACACTAATCTCGAACGAAAACGAATTCATTGTAGTGGTTCCAGCGATTTTCTTCTGCGTCGACTCCTGGCTTGAGGTCCTTCTCTCCAGTGCCTCCAGCGGTACCAGAGCCACAACTTCCTGACAGCTTGAATCCTTGTTCGAGAAGCATATCGAAAGCTTGCTCCAGGAAAAAATGTTTTAAGAAGAATCTGAAACAAAAAGGAAATTTTATTAATAGACTTATCTCATCAATTTTATTTACAATATTAAGAGGATCGGTACGTATTTTCGGCTGCAATCCTATTCAAATGGGGATTCATTTTTTTCGAATCCTCAGAAAACTAATAAGTATTTTTCAAAAATTTAAAAGCAGAATGAAAGACTACGTTATTAGCGAGGGCCTAAAGTCCCTGAGAACTTCTATAATGTTTATTTTAAAAAGTTACAGGGGTGAAAAACTAAGAGAAAATGTAGTGTGATTTTTAATTTCAAATATCTCATTCGAAAGAAACTTCTTATATATTCTAAGGGACTTTCGGCCCTCGATAATAATTTAGTCCTTCATTTTGTGTTTAAATTTTTTAAAAATATTTATTAGTTTTTTCAGGATTCGAAAAAAATGGACACCATGTCCGTGGAAATCGAACATTCGCTATCTTTGTCATACAACGCACTCATTCGAATATAATGTTATGACAAGACTCAAGACAGTGACAAGTAGAGATGTGTCCGACCCGCTATTTTGATATAGCAGTTCATTCTGCTACTGCTTTTTAACGCTTTTACGATGATAATAAAATCAATCAAAGAGTTGTTTATTAAATAGTATTGATAGTGTATTTGAAAAATAATAATTGATTTAAGGCGTACAATTAATAAAAAGTTATTTATTGTTTATATATTATTTATGGAAAATCCAAGTATTTCAAGTCATTAAAGTTCAAATAAAAGTAATATTTTATAAGAGTTTGTTCCGATAACCGTAAATAGGTATGAGTTTAGCTATAAAGTAAAGTGCCCATGGTGGCATAAAATGTAGTAAATGCTAATGCTTCAAGTACATATTACATTTTTGAAAATTTCACTACACTTAAAAAGCATTTGCTTTTCTCCGTAGTATTTGCTACTATTTACCAGCCTACATAGAAGAATGTACTACGCTTTTGAAGTATGTGCTTGTTTAGTAGTATTTTGCTTCAGTTTAAGTGAAGTTGGTGGGTGGACGTCTTCGGCGTAGGTATTGTTTTGTTACAATATGACAGCATTTATGAATGTATGTCATAGAAAAATTTACAAACTAAGAAGAAGATTCTTAATTTTTGGGTAATTCTTTTATCAAATAAAATTTAACAATTGTGAAGAAGATTAACAAATAACAATTGTTCATTTTTATCCTCGCGTAACTCTTTTGTCGCTTCGGATCTGAGTCACTCATTTTTACTCATGTACAATTCTAATAATTTGGTACGTAAAAATGTGAATTCACAAATCACAAGCACATGGAAAACTAATTCCATCACGATTGGTGTAATGCAGACACGGCTGGCGCTACGCTTTTTAGTAGATCCTTCTGGTCAGTAGTAGGTACTTCTGTTGTGTAGTAAGTTCTTCTCAACAAACGCATCTACTTTTATGTAAAAGAAAATGCTACAAAGTAGTGACTATTTGCTGAAGCAATAGCATCTACTACGTTTTATGCATTTCGCCCATTTTCTTGGGTGAATTATTAAATGTTGGCTTAATATTTTAATAAAGATGATTTTAAGATTTTATAATTAAAGGCTTCGCTTTTTACGGAGATTTTTAACACTTTTTTTTTCTCAAAGAAAAATAATAAAATGATATTTTCGGCTCCTTTTCCTAAGTGACTTCTCTATTGAGGTTGGCGGTCAATATGGCAAATTTCTCTCTATTCTGGGCTTGATGAATTAAGTCATTTCCTGTTGTGTGGGTCCAATCTCTGATGTTTCGGAGCCAAGATTTTTTCTTTCTTCTTTAACCCCTTTTACCTTCGATCTTGCCATTTAATATTACCTGGAGCTGCTCAAATTCCCTATGGCGCATTATGTGTCCTAGATATGACGTCTATCTAATTTTGATAGTATTGACCAGATGAGAACGTGTGTTTATTATTTTCAGTAATTTTTCATTCGTGGTTCTGCTGGCCCAGCTTATTCTTGACATTCGGCGGTTCATCCACATTTCGAATAAATTCAATTTGTTAACGTCATACTGTTTTAATGTTCAGGTCTCGCAACCATATAGTAATAGAGACCACACATTCACACATAACACTTTAGTGTTCTCAATCTTATTGTGACTGATAGCTTGGGGTTACAGAGCATTTTACGCATGTTCATGAAACCAGACCTTGCTATTTCAATGCGTCTTATGATTTCTTTTCATTGGCCTAGTTGAGTATTTAGCTCTCTGCCCAGGTATATGAAGCTTTGGGAACTCTGAAGAATGACTTTAACAGCCTATGACTTTCTGCTGATAATATGTTCATCCATATCTTAAGTTGGTCTTCTGTTTCCGCTAATAAACTTTTTTTCTTTTTCGACTATTTGTATAGTATGTAAATAATGGTAACCACTGAATACATAATTAGTGAAAAAATAATCCTATCATTTATACAAGTAAAAGTTATCCAAGAACATTCAAAAACTGAACGAAACCGAAATAGCCATCTCTAACTTTCTAATGACAATGTCACTGTCAACCTAATGTTTACATCTGCAGTTTCCATACCAGTGAGAATTTTACTACACGTAATTTGCCGTGTAAAGACAGAAAATTAAGGATAGCCGTAAAATATTTGTGAATTATGTACCCATAGCCTTAAACAATATTATATAGTTCTGACGGGATAGCCGTAAAATATTTGTGAATTATGTACCCATAGCTTTAAACAATATTATATAGTTCTGACGGGATCTCTCTTAAATTGGACAATTTTCATAGGGTCTAGTTTTTTGCTGGAATCACTTCAGGATGTACCTTGCATCAAAAATAATTTCAAAAATTTTGGCTTTTGCGCCCATATTTTCGCCTATAACTTTAGAAAAATTGCTTCTACAAAAAAAGTTATAGAAGGAAAAAGTTTCTTTGTTCAATTCTACATACAATTTAACTAGCTATAAATTGAAAATTTAATCAACAAGCCAAAGTTTTACTTTTAATAAAATTAAAATAATATTCGTGGTTTCTAAAATTTGCAAACCAACGAATACTGGAGCAAAGAAGGCCGAGGAAAATGTAAGAGTTGCATCTCACTTCTCACCTGCCCAGCAAGGTAAAATTCCAACGAAAAATGGTCCTGCATATTCAGTTAGCAGTAAAACTAATTTAAATAAGTAATAATTTTGTTCTAAAACGAAAAAAGAGCCGTCTTATATTTCAGTTCGTTAAGAAAGCGCCATAAGCACGCTAACTGGTTTCAAACCTTATTAGGTTATGATGAGAGAGTGCATGCATGATTATCTCTGAACAAACTAAAAATCGGGCTGCTAGTATTGATTCACAACGAAATAACGTGATGATACGGGTGTCGTGGCGACATCTGCTTAAAACAAGCGAACATTTTACTTTTAACAAAATTAAAATAATATTAAAAATAAAATTTTATTGGGACCAAGGTTTTTGTAAACACCTTCGTGGTTTCTAACATTTGCAAACAAACGAATACTAGAAGAAAGAAGGCTGAGGGAGATCTAAGAGCATCTCACTTCGCGCCTGTCTAGCGCGGTAAAATTCCAACGAAAAATTGTCATGCGTAAAATTCCAACGAAAAATTATCCCGCATACTTAGGAGTAAAACTAATTTAAATAAATAATCATTTCGTTGTAAATCGAAACAAGAGCTGCCTTATATTTTAGTTTGTTAAGAAAGCGCCATAAGCACCCTAACTGGTTTCAAACCTTATTAGGTTATATAAGACGGCTCTTGTTTCGTTTTACAACGAAATTATTATTTATTTATGAAAATTTAATATTTCTTGTATAAAAAATTCAATAAATTGGAAAAAGTGCAAGAAATGGAGTTTCTCCTTTAAATGTGTGCTAAATTTCATTAGGATATATGTTCAAAGTCTGTTCGCTAAACTCAGACACAACTGGCTAGTTATATTAGTAGGTAGGTATTTTTTTGTTTTTTGTCAATTTTGCCAAAATTGGCAAAATTACTGACTATTTAGTAATTATTTTTTTTGTCAATTTTACCAAATTGGCAAAATTACTGACTAAAATCACTAGCCAGTTTTGTATGAGTTTAGCGAACCGACTATAATAGTTTTTGCTTAATAATGCCTCCCTACATGTCATTCCTAATTGTCAGTACTATTACTTATTGTCTATATATTGTATAGATAGATTGTAATAAATGAGGCGATAATAAAAAAATATTTCAATCAAGGGTCTAAAAAATTTGAGAAATTATGCTGGGCCCAAAATCGTCAAAAAATTTTTTACATATAATTTTTTACATATAGAAAGTCTCAAGCTTTTAAACTAACTTGACTATGAAAAATTGAAGTCTGTCAACTACGAAAGCCTAGGAAATTTTTTAAAATTATGGTGGAGGCGCAAGCTTTTCGGCGCGCCCAGCAAAAATTGAATCGGCAAGTTCAAAATAACAACTCGCTAAAAAATTAAGTTTTCTCGGCCTACTGTAATCCGATTTTGATCTTTTTGTAAGTGATGTCTCCGGAAACATGGATTTCAAATATGATATGATATAACATTTTGGTTTTTTGAAAACAATTCTAAATTTTGATTTTTTGAAAAAAATTCTAAATTTTTAAAATAAATTACAGATTAAAATTCATTTATTTCAGCAGTTTGATGATATTTCTTAATGTATTAAATCTGAAAATATATGCCAAAATGGCCATTAACCTGTTAAAAAGAGTAGGATTTACCACCAGGCTCGTTATTAGAAAATATTAGTTATTAGCAAAAGTTAAAAAAAAAAGATTACACGAAAACCTGCAGTTGCAACAGTCAGACATGTAAAAATATTGAGAAATAAATAAACAAATAGAAGGTCTTCAACAAGATCTGCGAAATCTCCAGGAATTTTAGATGAAGCTTCAGAAGAAGAAAGAAAAAGAGAAAACCATAAATATCCAAATCGACTATGAAGATATTGAGATATAAAAGGAAGCTTTTGAGGAAAAAAATAACTAAGACAATATTTTAGAAGCTTTTTGTACTGCTAAAAAAGCGAGTTTAAAATATTATTAGTTGATTAAGCCAGAATAATATACAGTGCACAGATTTTAAAGGTGCCGATAGGGGATGGCGTCTATGCGTAGTATTATAGTCGATGTATGAGAGAGAAAGAATTCGAAATAATGAAATAACAAATTTTATATTCTTTGTTATTTCATTATTTCGAATGCTTTCTCTCTCATACATCCACTATAATATTGTGCATAGATGCCATCCCTCACGGGTACCTTTAGAATCTCTGCACTGTACTTATGTAGTATACGTAATTTTTAAATAAAAATACAATTTAAAATCTTTTTTTTTCTCTGATTCTGGCCTTGGTTTAGAATTAGAACTTTTAGCCACGTAATTGTATAACTTATCACTAACTCAGGTGTAATGTGTAGTGTGTGTGTTGAGTAAGTGTCTTGTTACTTTGCAAAGTCGATGTCATTGTCTTTGCAAAGAGACGCTAATTGTATCCGAACGTCGGATCTAATGAATTAATAATTATTACAAAACTGCTGAAATAAATATATTTTAATCTGAAGATTATTTTAAAAAGTTGGATTTTTTTTTTTAAAATCAAATAGAAAAAATTACTTCATCATGCAATTTGCAAGTTTAGAAACAAACATTATACAGAAAAAGGCGATCGTTAAAAATTTCCAATTTTGCAATTAAAATAGATATTTTAGTACATTATTTGACGGTTTTTGTTGTAAATTTTAAAGAACCGTTTGGATTGACATGAAATTTGGCATACGCAAAGCTAACATGTCAAAGAAAAAAAGTGATATTGTGCTAATGTGTATTTTTGCCCTGGTGGTAAATTTCATCCCATCTCGGGGGTGAAAAACATACGTTCAAAATAAGTCCGGAATTCAATAAACTGACTAATTCTAAGTAACTTTTATTCTATACAGTTTTTTCATGAAGTCAATACTTTTCGAGTTATTTGTGAGTGAACATATTCATTTTTCAACAAAATAAACACGTTTTTAGAGAATTTTTCATCAAAAAACATTTTCATCAAAATATAGCCTGTAAAAATGTGAAAAAAATGGTGTACGCATAAAGTCTCTAGACCTAGTAGAAGCAAAGTTATATATTAAAGATTAGGTTCATATAGGCCAAATCCCAAATAGAATATTTCAACGTGTAATAACCAAAAAATTAAGTACTTTTTTGTAGAAAACTCATTACAGATTGTTTAAAGAGTTTAAAAAGCATTATTTTTGTTTTTATAAAAAAGATTCTAGCAGCAAATGTAAGCGAGCTACGCTCAAAATAGAGTTGGTACCTTTTGGTTTAGAAAACAAAAAAAGGGAAAATCACCCCCTAATTAGCAACTTAAACGAAATTAATCGACCGCTTCACAAGTTGCTTTATTTATGTTGTGTTTTTATGATCTGTAAGTTTCATCGATTCAACGTGCGTATTTTTTAAAAAAATTGGTCTTAAAGTAAAATTTTTAAAATTTTTAATAAAAAAAAATACCTTTTTTCGTAATATCTTACAAATTATTAGAGGTACCAAAAATCCCAAACAATAAAAAAAGTCGGCTTTACTTTTCTTAATATTTTGAATTCTTTTGTTTCTCTGTAAGACAAAGATTGATTAAGATTTCGTGTTTCTAAATTTGCATACACTCTTGATTAGTGACTCGTTCAAGCCCTTTCAACTACAGCTCTTTCAAAAATAAGAACTTTAAACCGATGAAACTTACAGATCGTACAAAGTTCATTTGAGATGTTAATTAGGGGGCAATTTTCCCGATTTTTTACAAAAAAAAAGAAACCAAGTTTATTTAGAGCGTAACTTGTTTATTTTTGATGCAATAATTTTTTTATAACACAATAAAAAAGTTGTTATGAGTTTTCCCCAAAAAGTGCTTCATTTTTTGGTTATTTCACGTTAAAATATTCGATTTGGAATTTGACGAATATGAACCTATTTTTCATTAGCTATAACTCTGCTTCTCTAGGTCTAAATATCTAATACATAGACCATTTTTTCACTTTTTTATACGCTATATTTTTGCTAAGAATATTTTTTTCGACAAGTTTTGACAGTATTGTGGTTTGAAAGAAGTTAGACTTTTTAAATGTCAAAATTCTAAAAATTGTAGAATAGAAATAAATTCCAGTGACGAAGAGTTACAGTTTTTTTATTTGTTCATCATAGATAAAATATTGTATGAAACTGTGCGTGAAGTATTTTTTGCGAACTTACGCGATGTATAGAATTCGCTCCGTTGTCACTCGTGCTCTAAACATCGGGTGCGTTCGCAAAAAGCATACTTCACGAACTGTTTCATAAATAACTATTATCTACTCTATGTCATATTATCTATAAGTTTTTAGTTTGTGAAAACTGTCATTATAGATAGCAGTGCGTAAAGTGTTTAAAGTGTGCGTGAAGTAACAATGTATTTTAAATGGGACTTACTTTTTCGCACTGTTTTTGACACACTTTCATATAATCAAATATCCTTAACTTTCGCTTTGTCATGGTGATGACATCATGAGCAATAAATTACGACAAAAGTTTTGATAGTTTTGTGGTTTGAAAGAAGTTAGAATTTTTAAATGCCAAAGATCTAAAAATTGTAGAATAGAAATAAATTCCAGTCATGAAGAGTTTTTTTATTTGTTCATCATAGATAAAATATTGTATGAAATTGTGCGTGAAGTACTTTTTGCGAACTTACGCGATGTATAGCACTCACTCCGTTGTCGCTCGTGCTCTAAACATCGCGTGCGTTTGCAAAAAGCATACTTCACAATGCTATACAATGTGCAACTTTTCTTACTACTTACATACATTCAAAACGAACAATTTCTCATGCAGTGAGAAAAGTCGGCCATTGCAGCGAAAAATATTTTTTCTCACGAGTTCTCCTACGGTTTTCCATATACGATCGCCGTTTCCATTGTAACATGCACAATACAAACACAATTAGTGTTGTCAAATAAAAATGTGTTGAAGCAAAACTTACCAGGAATTACCTTTCAAAATTGTTCGAAAATAACTGTTAATTAGAATTTTAAATAAATAACGTAAGTACATAAATTTTAAGAATATTAACCCCCTACATGTATATACAGGGTGAGTTTTTAGTGCGGGATCGGTCGATAACTCCATTACGGTATAAAATATCGAGAAAAGTTGTTTAAAAAAATGTAGGCAATGACATTCTACACGCTTGGAAAATATGTCCATTTCTACAGGGTGATCAGTAACTGCGTGGTATATCAAACATATAATTTTTTAAATGGGACACCCTATATATTTTTTCATATTTATATTCCCCTTATAATTCTTGTTCATATAATATATGGTTTTGTATTACTATACAGAGTATTTAACAAGTTATGACCATTTTTATTTCGAAATCACTATGAGATTAACATCCTGTATATAAAGAAGTAATTCGTAGACAATAATTTGTTTTATGTAATAAGATAAACAATATACTGTAGTTTTTAAATTAAGTCCAATTCACATCTTTGACGAATATTTGTATACAGGGTGAACTACAAAACCCAATTACGATTTTCTCTATTTTTTTAAATGGATCACCCTATATTTTATTTTTCAACATTATTGTATTTAATATACTCTTTCATTTTTGTATAGCATTCCCTATATCTAAACTGATTACTTTCCGAGATATTTTTAGTTTTCTGCAAATTTCGGGAATACGTTCAATTTTTCTAGTAGAAATAAGTTAGTATTGAGTGATAATTAAACAAAATTATTTTTATTAGATAAATAGCTAACACAAAATATAAACCATAGCAATATGCAGTGAATATACCAATAAATGTGATATTAAGAAATTATCATATTTCCCTAATATACAAGAATCGTAAAATTCCTACAAAAAAAACTTTGTATTGTATATCATAATATAACAAGATTATTTTTATTTAATAAATAAATTACATGAAACATAAATCAAAACAATATACAACTGATGTAACAGTTTTTAAGCACTTTTAAACTACAAAACAAAATTACGATTTTCTCAATTTTTTTTAATAGATCACCCTATATTTTATTTTTTTATTGAAATATTGTATTTATGATACTCTTTCATTTTTATATAGCTTTCCTATACCTAAACTTATTAGTTTCTGAGATATTTTTAGTTTTCTTCATTTGCCGGGAATACATTCAATTCTTATAAATATAAATAACTTAACAAATAAGTATTATGTAATAATATAACAAATATTTTCATTCAATAAATAACTAACAAAAAAATAATAAACCATAACAAAATTTATTGAATGTACCAATTAATGTGATATTAAGGATATAAATCTAAAGTAAATGTTGAATATGACCACTTTAAACGTCTATGCAATTTTGTAACCGATATGCAAATGACCGAGCCACATTTCTAACATTTTTGTAAGTCAATATTATTAAAAGCTTCTTTTATTCTATTGTTCATATCATCAAGCGTTGTTGGATGCTTCTGGTATACAAGGATTTTTATATAGTCCCACTTAAAAAAATCAATTTTGGAAGAAATGGAGCACCGTCGTATAAAAACCTCAACCGTCAAAAAATGTGGACCAATCACATAATCTCTAACAATATCACCTTAAACATTTATAGATCACCTAGTTTGAGTGTTAACAAAGTAGGGATTTCTTGATGCATATTAATGATATTTAATATGAAAATTATATTATTAATAACTGCGGGTCACAATCTGCAATTAGGAATGTGTTACTACAAACTTCTTGGCTTAGAATGCTGTTGATATAATAATCTAAAAACTATTAAACTAGTTGTATATTGTTTGATTTATGTTTTGTGTGAGTTGTTTATTAAATAAAATAATCTTGTAATTTTTTTATACACAAGATACCTATATTTTTTTGTAGGAATTGTATGATTCTTGTATATTAGGGAAATATGATAATTCCTTAATATCACATCTATTGATACATTCATTGCATATTGCTATGGTTTATATTTTGGTTGACTTATTTATTGAATAAAAATAATTTTGTTTAATTATCATTCAATACCAACTTATTTCTACTAGAAAAATTGAATGTATTCCCGAAAGTTGAAGAAAACTAAAAATATCTCCGAACGTAATAAGTTTAGATATAGGGAATGCTATATAAAAATGAAAGAGTATAACAAATACAATATTCTTGAAAAATAAAATATAGGGTGATCCATTTAAAAAAATAGAGAAAATCGTAATTTGGTTTTGTAGTTCACCCTGTATACAAACATTCGTCAATGATTTCAATTGGACTTAATTTAAAAACTACAGTATATTGTTTATCTTACTACATAAAACAAATTATTGTCTATTAATTACTTCTTTAAATACAGGGTGTTAATCTCATAGGGATTTCGAAATAAAAATGGTCATAACTTGTTAAATACTCTGTATAGTAATGCAAAACCCTATATTATATGAACAAGAATTATGAGGGGAATATAAATATGAAAAAATATATAGGGTGTCCCATTTAAAAAATTATATGTTTGATATACCACGCAGTTACTGATCACCCTGTAGAAATGGACATATTTTCCAAGCGTGGAGAATATCATTGCCTACATTTTTTCTAAATAACTTTTTTTGATATTCTATACCGTAATGGAATTATCGACTGATCCCGCACTAAAAACTCACCCTGTATATACAGGGTGTAACAAAAATACAGGTCATAAATTGAATCACATATTCTGGGACCAAAAATAGTTCGAATGAACCTAACTTACTTTAATACAAATATGCACACAAAAAAAGTTATAGCCCTTTGAAGTTACAAAATGAAAATCGATTTTTTCGAATATATCAAAAACTATTAGAGATTTTTTATTGAAAATGGATATGTGGCATTCTTATGGTAAAAGCATCTTAAAGAAAAATTATAGTGAAATTTGTGCTCCCCATAAAAATTTTATGGGGGTTTTGTTCCCTTAAACCCCCCCAAACTTTTCTGTACGTTCCAATTAAATTATTATTATGGTACCATTAGTTAAATGCAATATTTTTAAAACTTTTTTGGCTCTTAGTATTTTTTCGATAAAGCAGTTTTTATCGAGTTGCGGCTTCTTTTTTAATATGTTTACATAAAAATTTTATGGGGGTTTTGATCCTTTAAATCCCCCAAATGTTTGTGTACGCTCCAATTAAACTATTACTGCGATACCATTAGTTAGACAAAATGTTTTTAAAACTTTTTTGCCTCTTTGTATTTTTTCGAGTAGGCAACTTTTATCGAGATATGACTTCTTTTTTAATACGGTTCAAAATATACCTAAAAATGTAAATCATACATAAATTTTTATATTATTACCAAGTCTCCATAATCGTACTTAAACATATACAAATATGTGGTGGATTTGACAAATATTCAAAATATCTCGATAAAAACTGACTTTTCGAAAAAGTACTAAGAGCCAAAAAAGTTTTAAAAATATTTTGTTTAAGTAATGGTACTACAATAATAATTTAATTGGAACGTACACAAAAGTTTGGGGGGGCTTAAAGGAACTAAACCCTCATAAAATTTTTATAGGGTGTCCAAATTTCACTATAATTTTTTCTTAAGATGCTACTGTCATAAGAATGCCATATGTCCATTTTCAATAAAAAATCTTTAATAGTTTTTGATATATTGGAAAAAATCGATTTTCATTTTGTAACTTCAAAGGGTTGTAACTTTTTTTATATACACATTTGTACTAAGGTTAGTTAGGTTCAATCAAACTATTTTTGGTCCCAGAATATGTGATTAAATTTATTACCTGTATTTTCGTTACACCCTGTATATATATATTTTTTATTTCAATTTATGCATAGAATATACCTAAAAGCACCTAAATTATTTAATTTTGAAGCTTGAACTCTTGACAAAACCGCATCCATCGAAAAAGTACAGTGTACAATACATGAGAAAATGACATATTTCTCCATCTCTTGATTTGCGTAAATTTAAATTTAAATTTAAATTTAAATCATTCTCAACAAACTTCTGCGATCGTGAGAAATATGTCTTTTTTCTCACTTGTTGTAGAATATACTATTAAATCCTTGTTGCCGGAGACACCGATTAAACAAAATGATTAAAATCGGAAAGTCGAGAAAATGCAATTTTTGGAGTGCGTTGTGATTTTGATCTCGTGGATTCCCTTTTTGCTCGGCGTGTAGACTGGCTACCCCAAACACCATAACTTTAAAGAATTCTCTAAATTCACCGATTTCAATTTGTCAAAGTGATTTTGAAAGTTTGAGCCTTGCTTTATATGTACAAAATTTTAGACTATTTATTTAAAGTGATCATTTTCGGCCCAGAAGGATTTCAAAATTATTACACAAAAACTGTTAAACCGACTACTAAAGCTAATAACTATAATTTAGTAAGTATACATTTTCATCGTATTTTTGATATTTTATAAACAATAAACATTAAATTTTTAATTTGTTATATATTACATTATAAGCGAAATTGTTATATTATAGGTGAAAATATCAACTCAAAAAGCAAAAATTTACGTTTTTTTTCAGATTTTTTGAAGACATTCTTCTTTAGCGGCGAATCGATTGAGGGTAAAATTTGATTGATCCTCGCGCATGCGCACACCGACAGTATGGTATTAGTTGTTATACGGGCTCTGATTGGGTGTTGAAATTTTGAAATGATCTGTCAATAATAATTATTGTTCAATATGGAGGTTATCGGTAAACAAAAATATTGTATAATATTAGTTTTTATTGATGTGTGGACAGAAATAAAATCAAATTTATAATTATAGTGACTTTTTAAATAGTTTTGAAAAGCCGCAGGTACGTAATTCTAAATGTTTCAGTTGGAAATACCTAATAGTTTCAATACCTATCTATTTGGAAAATGTAAACAAAATAATGTAGTTACCTATTAGTAGGCAATGCTTTAATTTATATAATCTGAATACGAACAAACTTTCTACAAATCTTCATCTCATATATCGTTTTCTTACTCTACATATTGTTGAATTTTATTTCGACAAAAATCAAACTAATAATTTTATTAAATTCATATAAATTTATGGTGTAAACGTTTAGTTTGTGTATATTCCCACATGACGTATACGAGAGTTTGGTGCAGTTTGAAATGGCGTCAACTTTCGTACGGCGCGGTAGACGTGAAATGGGTTCAAGCCCCAAGCAAGTTATTATTTTTTTATTTTTTTATAGATTTTATGATTGTAAGTATATTATTATATAATTTTTGAAGATATTCTTCTTTTTTGAAAGTGGTAGATAAGAAAGTTAGTTTGATTTTTAAATAAAATAAGTACAAATAACCTTTTAAGTATATTTACTTCGTTTAAATTACCTATTATATAATAGAAGAATATCTTCTTACGTGCGTACAAAGTACACACACATTCTTTTTTTAAATAAAAAATTACGCACAAGTTTTGTGACTGGTGTACATATCTTGCGATTATTGATACAAGGTACATCCTGAAGTGATCTCAGCAAAAAAGTAGACTCCTAGAAAATGTCCATTATGGCCTGCTTTTCGACAGATTCCACCTCGACTATATATTATGAGATTATTTAATTACAAATTATCTTTATCCTTTAACAAAATATTCCATATTATAGAGTCTTGTAGGTACGTAACAAATAAAAATAAATATCTATATATTTTTAGAGAAATCTGCCAAGCAAATAAATTAAAATATTTTAATAGACTTTTATTTCAGTAAAACATATGTTTAACAATAACCTCTTTTAGTGTTATTTGTAAGAATCATGTAATTAATATTTTTAGTTCTAAGATTACGATTATATCCGGGTTATTCATAAAGAGGATACCGATTCTTCTTTAGATTTCTTCAAAAAAGTATTTTAGAATTCTGTTGAACACTGTATTATTTTCGATTCTAAATCAATGAAAAAGCTTTAATGGTAGGGGAGCCCAAGCGGGGATTTTTGCAGTTACTGGAGCGCGTCAGATTATCATATGGGGAGAAACCTGGTACCCTGCAGATGTACCTCTACCATATATTGGCTCTTAACACAGGGAAGTTCGTTAAGGAGGACCCGAAAAAAAAATCTATCCTTAAAAATATTCGAAATTGTCAGATTAAGATAAGGTAAGTTAAGAAAGTGCAATAGAGCGTATATTTAAAAAATCTGACGATTTGAGCGGGGCGTAAGGAAATGGGTGAGTCAAAAAGTTTCACAAAAGAGAGCGAATATTTCGCGAAATGAACGTCAGATCGAAAAAAACTAAAAAATACGCCTTCAATATTTTCAAAAATCTATCGAATGGTACTAAACATGACCCCCACGGAGAGGGGTCGGGGGTTACTTTAAAATCTTAAATGGGCCCCCAAATTTTTATTGCAGATTTTGATTCTTTACGTAAAAATAAGCAACTTTTATTCGAGACATTTTTCGAATTATGGATAGATGGCGCTATAATCGGAAAAACGATTGTTGGAAATGAAAAATTTAATTAAAAAGTGGAAAGTCCCCACTAAAATGGAACATTTTACTTAACTTCTATGGTTTTAGGACCTAATAATCACAACCCAATAGGTCCCCATATCGCTCGAGTAACTGCAAATTTAGCATACTTTGCTCTCCTACCATAAGAAAAGCGCATGCACTCAAAGGCTTTCTTTTTTATTATCACTTGCATAATATAATCCATCGTTAACAGCTCAGCACATACGTTTTATGTAAGAATCGAACAAGAAATAACAATTAACTGATTGGTTTAAACGTTTCGCGTTTCGACAATTTATTTACCGTTAAATTAATTGCCACTTTTCTCTTAGAATAATCTTCCTGTTGTTCCATCAATCGAGATTCCTCAATCATGAAATCTCAGCCGATTGCAAGTGCTCATCAAGTAATCCATCAATTGGTGATTTATCGTCAACGAAATAAACGTTAAAGTGGATTGCGCAAAAAGCATTGGTGCTCGTAACCTTCATCACATCAGTTAATGACTCTACAGAATTTTTTAATAGACAACTGAGTGTTTTACACAAGTGTTCGAGCGCTATGACAGTGGTCAAATCGTCAGATGAGGAGCAACTGAGCAAAACGTATTAAATCCAAAATATATGATTTTCAGTTATCGTCAAAAAACTAATTGAATTATATAGGTACTATACCTATTTAAAAATACATATTTTATTGATTATAGAAATTTATTAAGGGCATAGGCGCAAAATGTGTTTTAAATGTATTCATTTTTTTTCGAATCCTGAGAAAACTTATAAGTGTTTGAAAAATTTAAACGCAGAATGAAAGATTACGTTATTACCGAGGGCGAAGGTAGAAAGTCCCTGAAAACTTTGTTTGTTTTAATAAGTTACAGGGGTGAAAAAAAAAAGGGAAAATTTAATGTGATTTTTAATTTTAAATATCTCATTCAAAAGAAACTTTTTGTTTATTCTAAGTCTAAGGGACTTTATACCCTCGGTAATAATGTAGTCTTTCATTCTGCGTTTAAACTTTTCAAAAATACTTACTTTACTTCAAAGAAAAAAGTGATATTGTGCCGATGTGCGCTTTTGCTCTGGGGGTGAGTTCCACCCCTTCTCGGGGTGAGAAAATATTCATGCAAAATAATTCCGGAAGTGGATAAACTGACTAATTCTAATAAACTTTTGTTCTAGAGAGTTTTTTCACGACAATACTTTTAGAGTTATTTGCGAATGATATGTTCATTTTTCAACAACAAAAAAAACCTTTTTAGACGCTTTTTGCAAATAAATAAAAAAATAAGTATTTTATCCAAAGAAATATTGTTATCAAAACATTAAATATAAAAAAGTGAAAAAAATGGTCTATGTGTGAAATCTGTAGACCCAGTAGAAGCAGAGTATAGTAGCAGAGTTAGTTCAGAGAAATAAGGAAAAAAATATCCTGTTGGTGAGTCAACCCACTCCAGACCGAAACCAAATTTTTTGAGTAGTGTGGACATCTATATTAATAACCTATATGTTTCCTGCAGCCGATTTTGATGATATACATAGTTATAAACAAATGAAGATCAAAAAACGGTAAATTTTCGCTTTTTCCGTCTATAACCAAAAAGTTAAGTATTTTAAACAAATTTAAGAGAAAGAATCTCATAAATCGTATAAAAAACTTCAATATGGCGTTCGCTGAATATGTCTATCCTTATTGGTTGCTTAGAAAATTACAAAATAAATCATAAATTTTGAGTTTTTATAAATATTCATAACTTATGTAAAAATTTACTTAGAACGTTCTTATTACACGGAATGCTGAGACTTCTGGTGCTTAAATCATACCCTAAATTTAAAAGTAATTGGTCAAATGGTTTAAAAGGTATTTAATTTGTTTTTCCCAAATTAATTTTTTTGCAACGCTATAAGTCAGAAAATGATGAATTTACTCTAATACTTTGGATAGTTTATGAAAGAAGAAGATTAATACTATTAATTTAATAAAAAAAAACTACAAAAAATAATTCTAAATACTGCAAAATTATTTTGCAAAAACATGTGAATTAAAAAAGGGGGGGGGCTAACTTCGTCCCAAATTGTCCTAGGACAATTGTTTTTCTTTCTAAATGTGTATAAAACTTCAGTCTTTCCAAATATGAAAAAATAATTTTTCTACGGGTAACAGTTAAAAAGTTATTCTAATTGTTTATAAGTAAGCAAAAAATCGACGTGTTTTTGCAAAATAATGTTACACTGTTTAAAATTACTTCTTGTCATTTTTTAAATTAAGTCAATAGTACAAATGTTCTTCTTCCATAAACTGTCAGAAGTCTTATTGTAACCTCATAATTTTCTGACTTATAGTGTTGCAAAAAATATGAATTTGGGAAAAACAAATTAAATAACTTTTAAACTATTTGACCAATTGCTTTGAAATTTAAAACATAATTTAAGCATCAGAAATCTCAGCAATTTATGTAATAAGAAGGTTCTAAGTGAATTTTTACATAAGTTATGAATATTTATAAAAACTCAAAATTTATGATTTATTTTAAAATTTTCTAAGCAACCGATAAGGATAGACATATTCAGCAAACGCCATATTGAAATTTTTTAGACGATTTATGAGTTTCTTACTCTCAAATTTGTTTAAAATGCTTAACTTTTTGGTTATAGACGAAAAAAGCGAAAATTTACCGTTTTTTGATCTTCACTTGTTTACAACTATGTATATCATCAAAATCGTCTGCAGGAAACATAAAGATTATTAATATAGATGTTCATACTACTCAAATAATTTGGTTTCGGCCTGGAGGGGGATGTGTCACGAGAAAAATCTTATTTCTCTGGACTAAGTATAGTAGAATAGCTAGTGAAAAGTAGGTTCTTATTCGTCAAATTCCAAATCGACTATTTCAACGTCAAATGACCAAAAAAATAAAGCCCTTTTCGGGGAAAAATTATCAAATTTTTTTTAAAGTGTTTAAAAAAGCTTTATTTTTGATTTTAAAATAGTTTCTAGCATCAAAAGTAAGCAAGCTACGATCAAAATAAAGTTTTTCTCTTCTTTTTGGTAAAAAAATCGTGAAAACCACCCCATAATTAGCATCCCAAATGAGGTTAATCGTTACCGCTTCATAAGTTACTTTACTTATATTGATATAATGTAGTTTATTATTATCCGTAAATTTCATCGGCTCAAAGTGCTTATGTTTGAAAAAAATTTGGTTTTAAAGTAAATGTTTCTTTTAGTTTTGAACAAAATTTCTTTTTTTCAAGATAACTTAAATTATTAGCGATAGAAAAAATCTCGAAGGGTAAAAAATTGTAAGTTTGTCTTTTCTGAATATTTTGGATTTTTTGTTTTTCACTAAGACAAAAATTGGTTAAGATACAGCTGTTCAAAATTTACATACACTCGTGATTATTGACTCGTTTAAGCCCTTTCAACTACAGCCCTTTCAAAAATAAGCATATTGAATCAATGAAACAGATCACATAACCAATACATAAGTAAAGTAATTTGTGAACCGGTAACGAATAATTTAATTTGGGATGCTAACTAGGGAGTGACGTTCACGATTTTTTCTTTTACCAAAAAAGGGACCAACTTTATTTTGAGCGTAACTTGCTTACTTTTCTTGTTGGAAACTTTTTTAACAAACAAAAATAAAGCTTTCTTAAACACTTTAAAACATTATTTGTGACGAGTTTTTCCCTAAAAATGCTTAATTTTTTGGTTATTTCACGTTAAAATATTCGATTTGGAATTTGACGCATAAGAACCTACTTTTCATTAGCTACAACTCTGCTTCTACTTGGTCTATAGACTTCATACATACACTATTTTTTCACTCCTTTATAGTGTATATTGTTGCTAAGAATATTTTTTTCGATAAAATACTTACTTTTTGAGTTAGGTACAGCTGGTTCCTAAAAAAACTGATACGACTCTTAGTAATATTTGATTATTTTAAGCAGTGTATGATTGGTCTGACATTATATTATATTTATTATGACAGACAAATAATAAAATAAACAAACAAACATCCATTTTTTGAGGTTGAAGTTATCTGACAAATTTTAAGATTTGGCAGTGACAGTGACAGTATGTAAATAATAAGTATTTATCCATCAAAATATAATAAATTAAATATAATTAAACTCATATTCATTATATCACACCTCATCAAAAGCTTTTTAAAGAACATAGTCAGCAATTTTGATATGGTTTAGAGCCAGACTTCATCAAGATCGCCTATAAATCGTGCTGGTAATTGCCTTGCAGCGAGACCAAAAACAAAAACAAGAAGAAGAAGAAAGCACACTGCTCAATTTTCTACAAAATACGCTGTAAGAGTCGTATCAGTTTTTTTTGGAACCAGCTTGTACATGCAAAAAACCGTCTAAAGACGTGTTTTATTGTAGAGACATGAACATATTTACCCGCAAATAATTCTAAAAGTGTTCACTTCGTGAAAAAACTCTATAAATCAAAAGTTGCTTAGAATTAGTCAGTTTATCCAATTTCGGACTTAGTTTGAACGTATGTTTTTTTACCCACCCCCCCACCGAGAAGGAGTGGTACTCACCCCAGGGCAAAAGCTCATATTCGCACAATATTAATTTTTTTCTTTGACATGTTAGCTATGTGTATGTCAAATTTCATGTCAATCCAAGTGGTTATTTAACCCTTAACTACAGAGATCCGGTATTTTTTACCGGCGGGCATTCCCAAAATGTGGATTTCGTGGTAACCTCACCACTTACAAGTTCATCTGTCTCTGTACCTCTCGGCCAGTTTGTATAACAATGCTAGTCAAAGCGTGTCTGTTTTAAGTAAGTATTTTTATATGAGTTCTATATTTGTAAATCTTAAATGTTTATATTATTTTTTGCGTTTTTGGGGAAAAAGTAAAGAAATGGACTGTGGAAGTCATCCTGGACCTTCAATGAAGGTTAAATTTGATGATAAAAATTTTGAGGCCACTTTGCAGAACTGGAATTGCCATTTAATTCTGTGATAATTTTACCCCTTGTAGATTTTTTTTCATGGATGTAAAACGTTTCGTAGATGCTATTTTATATTTCCTTTGTGATTCTATGTTACGTTTATTTGATAAAAAAGTCTAAATTTTTGTCCATAGCATTTATGGCCGTTTGTTTCAATAGACTAAAAGTGTCACCAAAATTCTCGTTCAATAGATTATTCTTTAAAAATTTTGTATTATATTATTAAAATCACTCATTTTACCATTTTTCCCATATCTAGAGACTCCAGAAAAACACATAATGCATATTTTTTGTTTATTATTAACTTTACACTTTGACTCTATTTTATAATGACCGGTAAAAAATACCGGGGATCTGTGTAGTTACGTGATAATATTGGGATGTCTGTAGTTAAGGGTTAAAATCCGGGTGCCAAACAAAAGTATCCCTATAACCGAGATAATCTAATAACCAATCATTGGTGGCTAGTAGAAATGTTTCGAGACCTCAAATTTATATTCTTTAAACCGTTATATTCTTATATAAACGTTATTCTAATAAACGGGTTCGACTGCAAACGTTTCATAACGCGTCCAAATCAAACAAAGACATGAGAGAAGTAGGTCCTTTTACCTGAACTATTGTAATATATAGAGTTCGGATTTAAAAGCATAAAGAAATGCAAAAAAGCGCTTAAAAAGCATAACGATTTTATGAAAAAAAGCATTTTATTATACAGAAAAAGCATGAGAATACGCATATAAATTTTGACAAACCATTTTTTTAAATATATATAATTATCTCTAGGCTTAGCTTAAGAACTAGTAAATAACTATTAAAAATTTAAAAATAAAATAAAATAAAATAAACAAAAAAAAAAAAAAAAATAGATAACTGAGACAAAAATGTTTTAACCAAATTTTTATCCACGCGCTTTAGATGAAGGAAAATATATCATTTTTCGTATATATCATTTCAAATACCGGGTGTCCACTTATATTTTCCCCCATTTTAACTGCCTATAACTTCTAAACGGCTCAAGATAGAAATATGCGGTTTTCGCTGAAATGTTTTATTTTAGTAAAAGTTTTGTCTATATGGATTGAATTTTTTATATCGCTTTTAAATACGAAAATAAAAATGGCGGATTTTTGAAAAAAGCGTTGTTGACTTGTTTTTAATGGAACACCCAGTATATTTTTTTGTAAATTGAAAGAAATGTCATTAAGGCTATGGGTACATAATTCTCAAATATTTTACGTGTATCCCTACTTTTTCTGTCTTTACACAGCAAATTACGTGTAGTAAAATTCACACTGGTATGGATATGTAAACATTACTAGAATGTCATTCTACTTGAAAATGTCATCATTAATTTAAAGAGATGGCTTTTGAATGTTCTTGGATAACTGTTATTTTTATAATTGCAAATTATTAATTCAGTTAATAAATGTGATAATTTTTTCACTAACTATGTATTCAGTGATTGTAATAATTTATTTGTACAACAAAAACTAAAACTCAATCGAGAAAAGAGGAAAAGTGTTAAAGTGATTTTTTAATAATATATTGTTATGGAACGCTTACAATTTTGAACATCTTTAACAACAAAATACTTGGATCACAGAATATATTATCCTGATGTATTCTCTGCTTGGATCTTCCACAAATAATACACAATAAATAACTTTTTACAAGTTCACGTCTTAAATCAATTATTTATCAAATACACTATATATCAATAATATTTAATCAATACCTCAAAATATTCCCGATGCAATGTCAAATATTTAAAATTGTCACTGATTGTCAGTGTCTGACTGACAATATATGCTGACAATATTATATTCGGCTGATAAACCGGGAGATATTAACAGAAGTTCAACCACGATTTTCTAAGTCCTGCCCTTTGCAATACTGGAAGGTTAGAGAAGGTACTTACAATTTGTGAAAAAATCCACGGGTTTCCTGTGACATTTTTCTGTGAAAATTAGATTTTCCATGAATAAAAAAATTGGGAGTTGCGATGAATTTTTAAGTCCTGCCATATCCATAGAATAACAGGATACTATCTATTTTATGAAGAAAATTTTTTGGGCAGGACGGTCGCAAAAGTACTTAGGGAGTATACATATATACAAATATGTAATGAAAATAATGAAATTTTCATGATTTTCTAAGTCCTGCCAACTTAATAAATTAATTATATTTATTTCAAAATGACCAAAAAAAATATTGGCATGACGTCACCTAATGTTTAACTGCACTTGTTTCTTGGAAAATTTTGTATAAAATTTTCACTCTGGTTCCGTGATTTTCTAAGTCATAAAATAAATTTTGTTACAAAATAAATAATTTCAGTATACATTATGCAAAATGGCAGGATGTTTAGTTACACCTTTTTTACTATATATAGTTAAAAAATTTGTAAGATAATTCGTGGAAAATTACACGATTTTCTAAGTCATGCCATTTCGCACATATCTCAAGAAGGTTAATATAAATCTATTTTCAAAGAGGCAGGATGGTTGTATAGTTATTTCGTATAAAAAAATTAAATTATCTGTCTGTAAAATTATTTCAGGGTGTTATACAAACATATTCATATCACCACATTTTTCTTGAGTCATACCATGTCGAGTATGCTTAAAAAACACTAATCTAAAACCGTTTACAACTTTACAAATGTCATCAGACCATCTGGTTGGCGGACGACCTCTACTTCGATATGCTTCGTCTAGAAGAAGCATATCGATGTCTTGTAATTAGTTTCTTTAAAATAGCTGCAGAACGCTTTTATTTGGAAAAACGAAAACTGGTACACTTATTTATCTTCCAGAGGTCAATTGTCAAATGTCAATTATCAATTGTCAATTTTTAGTACCGGTCATAGGGGTCCGTTTGGGTACGGAAACGGATATATTATCGAATAACTTTTCTGTCTAACTTTTAAGCATCTCTGACACTAGATTATTGCATTCTGGGATAGTTTTGTACTAAAAGGTACTTTTGCTTTAACTCAGAAGAATACGCAATGCAGTGTTCTAGAAAAATCGATGTGAAAAATTTTTCGCTTTTTGGTTTTTTGAGTTTAAAAGAATTTAGAAAAATTCTATTTAGAAAAACGAAAACTGCTAAGTTTATTTCTCTTCCAGAGATGAATCGATTTTATCAATTGTGAATTTCTAGTACTGGTCATAGGCCTCCGTCTATTTAAAAGTACGCCCACCAATAAAACGAGTGTGATTCATGTGCCTGAAACTTTTTTATCTTCGAGAGGCCCCACACCAAAGAAACATAAAACATGACACGTTTCATGAAAATAAAACACAGTTAAACAAATTGAAGTCCGCACACACAAGAAGCGAGTGTGATTCATGCACATAAAACATTTTTATCTTGGTGAAATCTGTTTCAGGAAAGAGATCGTGTTGTATTTTTCGGTTTCAGTTTCATTGTTTTGGACAGTTAATTACGTGCATAATATGAATTCCAACCAAGAATTTAATATGGCATTGGTTTCTGTTGTAAAGTAGAATGAAGAGTTGTACAATTATTATAACCTGGAGAGGTACTCGAATACGTAATGATAAGAAAATATCAGTTTTCTTTAAACCAGGACCCACAATAAAACAATGTAGATGTTTGAATACTCAGTCTATAAAATTATTTAAATTTGGGAAGATGATTACTTAGTTCGTTTGCAACCAAATACGTACTATGATTATGATGTTGGGCAGTAATAAGAAGTTGCCGCACGAGTAACAACCTCGTCATCATTACTTTCCATTGTTGGCTATACAAATTTTCATTTTGTTTCTTTGATTAGTATATAATATGAAACGGTTTCGTCCTTCACAATTCATTTTGTTTCATGTTTTACGTTTTATGTTTTACTTCACGTTTCTTTGATCTGCGGCCTCCCTTAGAAAGTAATAAAGGTTTGCCATGACAGCAACGACCTCGTCATAACTTTCCATTGTCGACTATACAAATTTTATTTTTGTTTCTTCGATTAGTATATCACATGAAATCAAATGTTTTTTCACAATTTATTTGTTTCTTATTTCAAGTTTCATGTTTCACGTCTCATCTTTCACGTTTTATGTTATTTTAATCTGCCTTAGGAAGCATTTTCAGATTAGTTGAATTGTGTTAAATTGCCGTAAAATTACTAAATTTATTAATTGCCTTTATTGCAATTATTAATTGCCTTAAAATCAATTTGTTGTTATTAATTTATTTTGTTGCATAGCAATTTTATCCCGCCTTCTTACTTGTTCGAACACAAAATACACACGCATGTAACAGGCGCTGAGTTGCCGCACTCAACTCGTTTTCCTAATATTGTAGGATTGTAGATATTATCCTGATATTGTTTCCTATATTTGATAGCAAAATTTACTAACACTAACAACACCAGAATAACGATTTTTAAATACAGCATCTATCTACTTGCAACTTTTTGCATTGTGTTCAGGATAACATCAGGAAAAGGTGTATAATATAAAAATGGGTAGAAATTGCATTTTAGTGCATAACATGCATCCAAAAGTGCATAAACCTGTCAAAATCGGTGTATGAAGGGCAAAATTTTGTTATTTTTGAGGTTTATGGAGTTACGAATACGCAAGCAGAACCGACCTCTGAATCACCTAGTGCCCAGAGTTGCTGCTAAGGCACGCCATCTGGAGTTTCGTGGGATATCGGCAATAAATTAAAAAAAAAAAAAACAGAATATTCGATGGTTTTTGGGATGGCCGAACACGAATATGACATTACAACCGACCCTCGGAGCACCTGGTGCAAAGGGTGACTGATCTCGAATTTAAGAGAGTTTTTGGAGGTCGATTCTGATGGCGTATTCATGTTCAGCAACCACAAAACTCTTCGAGAAATCTACTTGCATCACTTTAGTGTCTGAAAGCCTCGAAATTTAAGAATACGGCGTGTATATCAGTCACCCCGGGCACTAGGTAAAGATCTGTTCTAATGTGACATTCTTGTTCAGAAACCCCAAAAACCACCTGAGTAATCTGTCTGTATCAATTTACTGCCGAAATTAATATATAAATATGGTATAGAAAATGCTTAGCAAATAAAAAGGTACCATAAAATATCATTTTATTATAATACTAAAATACAGGGTGTCCCATTTAAGAAAACTCAAAAAATACTCATTCCGAGTTTCAAGTTTCAACCAACCCCGTATACTAAAATTAAACATTTTGGTATACTATTAATAACTGACAATAGTAGACTATATTAAAAATCGTTTAAACATAAATTAATAGAAGTTTGGATATCAAATCACTAACAATATGTATAGGGTGTGAATGTTCCTACAAAATAAAAAAAAACGTAATTATATTTTAAACTACCTCGTATAATATTTCAAAACACTATATTTTATTAAAGAGAACATCGAGTAGAATCCAAAAATGTAAAAATATACAGGGTATTCCATTTAAAAAAACATAAATTTTTGTCACCCTGTGAAAACGGGTAGCCCTGTATATTAGAAAATACTGTTAAATTATAGTCCTATCTGTGGCACATGTTTTACCTAAATAACTTTTTTCGTATATCTTACGACAAACGAGTAATTGGACTAGCCCACACTAATGCCCCACCCTGTATACAAAATAACCATAAAACCATCCTGCCTCTTTGTATATAGACTTATATTAAGATTCTTGAAACATGTGCAAAATGGCATGACTTAGAAAATCGTTGACTTTTTCACGAATTTTCTTACAAATCTAGGACTCCTGCCATCTTACAAGAACTGTTTAACCTTCCTGCCGAGTACCGAAAAGGTATTGATTGTATTTGAGTATTATAACTTTTTAAAGGCAGGACTTAGAAAATCACGGAATCAGGGTGAGAATTTTCCGCAGAATTTTCCAAGGGACAAGTATACTTAAACATTAGGAGACGTCATGCCAATATTTTTTTGATCATTTTGAAATAAATATGTTTAGTTTA